>NC_133661.1:131017368-131617368 GCF_037893015.1 Macrotis lagotis | reverse complement strand
ACAAATAATTTTTAAATAAAAGTACAATTTAAAAAATATAACAAATACATAATTATATTTACATATTGCATATAAATTCACATATGTATAAAATATATACAAATGAAATATTAAATACTTATATAATATAATTGTATTCTTCACTGGATCTGAGGCCTTATTGAGGTGACTATTTTGTGTGGATCACAGCCCATTCCTGTCTTCTCAGTCTATGTGATTTGAACAAATGTCTCCAAAATGTTTTTTAACTCTATTTCTACAATTCTAAGATGTTTTATATACCCTTCAAAGAAAGTCTATCCAATATGCTGGAAGACTTTTTTCTAGATTCCTCAATATTATGTTGGTACTTCTGGGTGTCAATCATATCATTCCATAGTCTTGTTAAATTACTGGCCCATCCCTTTTGATTGCATATACTAAATGATATTCTTTAGGTCAGCTCTCTTGCTTAATTCTTCACTACTAATATGCTACCAATTGTTCATAGCTACCATTTATCTCTATCTATATCTATTCATAGATACAACCTTACTTTGTAGAATGTGGGGCATTCAAGGCTATACAGAATAATGTATCATCAGGAGAAGACTGATTTTAATAAAATTGGGTCTTTGTTTCATTGCACATTTTCCCAAACTGCCTAAGTAGTTCTCTTCTTTCTATTCAAATCTCAAACATGTTCATTGCTTAGCTACAATGCTTGTCTAAGATATTTGTATTCATTGACCAATTTCTGGGCTATTCATTCAGCTGTATAGCATGGTATACCCAATAGATATCCTTCATCCATTTGGTTTTTTCTGTATTGATGGTTAAATCAAATACTTAAATAATTAAAGATTTCACTTAGGCGTCTCTACAATGTTCTGGAACTTTATATAATCAGAACAATATCTTTAATAAATAAGAATATTAGGTGAGACTCATCTTCAGAATTCTGCTTCCTTTGAATATTAGCCATGTTGTCAAATACTTTTGATAATCATATCTATCTGTTTTGTGTTTCATTTGATATTAACAATCTGATGAACATCACAGAGAGTAATCTTTTCTTTGGCTTATCTCCCTAATTCCCCCAAGGTATTCATGTTCCCTATAAATCTGTAGTAGGACTAAAGAAGTCATTCATATTTTGGGATGTTTCCCTCTGGATATAAATGAAGAAATGTGATGCTTTCCTTATATGGAAATATAGTTGCTTATCTCTTCCTGGTGGCAGAGATAATATTAAAGCTCACTGGAAGTATACTTTAAGAAGTCCACAGAGCCAGTCAGCTTCTCCATCACAAAAAACCCTCAAGCTTACCTGATCCACCCTATCTATCTAGTCTACTTCCCACTACTCCAGAATACACAATCTCCAACCATATTTATCATCCTTTGAATAGACCTTATCCACAAATCTTGAGCTCTTGCTAAACTATTTCCCACTCCCTTATCCAATTATACAAATCCTACACATTCCTTCAAGGCCCTTCTCTTTCAACTACTACAGTCCATAGTGATCTATCATTCCTTCAAACTTCCATTGCCTTTAATAACTGTACCTTAGAGTTTATCATTTGGTTGTTAAGTATTTTGGCTTTGCTGATTTTATTCTCTCAATTTAATTGTAAATTCCTGGGCATATTTTAGGGAGTCAAGTACCTTTTAGAGTAGGAAATTACTCCATCAAATAGATCACAATTCATCAATAATTTATCATTTTTAAGAAAAATCAAATCACTCACCTAGTAAGGCCTAGAAGTGGACTTGGAATCTAAGTCTTCTTAACTCAAAGTCCAACTTCACTTAACCCTGACATTTCATTTGCTCATTGATAATTGCTGCATAAACAACCTCAAAATGCAAAATGTTCAAATGAACCTTTTGGTAATTCCGTCTTGTGGGGGTGAAGATGGAAAATAGTATTAATTACTGGGAACTCAGAAGATAGATACCTTTAGTGATTTTAAGACTGAGTCACTGTCCTTTTGTAGTGGTAGAATGTAGATCTGTGTGTTTTCAACACGAGAGAGATAGTGGATGATGCATCCACTCAATGGACTGGGATAACTATGGTTTCTTACCCTAGTGTGAGTGCTCTCAGTTCCTGGGAGGTGGGGGGGTGGGGATGGGGCAGGCCAGGAGTTCACCTGAAGAGTATACTAGAAGACATTCCTGGGGAGAATTCTACTTGGTAGAGTAGGATTTGGAATTGTCATTGTTTTGCACCTGACTGGGGGACAATGAAACAGTGTGGAGTCCTAGGATATTAATATCACATATAAAATTGAATATTAGTAATGAAAAAACTTCCCTCAGACTGAGCTGTCCACCCCTTGTCTGATGGTTCCTACTCAGACATATGCTTTTCTCTATGATATGTGGTACATCAAAGACTCTTGGCACTGATAAATGATGAATTGACCCTAGTTTTATGGTTCATCCAATAGATAATAACTATGTAATAATATAATGTTTGGGGAAAAATAAATTTATGTTACCCTGCCTCAAGAGACCCTGATTTATCCTGATATTCAGGTCCTTAGGTCAGATATATTTAGGTCATGTTTTTTTTGAGAATGAAATTAGGATTTGTTTTTATTGCAGTGTGAAATAAGCCACCAATTCCTCTCAATTGACTCTATGACTGAAAATAAACAAGCATTTAAAAAAATTCTCAAATATTCTCATTATCTTAAAAAGAGGATTTTTTTGTTTTCAAATGCACAATCAGTGTAACCCACATACAGCACTTAAGTCAGCAAGAAAAATTATATGCCAGGCTGCTAAAAATAAATTTAGAAAATCCATCCCCCAAATTCCTACTTCCTTTAGAATAGCTGTGTCCTTTTAAAGTCATGAATTTCTCAGGGTTACTTGAAAGTAATAGAGTGAGAATAATGAATTCTGTGAAGTGCCTGCATTTTTTGAATTCACACTACATATTTCTATTGGGTCGGAACCAAAGACTATTTTTTACATAATTACAACTTTGAATAGTGCGAATTCGAATATATGGGGCCACTTACTGAATTCATTATTTGTACCACTCCTAAACTAAAGCTGTATTTTTTCCTAAAGGCCTTATCAGAAATTTCAACCTAATATTAAAACTGACAGGAGCTTAGTTTTCAGACGGGTCCCTCCTGCATCATGCCTTACCCTCTGGCCATATTTTGCTAGGAAACAATAAAATGTATTGACTTATTCCTTTGTGCCATCTCCAGCCTCAGCAAGACTGTGAAAACTGAATTGACTTTAGACTATCATTCTTATAATCCTTGAGATGGATGGTATAGAAAGGGGACTCTGAATAACATAGCAGCTTCTTATCCTGGCTCATTTTATCTTCAGTACAATCTCCTACCTAATATTTGTGTTGTGATAGGGTCACTAGAAGATATGAAGGAAACACATTGATGGTCAATCATATGAATCCATTAAGAAGTTAGAGTAAATGGGGGTTTGCAATTTGCAGAATGGGGCAATACTTTTTGAAATATTTGCCCTATGTTCTCCTTAAAAAAACATGGTAATGAATCTTCATTTTATTTCTTTTTTAAAAAATTATTTAAGGCAATGGGATTAAGTGACTTGCCCAAGGTCAAACAGCTAGGCAATTATTAAGTGTCTAAAGCCAAATTTGAACTCAGATCCTCCTGACTCCAGAGCCAGTGCTCTATCCACAGAGCTGCCTGCCCTCTGTGTTCTCTTTAAGAAAAAGTGTGATGTCGTGTAGATAGTGTTGGGCTTGGAGTTAAGAAGATCCAGGTTCAAATTTCACTTTTGTGGCTACAAAGGTGGCTACCTGGGAACCTTAACTCTTTACTATACTTTTCAGCTTCTCTTTAGGTATTGTCTTCCCCTTCCCCCTTTGGAACTTGGTGCTCGGATTTGCTTTCTCAAAGCTTACAACAGTGATTGAAGACTGAATGACTGACTTGCTTATCTACTAAAACTACTAAAACATAGTAATAGGGATATGCTTTGATAGATGAAGTTTTCCACCTGATGAAAATACAAATGCTTAGTGTATTTGTATCTTCTCTTTGGGGCAGCTAAGTAACATAATGGTTGGAACCCTTTGTCTGAAGTCAAAAAGATCTTAGTCCAAATCCAACTTCAGATGCTTAACTATCTAAATGACCCTGGGCAAGTCTTTTAACCCTGTTTGTCTCAATTTCCTCATCTGTAAAACGATTTGGAGAAGGAAATGGCAGACGGTATCTTTGCCAAGAAAACCACAAAGTGGGGTAAACTATGTATGGAAAACCCCCTTCCCTTCAGGGCCTCTTTTTAGAAGCACAAAGACAAACACCATTTATCACTGGCTTTGATAGGATCAATCTCAGAAAATAAAGATTGTTCTAGTTGAGTCACCCTGAAGTGTGACCATTTTTCCTCAGAAATCCTAATTCTGCTTCACTAGTTATAAACTTAACTCTACTGAATCCTGGGGTCAGTTTGTCTGCTGGATATTTAATAGTTCTAAAAAAGTGAATAAAGAAAACAAATTTTAAAAACTTGTGCATTTTCACTTGAACTGGTTCTTTAAAGTTTCCATAATGATTTACAGCCATTGAGAGATAATTATTATGGGAAGAAACTGAAATCTCAAGAGAAGAAGTGATTTGTCCTAGTCAGTGAAGAAGGATGTGAACCTAGTCTCCCTGACTCCAAGACCAGCACCTCATCTACACACCACATTGCTTATCTCTCAACTGATTTCCCATTTTAAAAGCAGGAGTATTTACTTTGGGTTCTGTGTGGCTCTTTCTGTGACCTATGCTTTAACAGAAACAATCTCTCCTCCATTGCAAAATAACCAGTTTTCCCATACCATCATTCCCTTGTGTACAGGAGAGATAAGGGAAATGAACTTCTACTCAATGTACCAGCATAACTATGGTGTCTCAGAGAAATTTGGTTTCTCAGCCTTCTGTGACTATTATCTTGCCTGGGAGGTCTGGGTAGGGGAAATTGAGAGTGTTTAAAGTATACCCAGAAGACATTACCTTATATAGGCTGACAATACTGGATTCATTCTAAGCAGCCAGGAAGCAATAGGGGCCAATAGGAAATACATGTTTGTTGCTCTTGGGGACTGGGTGGCCCAGTTAGCATGGAAAGACAGAATAATCTTCTAGGTTAAAAGTTGGAGTAAAATGCAGACGTAAGCCCTCCAGGCAGAGGTGGTAGGCTCTGATCTTAAGCAATTCCAGACTTGCCCTTGGGAGTTGAAGCGGGAAACAAGGAGGTTGGGGCTGGCATATAACCAGAGATGTCTCTTCCTGTGAAAGACTCCTAAATTGAAAGCTTTCTGATGCAGAGATCTATTCCAACTCACTCTACTAGAGAAGACAGAACAAACTAGTTCTTTCTGTTTCATCAGCTAGCTGGCAGTTGATGGGGAGGACATGGGGAGACAATGCACTCACTGCTTTAAGAACTGATTTTATTTTTGTCTTCCCTAGTATTTAGTATATACCTGCTACCTGGCAGGCATTTATTTAATAAATATTAATTGATTGGTTGTCAGAGTAAGAGCCAAAGAAGTTTTTCCCTGGGATATTCAAAGCAGTTTGGGCACTTAAAAATGCTAGTCTGAGCTCTTCTACCTCACCTTCCCCCTCTCTTGTAGTAGGTGGTATAGTGGCTAGAGCACTCACCTTGTAGTCAGGAGGATGGGAATTTGAATCCAGAATCAGACAATTGACACTAGCTGTGTGACCTTGGGCAAGTCATTTAACTCTGATTGCCTTGCATCCATGGTCATCTCCAGTTGTTCTGATCCTATCTGGTCACTGGACCCAGACAGCTCCAGAGGAGAATGTGACATTAGTGACCTAGCACAGGTCCTCACTCAAGTCTAATTCATGTGCTTGTCATGGCATTAACTCTCTGATGTCATGGTCCTATGTCATGGTCCACTTTGAGAACAAAGGACAGAACATCAACTATCAATCATCATCATCAATCCCCTAGCAGCAGCCTAGATTTAATATGCATTGGGTTTATGTCTTCCTATATGAGATGGTATCCCTCCCTAACTCCCAACCTCTCAAAGACAACTGGGAATAGTTAAATGATGGCTGCCCTTAGGTACAAAAATTTTTGGTTACAACTCTCATAGTATCCAAATAAACATTTATCAAATTGAACTGAGTTAAATTTAGGCATGCCTCCAATGATATAGAGGAAGTGTTGTCAGGAGAATCATCTCTGTAGGGAAAAGGACCTTAATGCCACTTTGCTACTGAGAGACCACTTTCCTCCAAAGGGCCTTTCACAAAAAATGAGTTCAGGCTCTCCTTCCTCCTTCTCTCCCTCCCTCCCTCCCTCCCTCCCTCCTTCCTTCCTTCCTTCCTTCCTTCCTTCCTTCCTTCCTTCCTTCCTTCCTTCTTTTGTAAGTAAGGAAACCAATTACAAGGGTTCTCATATCTCTCAATTGTTCACAGTCTTTCAGTTTAGTCACTTGGCCATATTATCTCCCAATAACCCAGGAAGAGAAGTACAAAAGAGGAAAGACAACAGTACTGAGTTGAAATATCATAACAATAGAGACATGGCTTCTCTGATGAAAAAATGACCAAAATCACTTCAGAGTGAAACACAACAACTAGCCCAAGAGAGCAATCTAGAAAATGTTACTACCTCCCAGAATGCATATACTTGACTTTTTAATGATGTTAGAATTTCTATTAAAACCATTACAACAACAAACGTATTCTTGTATCTAAGAGATTTGAGTTTTTCAGAAAAGGAAAGAAAGGTTGACTGTTGTCAACAAAGAGTAAAGTCTCTTTTATAGAAGAGAATCATAAAACTATGAAAGGGACCTTGGAGATTATTTAGGTGCTGAGTGGATAGCATTGGACTTAAGTTAGGAAGGACTGAGTTCGAATCCTATCTCAGATGCTTACTAGCTCTCTGACTCTGGACAAATCATTTAATCTCTCTCAGACTCAATTTCCTTATCTATCAAGTGAGGTTCATAATAGCAACTATGCTATAATATTGTTGTAAAACTCAAATGAGATAATATATGTAAAACATTTTACAAAATTTAAAATATTATGAGTCCTAATTGTTGTTTTTGATGAAGATGATAATGTCTAACTCCTTTACAGATAAAGAAATCAAGACAAAGGTCTTGTGACTTACTTCAGGTCATACATGTAATAAGCAGAAGAAATGGGATAAGAACTCAGATTCTCTGACTTCAAATTCAATATTACTTCTACCACAGGAGGTCGAGTCTTATTTTTTTACTTAAGGAGGACACAGTGGTAGTCCTATAGTTAGTAGTAGCAATAGAAAAGAATATAATCATGATAGTGGAGTTAAGAGGTAGGAAAGAAGAGACCTGGATAGGGTTGAGGAGAAGAGAAGAGACAGAAGCCATCTTGCAATTTTATGGGGATGGAGTATGAAGCCAGGGGCAGTAAGTTTCCAGTGAACACAAATGTGTGTTTCTTTATAAGTGTTTACTTGGAAGAAGGACAGATGTTTTTCCTTTCCTCTTTTTTTAATGATTCAATGCTTCAGTCATTCACAATTTGCCAAGGCTAAGGTGAGATCACAATTAGAAGAGTGAGGGGGCTGGTTTAAGTGGGGCTTGCAAAATTTGGAGTTCATGACACACAAAAGAGAAGTCACATTATTACCAATGCATTTGGGAGGATGGCCAGATCAAGGGATGCGTAATGAGGAAACTGCATCTCAGCTTGGGGAAGTCAAGATCTGACAATAGACACACGGTTATTTGATATAAGGACAACATTAGTATCTGTGTTTTCCTTACTTATGTACTTATGTATTACTCCAGTATGACTGAAATGCTCTGCTTCCTGGGAATTATGCAGGAAATACTCAATGGATGCATGTTGATTTGAGTTTTGGATACTAATGTTCCTTTTTGGTAGATAGAGGAGGGATTAGTAGACAATGCAGGAGAGAGAGATGCATTTCTCTTCTCATTACCTATTAAATCTCTTTTTCATTTGATAACAGCATCTAATAGGTTTGGCTTACTTTCTGTGCTTGCACAGCCCCAGGCATGTACAATCCACTGCACACAATAACAATAAAATATAAAAGTAATTTAAAAGTACAGATCTGGAAGGAAACAGTACTGTTGATACAGTAATGTTTCTTCTGATGCTGTGCTCTCAAGAGGGTTATTTTTTCTCTTTCTTTCTCTCTTCCTCCCTCCTTCCTTCCTTCCTCCCTCCCTTCCTTCCTTCCTTCCTTCCTTCCTTCCTTCCTTCCTTCCTTCCTTCCTTCCTTCCTTCCTTCCTTCCTTCCTTCCTTCTTTCCTTCCTTCATCCCTCCCTTCCTTCTTTCCTTCCTTCCTTCCTTCCTTCCTTCCTTCCTTCCTTCCTTCCTTCCTTCCTTCCTTCCTTCCTTCCTCCCTCCCTTCCCCCTCCCTCTCTTCCTTCCTTTCATAACCACTTGGATACATAGCTAAAATTCTTAGATCACATCCAATGTCACGTTATATAAGAAGGTCACTCCAAAGCCCTTATGTTTAACTCTATTGTGCAAAAAAAAAGAAAACAAACAAACAAAACCCTGAAACTCCATTGGTGGTGAGGATGGTCTTGGGGGGAAAAATTAACTCATTAATACCAATCATGAAAACAATCTCTAGGTCATGCAGCCCAGAGTTTTATTTTATGCAGAAAAAGCAGTAAGCTGATTGAGGATCTTGAAGTTGGCAGGTAATTTAATATCATTTGACATTTTGCTCATCTTTCATGGGAATCCTTTACCTGCTGTATCCCTCCTCACCATCTGGGCTTTGGTGGGAAGAGATTGGGATGACAGGGAATAAGAAAATCTGTATCTACACCATAGCCAAATATTTGTTGTTTTTTTTTTTCCTAATTGAACAAACCTTACATTTAGTAGATTCCTCCATATGACTTCTAGTTGTTCATTCATGACTAACTGTGTCTCCCTTCTTAGATTTTCTGGGGGCATTAGAATCTCAAGAAAATAGTTTTAATGAGGTTTTTCAAAAGGATATCCTCTGGCAAATCAGTTTCCCCAGTTTTAAGCTTGAAAGTATTTTATCACACATCATTTTTATTGATGTGGGTTACCAGTAAAATTCCATTATGAAGAACCACAGTGTGGTATAATGGAAAGAGAGATGGACCTTTAGTCAAGAGACATGGGTCCAAATCTTTCCTCAGACCCTGGGCAAATTGTATCACCTTGTGGGACCTCAGTTTATTCATAAGCACATTATGCATTGATGTACATTTGTTCATCAATAATTATCCTGTAGGGTTGTTGTAAAGACCATATAAATTTGAACTATTATTTTATTCTAAAGATTTTTTGTTGTGCCATTTTTTCCTTGATGGAGAATAAGAAATGTGTCTATGCTAGGGCATGGTATTAAGCAGAGTTTGCAACTGTAATTGTATTTATTGTTACCTGATTTTTCCAATAAGATATTCATGGTTCCTTGTAGGCCTCCTTATAATTGCCAGAAATACTTAGTTGTTCTGAGAGCAATTGGACCTAGGCATCATGAAGCATTTTTGAAGGATGTGTTTGAAAAATAAGTTTCTTTAATATCAGAGTTTCTGTAACATTTAGACTATTCTGGAGTATCATCTTGTTCTCTTCTCCAGGTCTAACTAATAGAAGAATCCTTTTTTATGGATCAGCATAACAGCTACTAAAGCATCTTCTAAAAAAATTTTAACTGGTTTGTGTATGTGATAAGAAATTGTATAGCTTACAGCTTGTCATAGTTTTGGTGTTTAAGCTGCTTCCATTTTGTCCATTTGTCCATTCTTTTAAAAACAGGATTTTTCTTAAAAGTTGAAGTTGTCATTCTACCTCATTTTCATTGGTAAATTATTTCAATTTTCTCTTGTTCCATAAAATTTTGTTCTTTTTTTTCCCCAGAGGAAGGACAAGATAGCAAGAAATAACCCATTCCCCACTTCTTGGATAAGGAATCCAAAGACTTGAAACTAGATTCTTATTAAATGTCAGGACCTCTCTGCTTCCATTATAAACACTGTAGTTAATCATTCTTGGTACTGAAGGATCAATAATATTAATGGGGTATCCTCTTCTCATCATGAGTCCTAGAGACCTTTGTCATTTCTTTTAGCACCTTGCTGTGTGAAGCATTACACACACACACACACACAAAGAGTATTTCATTTCCTTAGCAATTAGGGGTTCTTGGTAATATGACTCAGTCACACCGTTAGGCTTTATTCACATTATCTATAGACCACATTATCTATAGCACAGTTTTGAGAATGATGTGATAAGTCCTGAATGGGTTTTGAACATTTTAAATCTATAACAGGGATGAGTTTTCTGATTCAATCATATTCTCTATCCCTGTTTCCAGTATGACTTATAGACACACTGTATTACCCAGAGTAAGTCACTTATCCTCTCTACCTCAGATTCTTCAATTGTAAAATGAGTATAATAATAGCATCTGTCTGTAAAGCACTTAGCCAGGTATATAATAGGTGCTTAAAAAAGTAAATTTTCCTTCCTTCCCAAAAGTCTTAGTGACATTTTAAGATATTCAGCCTTATGGCAGTACTAAGACTTTTGGGACTACACCCCCCCCACACACACACACCCACACACACCATTTCCCTCTTGTTTTCTACCACATAAAATGAATGAAGAATAGCCATGTGGTTTAGATGAAGAAACATATTTAGAAGAGGCTTATACCACAAGCATATCTAACTTTGTAGACATCTCTGCTGAATTAAAGTAGCGGTTCATTAAATAAAGTTCGCAAATTAAAATCTATATTCCTATTAATTTTTGTTTTAGTGGCTAAAAAGAAATTCTCATCATTTTTCTATCAGGTTAGTGATAAGCGTTTTTTTTTCTATAGCAAGACCTAAATATTAGGTATCAATAAGTAATGCATCTATGTTATATAAAATACACATATATGTAGTATGTGTATATATATATATATATATACACATACACATTCATATTTTAGATGACATTTGTACCTTTTGATATTTCTCTATCTCAGATGATTTTCCTTTTCAGTGACCTTAAGCGTCACCCCGGTCTAGATCAAGAACTATAAGTAGTCCCAAATTTTGAGCTCCATTGAACCAACCTCTGAGTTTAGATTAGGAAATCGTCAAGCATCCACACTAAAATCAAAGAGTATTGCAGGGACTATCTCTGGAATCTAAATAAAATCAAGTTTTATTTAAAAATTCTGTCTTTCAAGAGAAACAAAGATAGCTAGTTGGTACAGTGGATAGAGCACTAGATATGTAGTGAGGAAGACCTGAATTCAAATATGGTTTCAGATTCTTATTGGTCCTTGGACAAGTTACTTAACTTCTCTGTGTCTCAGGATCTTCATCTACAGAATAGGTATAATATTAGCATTTATCTTCCAGGGTTATTGTGAGGATAAAATCAGATAATAATTGTAGAGCTCTTTGCAAAAAAAATTCTATATAAAGGCTAGCTGTTATTATTACAAAGAATCAATTACCAGGTGTTCCAAAAGTCTTGGTACTTAAAGTTTCAAACAACACCAAGATTTTCAGAACACCCTGTATATGTGGGGCCAGGGTGGGTCCATTAAGGGAACTTGCCGACTTGTCTGTTTTGTGTGGTTGGACTACTGCTATCATCTTTACCACATCCCTCTTTTCTCCTTGCACTTCATTTCTGGTTTTACTCAACTTGATTATAACGAACTTGCTGGAAGTATAACTGCAAAGACCACTACTATACCACTAATACTATATGTTAGTTGAGTTGGCCTGAGAAAATGAGCATACCTTGCTGGACAATTTCTTGTATGCCTTCAAATCCTGTATATTTTAGGACCAACAGAAAAGTCAGTAATTTTGGTCACTTTTAACTCGAAGAGTAAAAAAGTAGGGCAAATAAAATATTGAGGTCATTTAAATGTAGTTTACACTCATTGCTTCTATTTATCACCTCAGACTTATTTCTTAAACCCACAGTCTACCACTATTTTATTGACCTTGCTGTATTGTTATTACCATTTTCTTGCCTGTTAAATTAAATGGTTTTTTCCTACTTTTCATCTCTGCAGAATTTTATAGTTTTGACCACTTCCTCCCACTGAATACTATGACATTACTCTCTTCTGCATGTCTTCCTACCCTTTCAACTAATCTTTCTAAGTTTCATTTGCTCTTTTTCATCTAACTCCAGTACACTAAATTAGGTTATTTCCCAGAGTTTTCTCCTGGACTAGCTTTTTTCCTCCCTCTATTCTCTTTCTTAGATGCCTTATCAGATACCATGACCTATCATCTCTAGTTTTCTTCCAAATCTACAATTCCAGGTCTCTTTTCCTGATCTATACTTTTGTATCACCTTGAATCTTTTGTACATGACTATCCCATTATCATGTTAAACTCAACAGATTCAGAACAGAATTCATTATTTTCCTCTCTAAATCCACACCTCCTCCAAAATTTCCTATTTCTGTGACGCTATCCAGTCACCAGATTCACAACTTCAGAGTTATTCTTGACTTTCTAATTTCTCTCAGTCCTCATATTCAATCAGTTGTCAAGTCTCATGGATTCTACCTTTTAAACATCTCTTCTTCCTTTTCAACTTGTGTGGCTTTTTATAGTTTAGGCCCTGATTACCTTTAACCTGCCCTCTTGAAATAAACTCTACATTACACTCTCTGCTTGTAGGCTCTCAACTTTCCAAGCCATCCTTTACATTGCTGCCAAATGAAAATTCTTAAACTTAAGTCACTCCTCTGTTACAAAAATAATATTTTCCATGGCTCCCTAGTGACTCTAGCATTATTTACACATTTCTTGGGCTTGACATTTAAAAGCTTGACAATTTGTTTTCCATCCACATTTCCAGTCTTATTTTTCCCATCTCCTATATCCTATTTCAATGTCTTTGCAAAGTTGTTACATATACCTGTAGTGTGCTTTCTCCTCATCTCTTAATCGCTCTTATTCAGCATGTTTCAAAAGAGGAAGTCATTTTTTATTTCCCATCCAAGACCTTCCCATAATTCCTCAGTTGTTATCACTCTTTCTCTTAATTACCTCGGGTTTACTTATGTATCTATTCTTTTAAATCGTTACCTCCCAGCAATAAAATGTAAGCTCCTTGAAGGCAGGGCCTGTTCCTTTTCTGTCTCCTCATTCCCCAAATCTTACAGAGTATTTTGAAATGTTTACTTTAGGAATTCTTCATGGAGCCAAAGAATGCTTAAGCTTGAAGCTATGTCTGACTACAAGAAATTATTCAATAGAAAAAATAAAATATTGCTCCATTTCTTTGATAGAATGGGCTAGTTCCTCACTCTTCTATCTAGATAAAAAATTGATTTATGTGCAAACATAAAGAAGAAAGAATGATTGGCATGAAGAATAGTGAAGGATACTTATTTTGCTACCTTTGCTCTCAATTACCCTCCTTATAGGAAGTTAGAACTGGAAGGTTTTTTTTTTATTATATTTACTGGCAAGATTGTACTACAATAATCTAAAGATTTAACATGATGATGGGGATAAAATATCAGGGTCCCAAAGCAATGTGCAACCTGAAGTATAGAACCACAGCAATAATGAGATGTCCTTTATGGGCAGAGACAATGCTGCTGCCCCTCTGTTACTTGCAACTCATTTAAACATTTATGGAATACATACTGTACCAGGTCCAAGGGAGATAAACATGAAAGCAATTAAGAAACTGCTCTTAGGGAACCTACAAATTGACAGGGGAGATGATACAATTAGACAATAATTTACCCAATTTACACAATTACCCAATATAACTCTAAAGAGAGAAAAATGTAAAATTCAAAGGAGAGGTCTAAATTTCTATGGGAGATTTAATGAGGGTGAGTTCTTCCATCTGGGGAGAATAAAGAATGCTACATGGAATAGATGTGATCTGAATGATGTTCTTGAAAGCTCCATGGGGCATTGTATAACACTGAATTCAAATCTAGCCTTAGATAGTTACTAACTATATGATCTTGGGCAAGTCACATAACCATTGTCTGCCTCAGTTTCCTTAAGTATAGAATGGAGATAATAATAATACCTACCTCCCAGGATTCTTTTAAGGATCTATACTTAATATAGTGGTGGGTCTATAGCAGGCACTTAAATTCTTGTTCCCACCCATACTCGTACCCCTGCTCCATTTCAAGAAAAGAGGGAAAGAAGTTCATTCCAGTAATGGCCATTTCAGTAATGTGAAGTTGTATGAGAAATGACAAAGAAGTGGGAGACAATAAGACAAGATGATGAGTTAGTGAGTAGTTCTTTTTTGAATATGTGAAAGGAAATGATGATTTCTACTGATGTGGCCTACTGAACTCCTTATGAATTTGATTTTAATGTAATTAGGAATTATTTAACACAATAAATAAAAATGTTTTGAAATATAGATAGCATCACATCTTCAGTCTAAGTCAGCATGCTATTTGGAGAGTCCTGGGACTGGAATAGTGGCTCTGTTTCTATTTGAGTTTGACATCACTGATGTAAGAGAAAATTAGAGTGTCCTTGAATTCTGGCCTTGAATACAAAGCTAGAGTTGGTTTCTTTTCCTGGCAATGACTCTGAATTGTTCTCTCTCACACACTCTTTTGCCCCATGCTTCCCAAGGGAGCATTCAGTAAGATGGCTACTCAGGATGGGTTTTAGTATAGAATCTTAAAAGAGGTTGGAGTCAATTAACCCAAATAGGGAGCAAGCTTATAACTTTGACTTCAACATCACAATGCTCTAATTGAATTTAGTATTCAGACCCCTACATAACATCCATCTTTGCACTATCACAAAATAAATGCAAGGGGAGGGATCAAATGATGATCATTATTAGTTTCTGGATGTATTGAGAAACAATGAGCAAAAATTATTTTTAAACTTTTGTTCAAAAGCATCATCTTATGAATGGTAGTTTCTACGTGAATGTAAATTGCAGGAATCCACATCCTCTTCTTCCTCCTCTCCACCCCAAAGAAAAATGCAATCACAGAAAATTGAAATGACTTCTAAAAGCACAAGTCCCAGACTAAGAAGTACTGGGTTCCAATCTTGCCCCTGACATTAAACATCTATATTATATAACCTTTGTGGAATTTGATTGACTCTATTATAAAATAAGAGTCCCTTCTAAGCTCCCTTCCAGCTCTAGATCTGGGATTCTATGGCCTTTATTCGCCATTATTTATACTTCTGCACATCAGATACAGATAATAAATAATAGTTAAATGAGCCATATAAGATAGCTAATCAAACTAGATAAGATACATAATACCATGGTTTTAATGAGAAGTAGCTAGGGACTTGCCCAGAGCTCTAACTATTTAACCTTGACATCATAAAATAATAAAACAGAAAGACATTTTCTAAACATTGTGTCCAACCCTCTCATTTTACATCTAAAGAAACTAGGACCCAGAAAGGTTAAATAGTTTGCTCAACGATCTTAATTAGTAGATAATGGAAAAAGAGCTAAGGCTGAATTGAAAAGCTTTCATTTGTTTTTCCTTTGAATCTGGTAGACCCAGAAGGACAGAACCTTGTCATGGCATAAGTCCCAGTCAGAACATGGCTCTCATTAAGATGCCAGGTTGTTTGTCTTCAATGCTTCTTGATTTTTAAGGTGACTCATGATGATTCCCTAACCTAAACTCAGCAGATGGTTCAGCAGAGCACAAAATCTGGAGCCACTAGAAGCCCTTGATCTAGACTATTATAGCATATGGGGTCACTGAAAAAGATAACAAGTTGGTTTAGAGAAATGTCAGAGTGTACAAATATCATCTTTTTTTAAGTCAGAAAAAATGTATATATTTCATTTTCCTTACAGATGGCTCCTTCTGATATAAAGTCATTTTACACATCAGAGATCTATAAAATCTCTGAAAATCAAGCCTTTATAGTTGATACCTTGCTATCTTTTTAGCTCATAAAATTGTTTGTCTTGTTTTAAAGAAAAATCTTGACCATGAAATTCAATGAGTCAGATTGACACTATCCACGATGTGTTCATTTTTTCTATTTACTTGCATGTACTATACATAGTTTTAAATGCATAAATATCAATATAAATCCTTACATGATTCTATCATTATTATGGTTCAATATTTAATATTTTCCAATTCCATAAATAAGACTAAAATAAAAATATTCACAAATTACATTATCAGAAACTCAATGTTATAGGCATATTTGAAATTCCACTTGACCAATTGTTTATTTATATGATTATTACTATGGAACCTAACTACCTTATTACATCACCTAACATCATTTTTTCACAATCACTTAATTTATTAATCTCCATCTATGTGCCAAGCATTATACATATATATATGCATATATAAATATATACACAAATACATACATTTTTACATCCATATATATGCGAGTGCATAGAAATGTATACTTTATATTGAAGCAATAGTAATTATATATTTTGTATATGTGCATATATATTACAGGCATACATCTGGAATGTTTTAGTATGTGAACTTTTACAAAATGAACATGAAACTATTTAATTATAATTTTAGAGTGTTATATGTTAAGTAACTCAATCTAACACAAATACCACAATATCAAAGAAGAGGATTCCTGCCACTCCTTAGTTTTGGTTATTTAATTAGAAAAGGTCTTCAAACATTTTTTGTTTAGGGAACTCTATTATCATTTGCCAGGAGGAAGGAATCCTGGCCCACTTTAGGAGAGAGATTTAAAAATTTAGCTATAAGTGAAAGTTCCATATAATTTGTGGCACATCTTGGCAAAAATCATGATGCCCATTTTGAGAATCTCTGGGCTATATTCTTTTAAACAAAATTCAGTTTGGTTAAAGAGGATGCATCCAGGGGGCAGAGTCAAAATGGGGGTAATTAAATGAGCATTTTTACTGAGTTCTCTCAACACACCTCTCTAAACAACTTTAAAAACTATCTCCAAGTGAATTCTGAGTAGAATAAGCAATAAACATTACTAGGGAGTTATTTTTCCAGCCCAGAGCAACTTAGTAGGATAGAGAAGTCTACAGATGTTGAAGTATGGGTCGGCCAGAATAGTGGGGCAGAGTTTGGTATTGATCTTGGAGGCAGTGGCAGTAGGAAACATTGTAATATCTAGCACCCAAGGACAGTAAGAGTACTAAATAACTGGTTCAAAAAGTAATTATAGAGCAACCCTTGTATTTTCACTGTGTGCAAGATCAGGTGCATTTGGCAGACCCATTACCCATTTACTCGGTTTCAGGTTGTAGTTCCAGTGTAGAGAGGAACAGTTATGGTCACAAGAGAACATGAACCCTTCCTGGGTAAGTGCCAGATTGCAGACCAAGAAAGGAGTAACTAGAACTCTTTTTGGATCACACTATCATGGAAGTACTGAAATTTTATAAGCCTTCATATCTAACTGAAATAGCAGTAAGATATAAAAGTCACAAGATCAGGCTAGATACCCCCCAATCCAACCCCCAGAGGTGAGCAAAGTCAAACCTTAGAATCCTAAGTCAGCAAATAGGTTGGAAAATAAGCAAACAAAAACAACAACAGAACCAAATTTGGACACTAAAAAACTGCTACAGTCACAGGGAAGTTCAAGACTCAAGTGAAAAGCATCTCCATTCCAAGCTTCAGAGAAAAAAACAGTTTGGATACAATCATAAGAATTCTTGAAATAGCTGAAGAGTTTTAAATAATGAAATAAAAGCAGTAAAAATAATTGGGACAAGAAAGAACAATATAAGAAAATTATAAAGAGATTTAGCAGATTGATTAACGAAACAAAAGGAATCTAAAGAAAATAATCCTTAAAAATAAGAACTGGCCAAATAGAAAAAGAAGTATGAAAAAATACTGAAAAAAGATAACCCCTTAAAAATCAGAATTCAGTAAAAGATGTACAAAAATCTCACTTAAGAAAATAATTCATTAACAATTAGATTGGTAAAGTGGAAGCTAATCACTCCACGAAACATCAAAAAACAATACACAAAGTCAAAAGTCTGAACAGTAGAAGAAAAAGTGAAATATCTAATAGGAAAAACAATAGATTTGGAAAATAAATTGGAGTTCATTTAGTAATTATTGGACTACTTGAAAACCACAATCATACTTACTTCATTATTTTACTTTATTTATTATAAGTAAGAAATTACATAATTAATTTCAAGAAACTATTATGGAAAATTGTCCACATATATTTAGACCAGAGTGCAAAGTAGAAAATTGAAAGAATTCATCAATCACCTCCTGAAAGAAATCCCCAAATACAAACTTTGAGGAATATTTTAGCCATATTCCAGAGCTCCCAGGTCAAGGGGAAAATTTTTCAAATAGCCAGAAAGAAATAATTAAAGAGCCATAGAGCTATCATGGAGGATCAAACAATATGGAAGAAGAGCTGGGCTGGGGGTAGGGGGACTTGAAATGTGATATTCTAGAAGACAAAAGCACTAGTATTGCAGCCAAGAATAACCTACCCAATAAAAACTGAATATCATTCCAGAGGGAAAAGTGGAAATATAACAATTTTTTTTTCTTTTTAATGGGTGGAGGAGAAGCTGAAGGGAGGAAATTTGGATTGAATACAAAAATAAAATTTAAAAAATACTAAAGAGGATGTACCATTATCTCATTTCACAAAGTAGTCTTGGATCAATATTATTGCTGGAGGAAAATTCGATTCTTGATTCTTTCTATTTTATGGAATAGACTTTAGTTAGGAATGTCTTTGATTTGACTATATTAAACTCATTTTTAATATGTTTCCTAATACATTTAAGAGCAATAACTCGATAATGAAAGGAGGACTGGGTTTACACACTACTTATGCTTACTTCTAGGATCTCAATTCAGTGTGATAATATAAAGGATTTTAACTTTTTTAAAGTTTCCATCTGTAAAATTAGGCAACTAGATTCAATGATCAACCATCTATGAGTCTAGAGTTGTAAAGGATAATAATGATCATTGAATCTTACATTTAAAAGACATTCTTTTCCTGATGGGGCTCCTGGCTTCTGAAACTTCCAAAATGTGGAATCATTTTTGAATATTTATCATTTCCTCTTACTTTTCTTCCTGATATATATCCCTTGGCTATGCTGGCTTCCTTCTCCCATGGTTGAGTTTCTTCCAAGGCTTCCATTTTGAGGAGGGATCCAAACTAGAGAACTTGCATTTCTTTCCTGACTGTTTCTGACTTTCTAAACTTCAAGACATTCCATCATGTTGGGTACCTTCCATCTCTCTCCCCAACCCCCATAAGTTTTTATGTTCATTTTATGCATTTTTTGTATTTGTATTCTCCATATTTTGAAGTACCTGGTTTATAGTAAATTCTTAATAAGTGTTTCTTGCCTTGCCTTGTCAGTGTCATACCCAAGTAAGTAAGTGTCTGAGACAAGATTTTACCTGGTTCCAAGTCTAGCTCCACATCTTCTACCTCATGATACTTTTCAATGGGTGACAATCGAGAATTTTTAAAAGTAGATTTTCTGTTCAGGAAGTATGCTTATTTAAAAGGAAAAAAGAACATATGAACTTTCTGAAGGCACTTTCTTTGTTAACATAGCTTAAAGAGCTTCATACAAAGGAGTGCCAGAAATAGGAAAGGTAATGGTTATATAAATGTTCACCAACCCTTAGCAATAGATCACAACTAGCAATGGTCTATAGAAACTTTACTGAGAAGGGGAAATTAGGTAATAGCTTCTGGTGGTGTTTGTTCCTCTAAGAAAATTGTTTAAGAAAGAAGTGGTAATTTATCTAGAAAGATCTTATCTCATTCTTCTGCAACAAGTAGGAATAGAGGTGCAGTCACAATTGCTTACATGTGGCCATGTTGAATTTAGTATTTTATTTATTACAGAACTTTGAAGTTTTTTTTTTTTTATTTCTCACATTAGCTAATCAGTGTATCTCCTTTTCTATCCCTTTCTAGTCCAATGAAATTAAAATCTGTCCCTTTCACAAGGAAGGGGGAAGAATGTTAAAATCTCCCATTCTTTCTTATTACAGGAGTTGTTTCTGTAGTATTATGGCAGCCACAGTATCACAGAATAACCTGTCAGACCTGTCAGACTTTAGATATCATCTAGTACAACTTCTTTTAAGGAGAAGGAAACGAGGCCCTGACAGACTGAATGATTTGTCTAAAGTTACAATAGAACTAGAATTAAACTCAGAACTTTTGGCTCCACTACATTACAATGCTCCATAATTCATCTGGATGTTATTCTTCTTGAAGCATTTCACCTGTCAGACTTCTTGAAGCATTTCTTAATTAATAATTTCTAGGCCTTTTGAAAAAACAAATTCAAATTGAGTTTTGTTATATTAATTTATAATTCCATGCGATATACTAGTACAGGCAACAACATTGTAGCAGTAACTCTACTCAGAACTGTAACCAAGAAGGGACAGCTGGAACTTTGTTCTAAGGTGCTTACATGGTAATCCTAAATTAGTCTTAAATTAGTCCATATTGCAGTATATTAACCCTGTTCCTTTGCTTGACTGAGGTCAGCATTTCTAGAGAGCCATTGTCATAGAACTTCTCTTCTCCCCCCACCCAAAGTACTTTAATTCTCCTTGGGGATTAGGCAGGTTAGTCTTGGAACTATTGGCATACTACAGAATTACCATTGTACTCACAATGTGTGTTTCAATGTATAATCCAACCTCTCCCTCTGAATTTTCTCTAGTCATAAGATTTCTTTGTCGCATTTATTCCTACTTATTTTCCATTATTTATTATATATTTATTTTATTATATATATAATTATATATTATTATTTCTTACAAGAAACAAAAAGCTCTGTAAGCTTGGAAGTATTATGTAAATGTAAGGTTTTGTTATTTTTGTGCTATTATTTACATAGAGTTTTGCATTTTACAAACTCTTTCTTATATCTATCCTATATAGCAGATAGCCTTATTTATAATAGAAAAAATGATTAAATGAAAAAGGACATTGGATTTTAATAAGAAAACCTGCGCTTGAACACCCCCCTTGTTGTTTTTTCTCTACAAATAACTTGGACAAGGAATTTCTTCTGGGACTCAGTTTCCTTCACCAGAAAGCAAGGGATCTTGGCCATATAATAGCTAAGATTTTTTAGCTTGGAATCCTAGAAACCATTGAATATAGGAAGAGTGAATACTATAGAGGTCTAAGGAATAAAAGTATTAATTTCAGAATGTTCTTATGTTTTATTCACAATAGACTTTACTATATTTCTTTTTAAGTATTTAAATGAGGGTATCTGACCTTAGGCAACAACTGGTTTTAACTGCATATTATTTTCAAATACAAAATTTGAATTCATAGGGTCCTGTAGCTTAGAAAGTTTTATGGTTAATCTTTATTGTTCTTATCCATAAACTATAAGGACTCAGAGTATCAAAGCTGGGAGAGTCCTCAGAGATATCTAAACCAAAAGCTTTCTTCTTTCAGTTAAAATATATTTCTAAAAATTTGATTCATAGGATAGTTAATCAAGGTGAATTAAATGTTTTTTCTTAGTCTGATCCTAGAGTCAAGCTCCTTATTTTGTGGTGCTAAACTTGAATCCCCATTCCCTACTCTTCTAAAAACAAGAGTCAAAAATGAACATTTCTCTCTGGTCAGTCTCTCAGACTTTGAGGAAAAAAAAGGAAAGGCTTCAGTTCTAACCCAGAACAATTCTCCTGAAATTTAGAAAATCATTCCCTACCTTGATGAATGGATACTGCCTCCAGCTTGACTTACTGTCACTGAATGCTTTCTTGAAATCAGTTCACTGATACCAATCCTAAGGGCTTGGCTCCTAGAATTGCAGTTTTGACCTCCTAGGTCTATTCCTAATCACTATTTAGTAGATAGTCCAATTACATTTTATGATATGTGTGGATAAATTTCTTGAGGGAATAGGTGATTGAGGTAATGACTTGTTTTATGCTGTTATTCATACTGCAATCTGTATTCTTCCTTGTTCCCCTGAATAGATCTATTTTTACCCTTAAAATGTTCTGATCTGGGTACCACTACTCATTTGCTCTATGAACTTTTAATTTCTGATGAGTAGACTTATCATCTATTCTATGGAGATAATATAAAGTTTGTTCTGAGGATAAATGAGATGTTTTTGCAGTACTTTAGTTTCTGCATGAAAGGTATTACACAATACAAGGTGATAGTGTTAATAAGTTTGTTAATTAAAGTTGAGACTAATGAATGATGAATATATCTAATGAATAAGAAATTATGATAAAGTAATGTTGTCAAAAGAATGTGTTTTCCCTGTAGCTTCTATTGTTTGAAGCTAATAAAGCTTAAATATTACACAAACTGTCCTGGTACTGATATTCGGTTCTAACAGGAGAGATGGATAGTCCCAATACATGTAGGAAGTAATTTCACATGAAAGTATTAGGGTTGGTAGTCTTTGTATTCAGCTGGGAAGTGAAAAGCAGTTCACTATTATATCTAATTCTCTCTTTACCATGTTGGCAAGACGGTGAAAAGAATTCTGAATTTGGGGTCAAAAGAAATGAGTTTAAATCTTAGCTCCTTGTACTTAATGCTAAATGACCTTAGGCAAATCACTTAATCTCTCTGGACTTCAAATTCTCAAGAAGGGTAAATGGGAAGGTTGGATTCAATGGCCATTGAGGTCTCTTTCAGCTTTCAGTCTATAGTCTAATCAGAGATTCTGTGTCTCTACAATATTATGGTCAAGTCTCTGCTTGGAACCATAATAGAATCTATAATGGGTTCAATATATTTTTACCATCTGGATTTCACTGATTTAGGGAATTCCCTTCTCTGGATTATTTAGATGTTTTACATAAAACAAAAGATTCTTAGATGGACCCAGGATCTCAGTGATTTAGATATTACCTCCATTGATGACAATCATGACCCATCCATGTCATCTCATTCCATGTAACACTTTACCAATTCTTTCTATGAATCTTCCATAGAAGAGAAATCCCTCTATGATGGGGTCTTCCCTTTGTTTCTTTTAACATTTTATTTATTTGCATATAAACTTCAGATAGATTTGTATTTTCATCTGTTCAATTGCTTAAAGCTAAATGGACAAATTAATACAATCTGATGAGTTAACATTATGCTTAAAACAAATACTGTTTCATGATCAACAAGTAACTTTAAAAATATGGAAATGGAGAGTCATACCAATACAAACCCATCTAAAAATGTACTATTAAATCATAGAATCTCAGAAGTGTACAAGAAGTCCAACCTATATCTGAATAGGAAATCTCTATATAAATTCTCTGCTCTATAGTCATCAAGTCTCTGTGAAGATAGTCAACACTACAAGGTAGCCTTTTGGATAGTGCTACTTTAGGATAATACCAATTGGAGAAATGAAAGAACAAAGCATTAATTCTGTACAAAGGATTATGCTAGGTTTTTGGAAATACAAAAGGAAAAGGAAGACTATCCCTGCTCTCAAGGAACTCACGTTCTAAAGGAGGAAATAACACATATGGAAGATTTCATTTGCAAGTCAGATGGAAATCTTTTATGTCCTTGGGATGCACTGACAAAGGAGATTTTAAAACCTGTTCTTTAATTTCATTTCTACTGATGAAATGATGCCAATTTCTGATGTTGAAACATTTGATAGTGCCAAAGACTTTAGTTAGAAAGTTTTACTTAGTATATAACCTAAATCTTCTTTTTCTTCATCTTTCTCTCATGATTGCTGTCTGTTAGGGGCAAAGAGAATAAGACCAATAATTTTCATGTGAAATCCTCTCAGATATTTAAAGACAATAACCAAGTTTCCTCTCCTCTTCGTTAAATATCTTTGGTTCTTCCAACAACCCTCATACAGGAGGTAATTTAGTCCTCTCACCATTCTGATGACCCTCATATGAATTCATCTCAGTTTGTCAATGTTCTTCCTAAAATACTAGGGGGGGAAGTGTCACCAACCCTAAGTATACCTCAAGTTTACTCCTTGTCAGGAAGTTTTAGAATGTCTTTAGATATTCCTAATAAATAACTCTTCTTGCTTCCACTCAAGCATCTTTGGTATTTCAACTATTTAATATGGCCTCTGGTGAGTCTCTAGGAGAGACTCTCTAGAAGTGACATTTCATTCTTTGCTTTCTTTTTTTTTTCTATTTAAGGCAATGTAGCTAAGTGACTTGCCCAAGGTTACATTGCTAGGTAATTATTATGTGTATGAGGTTAGATTTGAACTCAGGTTCTTCTGACACCAGGGCTGGTTCTCTATTCACCTAGCTTCCCCTGAAATTTGATTTCAAAAATCTAAACTTGGCTATTTTAATGTAAGAATTCATGTCCATTTTCCCTAAGAATGTAAATGCAGCATATTTAAAGCCAAATATAATCACTGAGAGACAGGTTTCGTAGATATTTGGAGGGATTATTGCCTTGAACATGGTAGATTAGAACATGTTTGTTAAATTGAATTAATCCCTTCTGATGAACTGAAATTTATTTTGTTTGCCACCCTGTGAGATATGTAAGATTCTTTGAGATCTTTGTATGAATGCTTCCATATGCCTACATACCAGGTAAAAAGCCTCAATAGAAAGTATGGGTTTAATGAGACATAAAATGTATCATTATGGATATAGAACTTTTAACAGAAACTAGGTATTAAAATAAATGGCAGCCATAGCATTTTGTAGACATATCCATAATTCAAACATTGGCATTTCCCTGGCTGTGGAGGAATAACAATGAGTGATTCATGCATCGTGATGGATCTACACTATTAGGAAAGGAAACTTCTGTGCTGTGAATCTGCCACTTTCTCTGGCTTAACCTTCCTTATGAAGATAAGCATTTTTATATACATCTTTTTGCTTTTTTCTTTCTTCACTTTTATTGCTTCCCCTTGGCAATGATTCCCATAAACCAGGGCACATGACTATGTGAAGAGAATTCTCCAACTCATCATAGACAATGTCTGTCACAAGTAGCTCTAAATACATGCGTGTTTTGTCAAAAATTGTCTTATTCTATCACCTGTAGGATTACCAAAAATAAAATAAAATTAGCTGCTTAGAACACTAAGTTGCACCAACAGAATGGAAACACTGAGATGGGAAATCTGAAGTAGTCTATAAAAAGAGAAATAAATTTAATAATACTAGATTATAGAAGGAAGATAGAAGGAGATAAAGGAAAGGAAGAGAAAGGAAAGGTAAGGATAAAAGAAAAAGTAAGTATATTTTTATTAGGCCACTTTCATAGCACATTTACTACAAAATTAAAACAGGAACTTCTTACAGATTCCCTAATAACTAACATTTTAATCTAGATTTGTCTCAGAGAAATTTTGTTTCCTCTTGAACGAGTTCTTTATGAACTTCTGATAAAGTACTTTTTCAATCTTAAATTAATTTGAATATTTCTTCATTTGCTGGGTTCAGTTAGCGTTTGATGCATGGACATTTTTACCTCTTAATCCTTTTCAATAAAGAGTTTTGCATAAAACTATATGGGACCCTGCAGATATTTAGCACATGGAAAACATGTACAGACAGCCAATTCTATTAAATTCAAAACACTGTGATAGATACTGGTTTTACAATGATGAAGAAATTCAATACCTTCCCTCAAGACGTTTACAGTTTAATAAGGGGAATTATGACATCTATGTGTAAAAAGGGTGTCCTAACATCAACTCTAATTAATGTAATTAACAAAATTCTCTGTGCTGGAGAATTATAATCTTTTTGTGCAATGAAATCTTTGATGGTCTCATGAAATGTATGGGCCTTTTTAAAGAATGATTTTTAAATTAATGAAATGAAATACATAGAATTATAAAAGAAAGCAATTATATTGAAATATAATTTGCTATGTTCACAGATCCCAGGTTATGAGCCTTTGATCGATGCTCTGATACCTTTATGTGATGAGAATTCCTCATTGTTGAGTTCTACCTTCTGAAGAAGGCCTTTTAAGTGCTCTTTGCCTCACCCCCCCAAGTCCACAAGCTTCTTAGAATCTTCCCCTCTACAGTTATCTTCCATCTATTTTTTTCTGAATCATGTTTGTACTTACTTTTGTGCATGTGTTTCTAATTAGAATGTAAACTCCTTGAAATAAATGTAAAACTCCTTGACTGTTTTTTGCTATATTTCCTGGGCTCAGTTTTGTCCATAGCACAAAGCAAACACTCAATAAATAAATACTTCATTATTGTTCACTGACTGATTGATTCAAACTGAGATTGAATTTGGTCTCAGATACTAGCTAGAAATTTCTAGGAAAGTTATTTAATCTCTGTTTACCTTAGTTTCCCCCAATTGTAAAATGGGGATAAGAATAGCACCTACTTCTTGAGATTGTTGTGAAAATCAAGTGAGATACTGTAAAAACTCTAGAGATGCTTTTTTTCCTTCCTTTGTGAGGGGATGGGGTAGGGTCTTATCTGATACAGATATAACCATCCATTAAAAACTTCTGATTCTCTAATCTAAGCTTCCTCTTTCAACTTAAACTATCTCAGGGTTGATTTCATGTTTAATTTAATTTAAAAATTATTTTATTAAGCATTTACTCTGTGCAAGATGCTATGCAACATATTAGTGATTCAAAGACAAAAATGTAATAAAAAAATCTGTACGATAGTTGCTCCATGATTCTTGGTTGATTAGAGCAGCATATCTACCTAGTTAAATGTTTAATTGAAAGGCAAGGGTGAATGATAAAGAGAATATAGTGCCAATGTCTTCACTGATTAATTTCTTTTAGGAGATGAAAAAAAATCTCATTACTGTACTGCTCTTTTCAGTTAGCTTCTTGATCAGAACTCAATCTATTAGCTGCACTAGCAAAGGTGCCTCTAATATAGTGTTATAATATAGTCAGATACTGAATCATGTAATTTGGTTTAGGAAATGAAATATCCAACTTGCAGAATGGTAGGACTAACAACTTAGAAATAAGCTCAATTTTCCTGAAAGGACACAAGATGTGACTATAAGAGCCAAAATTATCCTGGGTGACTTGGACACTCAGTTTAGGTATTTTACATATAGTTATACTTTATAGAGACAAAGAAGTACTGGGACTCACTTAGAGAACTTACTTTATTAGTTCTCCATGCACAGAGTATCTATAAAACAAATGGCAGGATCACTCACATTCCTAGGCAATACTCGAGAATTAATTGATTTAGCTTTCCTCTCATATAGGGAGAGCATCAAGCAGGCACCAAAATGTTAAGAAAACTTATGAAGGATTCAGTAATTTACAATCCTTTTGAAATAGAACACTGAATGTGGAGACATGGAGGATTGGTCCCTATTCCAAGAGAAATACTGAGTTTTAGCTATCTTTAAGACTGTATTACTCATAATTGTCCCTACATTCTTCACTTGGATGAGATTTAAATTCTGAGACTCTAATATAATTTGGTATTTCAGGTACCAAAGTTTTATGATGTCATTCTAGCAAATAAAGAATTCTTGGTTTAGAAAATTAACTCAAAAGGGTTTGAAACTGCTAGTTCATCAATCATTCTCAAGTCTTAGAAACAAGTATCTGTCAATTATGATTTTACCCATTTTGAATGAATCAAAGTACAGAATTTACAAAGTAAATATATTCCTCCTTGTTCTTGAGCCAATCAACCCTTCCAATACTCCTCCTTTTAAGTCTCTATTCTTTTTTAAAAACTTTCTAGTTCAAATTGATATCTTTTTTCTTGATGATTATTTTTAATGATAGCTCCTATATCACTTACAAGCTAAACCACACAATTTTGTGCTTAATAATAAACCAACTTATTTTATTCTCTAATGGCTTTGAGTAGTTTCCATATCAGAATGGATACCACTTTCAACAAATAGAATATTCCTGGACAAAGTGTAGACAAATAACATTTGACAGAGGAGTCAAATGATTTACCTCATCACCAATATTCTTCTATGTAAAATATAATTTTCCAAATTCCCTTATACATTGGAAATGTATATTTCCTCTGTATTTTGTACAATGAATAACATTTTAGATTATAAATTCCATAATTTTTTTGTGGTGGCAAAGAATTAGAAATTGGGGGATGCCCTTAAATTGGGGAAATGATTGAACAAGTTATGATACATGATTATAATTTAAAAAAATTATTGTTCCTTAAGAAATGATGAGGGAGAAGGATTCAGAAAAAGCTGGAAAGATCTGCATGAACTGATGCAGAGTGAAGTAAGAACCAGGAAAACATTGCACATAGTAATAACAATATTGTAACTATAATCAATTGTGAAAGATTTAATTTCTCTAATCAATAAAAATGATCTATAACAGTTCCAAAGAACTTTTGATGACAAATGGTATTCCAGACAGGAAACTCAGTGAAGCAATTTTTTCACTTTCTTTGTTTTCCTAGCCCCCTCACCCCTAACAGCTTAGCTAATGTGGAACTATATTTTGCATAACTTCAAATGTATAATGGATATCATATTTCTTTCCTTCTCAGTGGATGGGGAAGAGTCAAGGAAGGGAGATAATTTGAAGCTGAAAATGAAAATTTTTAAAAGATTATAAGCTTCATGAAAACATGATCTAGGACCTTAAAACATCACCACTATAAGCATTGAATTTAGATCAATGTAAAACAGAATTTGTTCAATTGTTTTTAGTAATAATACCTTACATTTAAGTAACTTGCCCAGGGTCACATGTTTTTTCTGAGGCAGGATTCAAACTAATACCTTCTTGACTCTGGATTCAATATTACTTCTACCACATTATCTAGTAACCTTTTCCTCTAGTTACATGTTGAATTATAAATTCTCCCTTTGTATCATAAGTTTTGTGAGAACAGAATCTGGGGCCTTGCAACATCATACTTTGACCACGAATTTAGAGCTAGATTATTGTAAAAGATTAATGTTTGTTGAACTGTTCAACTGAAATAAATCACATGAATATTATAGTGTAGATGAAGAATCAGAATAGTTCAATGTCATACACAGTTGCCCATGAAAAATAATATTTCAAAAAGGAAGCAATAAACAATGCTAATTGCCACAGAAAGGTCAGGGAAAATGAAACCTGGGGAAAAGCCATTGGATTTTGTTAAGTGCTCAGTGATAACCTTGCAAAGAGCAGTATTAGTAGAATTGTGATAGGGAGGGAGATCAAAAGTTTTTTTTTTTCTCAAGCCAGACAAACAATAAACATGTATAGATAGAGATAAGGGCTCAGTAGATTTGGGAGAAATTAAAGATATGAGGAAAAGGTGATTGATTTAGGATGAAGCTAGAAGATTTGAAAAAGAATAAAATCAAAAACAGATGAAAGTTAGCTTTCATTCTTTTATCTTCTACGATTATTTCTAAATTACCTTGCATATTACTTTTCTCTCCCCCCCATTAGAATGTGAACTTTTTTTAAGATTTTTTTTTTCAAGGAAATGGGGTTAAGTGGCTTGCCCAAGGCCACACGGCTAGGTAATTATTAAGTGTCTGAGGCTGAATTTGAACTCAGGTACTCCTGACTCCAAGGCCAGTGCTCTATCCACTGCGCCACCTAGCTGCCCCAGAATGTGAACTTCTTAAAAGTAGGTACACTCTTTTACCTTTCTTTGAATTGCCAGCAAATAGCACAGTACCTAGCACGTATAAATGTTTATTGACTAAATGACTGAAAAATATCTATGACAGGGAGGAAGAAAGGATTGTTAAGATACTGAAATGATAGTGTGAAATCTATAGAGCTAGAGGGAACCTTGGTTGGATATTCATTTGATAACATCATTTTATAGTTGCGAAAAACTGAGACCTAGAGAACTTAAATGACTTGCCCACAGACACATAGGTAGGTAGTGGCTCAGGTTATATTTGGACTCAGGTCTTTAGGACTCTAAATTCAGTGATCAACTGTACCACTTTGATATAGAAAAGAAGGTAAAACTACATAGAGATTTGGCATCAAGAGCAATGAGGATAGGAAGTAAATTTATATGGCTATTATTATAGTAATGAGGAAGGAAAGAGATTAGGGAATGTGATTGGCCCTGGGAGAGTATAGAAAAATTTAGAGACACCAGCTGTGGAGAATGCTCAAAGAGTGAACAAGAGATGAATTAAAAAGATTGCTTATTGGGAGTGAAGGCCAAGTTGAAATAATAAAGAATGAAATTTTGGCCCAGAAAACATGTTTTATTCTTCTTTATTTTTCTGATAACCTTTAGTAATACTCATAATTTTAGAATCAGAAGTATAAAAAGAGACCATAGAGATGACTAAGGGTTGGTGATGGATTCATACTTTGGCATAAGGTTAAGGGAATGAATGAATCTATAATTCCATAAAGGGTAGCATTCAGTGTGTGAAGGGACCTCCAAGGACATTTTCTATATACTTGAAATTGAAATCTACTCTATTATCCAAACTCTACTCAAAAATCTCCACTGAGATGAAATTCACTAAAGAACTAGTGATGCTATTATTCTTTTAAACAGCATTGTTAGCTGTAAACCAGTTGGAACAGGATTCTTTTGCCCAAGAGGAAAGAGTACACTAATCAATCCATCGATAACTCAACAGGTATCTATAAAACATCTACTATGTGTCTGATAATGGCTACTTGCTTGGAATACAAGGGCAAAATGAAATAATCCTTGCTCTCAAGAAGCTTACTTGTTAAGTAGAGAGATGAAATTATTTCATAAGAGTATGCATAATATACAAAAGAGACATCAGGGAATCATGTTGTGGGAAGGCACTATAGTTGGGTGACCCATGAAAGGTCTCATGCAGAAGCTCACACTTGAAAACTTGTGGGTGTTTCTATATGATTGGGATTTCTAAGAAATGGAAGGGTGAAAGGGAGTCTATTTCTGTTATAAAGTATGGCCTTTGTTAAAGTATAGATGGATAATGAGAGAAAGAATGTTGTGTGTGAAGCTACAGTGATCAATAAAAACCCATGAGTTCCAAGTAATTTGAACAACACCTATGCTTAACCCTTAACTGACCTCTAGATCGATGCATTTGTAAAATGATTTAGCAACCTGTGCTTAGCTCAGGATGAAACTATAGAAGATTCTCAAATGTGTGAGGCAAGTAGGAATTGGTGTATAACTGAATAACTCATTGTCTGATAAAAGTTTAATGAGTGCCTTCATTTTTACAGAACAGAAAGTAAGAAAACGGTTTGCAATGAAGTGATGTGCACATCTTCTACCCTCTCTGAGGATGTCCTGAATCTGAGGAGTCAATATGATTTGTATATTGTTTAATAAAGTCTATGGTTAAGTCAACTTAGAGTGAGATAACAATTTATGTTACCAAACCTCAGCCAGAAAGTTTTGGCTTACATTCAGCCTAAATATGTCTTTCTAGAATTCTACCATACAAAAGGTTAATTAACTAACTGAAATAGAAAGGATGACATGAGTGACTGGAGCTTATAACAGCAGAACCTGGGAATGTGCAATATGTTTGATTAAAGCATGATCAACAAGTTCTCCCATTCTCTCTTATTAATTTTTTCCACCTAAAAGATGCCAAAGATATGAAATACCCTTGTTTCATAAAGAGGTAGTAAGAATGTTGAATCTAGAGTCAAGAAGGTATGAATTTGAATCCTGCCTCAGATAGCCATGTGACCCTGGGAAAGTGACAGTTTACTCAGTCTCAGTTTCCTTTTCTATAAAATGGGAATTGTAATAGTGCCTACTACACAGATTTGTTGTGAGGATTAAATGAGATAACATTTTAAAAGAATTTTTCAAACCTCAAAGTAATATCTAAATGCTGTTAGAATAAACTGTTAAACAAAGGCAATTTTGAGCTACAAAGATGTTGAGCTGCTTTGAATTATCAATATTAACTATAATTTACTTTTACTTTTTAAAAACCTAATCCCAATGTCATTCTTCAAATGAGGCATGTGAATGATATTTTTCAAGAAAAAAGTTTGGGTAAGATTTAAATTCTTTCTCTTCCTAATGAAGAAAGTTTCTACCAAGGTCCTGATGAATCAATAGATACTTTATTGAGCATTTGCATGGCACTTTCAAACTTTAAATTCTAACGTTTTGCCTTTTTCCATTCATTCTACAAAGAAAAATAAAACTTTGTGTGAGTAATTTCTTCAAATAACAGAAAGGACATTCATACCTTCCTTTTTAATCAGTAAAGGAGTAGATTAGGGGCAGTTAGGTGGTACAGGTCAGCTCGGTGGTGCAGTGGATGGAGCACCCACCCCAGAATCAGGAGGACCTAAGTTCAAATTCAGCCTCAGACAATTAATAATTGCCTAGCTGTGCAACCTTGGGAAAGTCATTCAACCCCATTGCCTTAAATAAATAAAATAAATTTAAAAAGAAGTAGATTAGGGTTCAGAATACTGTATAAATTGTCAGGAGCAGTCACTATGTTCATTGGTTTTCCTTGATCTTTTCTTTAACTTTTTTAATGGTGGTATGGGGGTATTTCTATAACTAATTGTGATCAATTAAATAAAGCTTCAGGAAAAAAATCTATTTTAAGAACTGGCGCTTTGAAAATTTGATTTGGTTAGATCTAGCTCCTTCTCTCTCAAACCAAGAGAAAATATGTATCATTTCTACCCATTAATACAAATTGCAGACCAGGTAAACCCAAGTGTCCTGAGACACTGACATCGTACAGGAGAGTAGCACTTATGGAGATGTAGGGCAGCTAGGCGGTGCAGTAGATAAAACACTGGCCCTGGAGTCAGGGGTACCTGAGTTCAAATCCAGCCTCAGATACTTAATAATTACCTAGCTGTGTGGCCTTGGACAAGCCATTTAACCCCATTTGCCTTGCAAAAATCTAAAAACAAATACCCAAAAACCCAGACTAAAAAAATTAAAAAAAAAAAAAACAAACCACTTATGGAGATGTAACCTGTTCTCTCACCCTGCAAATACTGTAAGTCTGAAATCCTCAGCAGTCACAGCTACTTAATATCAGAAAAAGAAAATCCCTGGTACTGTCAAATCAATCAGGCAGTCAACAAACATTAAGCACTTCCTCAGCATCAGAAATAGATGTGGTTTTATCAATGGAAATGAAACTAAAGAAGATTCATTGGCATTTACCTTATCATTGAACATGAAGAAACACTGGACCTTTCCATTTGAATAATAGCTGGTATGCTTGTACACATTTTGTTCCCCTTGAAAAATAGGAGCTTCATGTGCATGGAGATTTCCTTTTTAATTTAATTTGTGTCCCAGTGCTTTGCATATAAGAAAGTCAATCATACATACTTTTTTTCACTCACTTATTCGTTTACATTCACATCTGTGTTACTGTTGAATTTCAGTCATGTCCAACCCTTTATGACCCAGTTTTTCTTTATTTTTTGGCAGAGACACTAGAGTAGTCATTTACTTCTTTAGCTCATTTTAAAGATGAGGAAACTGAGGCAAACAGGGTCACCCAGCTAGTATCTGAGGCTGGATATAAACTCAGGAAGATGAATCTTTCTGATGTCAGACCTAGTACTCTATTTGCTTTGTCATTTACAACTGTAGAATGCTTTAAAAATTCCAAAACAACTTCAGTTATATTATCTACTTTTTAAAATTATAAAACAGGATGTTAGACATACAGATTTTAATTTCAACAAAAAGGACCTGAAACTTTTGTAGCTTCCCTGTTTTCTTGACCACGAAATCAGCCCCTGAAACATATCCTCCTTGACTCTCAAACTCCTAGGAAGTTGGAAACTAGATCTGATGCCTAACATCTGATAGCTGATAGAGTTGAAGTCTGGAGAGTTTGGTGGTGAAAATTAGGCAGCTTGTCAAGTAAAAGAACAAGGGAGATAAGATAAGTCAATAAAGTAGTTTCCATAGAGTTCTGTGTAGAAATCTTCTCACTTCTGTCCTTTATTAACAGACAAAACAAAGAGATACAGATGTGCTGATGGGAAAAGAGTTGAAAGGAAACCAGATATGACCCATACTTTCTTCAAGGAAGGATATAAGTGATGTGAGATAGAGAAAAGTGTTTTGGCTTTTGGAGTCAGGAGTTTTATAATTGACTTTTTTTTGTATGGTCTTGGGCAACCATTTAATATCTGAGCCTTAATTTCCTCATCTGCAAAATAAGGGCATTGAGCTACAGTCTTTAAGTCCTTTCTAGCTCTAAATATATGTTTGTGTTTTATTATCCTTATGTCTCCTATAGGAATTCTGTAAGATCTTTAACATAGAATGCATTTGAGAAATACTTCTAAATGAATATTCATTTTACTGATGCAGTCTCAATTTAAAGTGAAAGAAGTGAGGATGTAGTTTTTTTTTTACTTCATTGTAAATTCTTTAGGAAAATAAACTTAACTTAAGGAATTAGAGAAGGGTGGATTGGGAGAATGAATGCAAAGAGGATCTATTTAACTCTGCACATCAATCCTGACTTACTGCTTAGTTTTGGTCAACAGCTAGAGGAAAGAACACTTAAGGAAGCAAATGAATTTCATTTTAAATGTCATGTTTTCATTACCCTTTTTGATTACACATTCAAGTCTCTTTGAGCACTGAACTACCACAGAAAAAAGTGTCTGCGAAGGAAAAAGCATTTAGGAATTAAGGTCAGAGTGAATCTCACATTTGGTTAGAAATGCAGTTCTAAGAGGAAAACTCAAAGAACCTAATTTACTACTGATTGCAGTCAGGGAAAGGAAATGCATAACTAATAGTGAGACCACCTCTATTAGATTTAGAATGAAGCAGTGTATTCTAAGTTGTAAAGGAAACAGCATCTGTTTATGAATGAAAGAGATGAATGTAAATAGGAACCTCCAGGGACGACTATATAGAAATAGAGATCGATAAGTATTTATTAGTAGGAGATAAATTGATATAAGCAGATAGAAATAGAGAGTGATAGAGATGAATGGAGGTAAAAATCAATAAAAATAGAGAACTATAGATATAGAGACTGACAGATGATGGATATAGGCAAAAAGAGATGGATAGATTTAGAGAGATGATAGAATTAGAATTTGATAGATACAGAGATACCTAATAGAAATATATAAGTAACTAGATATAGATTGATATATACCTGTGGAGAGAGAGAGAGAGACAGACAAGACAGAGACAGAGACAGACAAGACAGGGACAGAGACAGACAGACAGACAGACACACACACAGAATGTGGTAGGCAAGGGCTAAAGTATTGCAAGGAGGAAAGAGTTCCTACTCTAATGAGGGAACATGAACAAATGAAGGGGAATGAGAAGGGGGCTGGCATAAATGGGGCATAATATGGAGATGTCCAGGTAGTATCATGGAGACCTGGTTTCAGGCAAGTTGAATGAATGAATCCAAAAATGTTCAGTAATTGCTTAGTATGTGCTTTAAAAGTCCTGAGGATTCAATTAGAAAAAATAATCTTTGAGATCAATGCTTTCATGCAGGAAGCAGTAATCAAGGATGGTTTTAGTTGTAAATAAGATGGAAAGGTCCTATGGTTCTTAGGGTACAGCAGAAAAGCAGATGATAATATTTCTTCTTTATTGTTATTTCCACTGCTAAAATCATATCATTTTCTGATGTTGAACCATTTGACATTGGTGGCAAAAACTTTCTTCTCTAGGTTTTCATCAGTTGTGGTTGTAGCACCTGCAGGAGACTTCATTGCTCTTTCCAAGGCTCTGAGCTTCAAGATCCTTGGCTCTCCCCATTAGAACTTGAGGAGAGATAGCAATCAAGATAGTGATGGTAATCTGACCTCCTGACACAAACTGCTTCTTTTCTCTTCCTCAGGATGTGGTATTTTTGCTTTGTTTGTTCTTGTTCTTATTTTTTTTTTTTTTGGTTTTTGCTTCAGTTAGGCCAACTTGACTGTCCTGGGAATGGTAGTTGGTTGTTAGACAGTGGTGATAGCTGGCTCTTTCTCAATCACCTATCATCTAGAGTAGTTTTAGGTATGTACTCCTAGAGGATGTAGAAATAATGGCCAGAATGGAGGCAGCAGGGTATGAGAGAACTTTTTTCTGCCTAGGATACTAACTCTTTACAATAAACTTTGTAAATTAAAGTTGAAATTTCAGTCACCCTTCAGAACACAATTAAAAATGTAATTAAACAGGAATGGTGCTATAGTAATTAGTCTGTAATCCTACAAACAAAATACACGAGAACATCCAAAAACTGTATTTTCTTTCCCTCGATGAGAATTCAGTTCACATTAAGTGACAAATTTGAGTCTTTTTTTTGAGGAGCTACTTCAACAGTAAGACTGACTCTTATAAACTCAAGTATAGCTGTAAACCCAGCTATTAGAGTGGGAGAGGTAAATGGGAAAATTCTAGGTGCTTCTGGTAAGTGAGACATGCTTTATAAAATAAGACACATTTCCCTTTCAGTTTCTTCTGAAAAGAGATGACAAGAATAGATGCACTATTCTAAGAACTCTCTAAGGTGACAGGGCTGACCACCTATGTCATTATGGATCTGATAGAATGTTTTGAATAAGATGAAAAGGCATTGTTCTTAACATTAGAGCCAAATTTTGCTTGAACTGATTAAAATTCACTGAATTTACCAGCTATGATGGTCTTAAAGGGAAACCATATAGCCTGAGAAGGGTCTGAAGAATTTGGAGTCAGTAATACCTAGATCAATGGCTATCTGAGGATGGCAGAGTTAGAGATGGAAAGGACTTTCAAGGTCATTTTACAGTTAAGGAACCTGCTGTTTAGAATGTCTAAGTGACTTGGCTTATATTATACAGGTAGTAAGCAGCAGAGCCAGGATTGGACCCCCAGGTCTCTAAATTAATTATTCTTTTCACTAAATAATGTTATCCCTCTTTCTTACCCTTTGGAAATATGAGTAAGTCAACTCTTTTCTGAATCTTGGTTTCCTTTTCTTTAAAAAGAAAGGTAATAATACTAGTACTATTCTAGTACTATTTCACAGGATCATTTAAACAATTAAACTTTAAAGTGTTATGGAAATATGAGCTATGACAAATAAACAACTTATTAGTGTTGACTGGATGCATCTCCATTCTGTTTCATTTTTTTAAAAAAAACACATTTTGCATTTTTAACCCCTAAATTTTTAGCATTATTAAAGATTCTATGTTTTACCATTGACTGAGCATTCTCAAAAAAGTGCTTATGTAACTGTTGATTTTTTTTTAGTAGTGTCTAACTCTTCATGACCCCATTTGGGGTTTTCTTGACAGAGATACTAGAAAGGTTTGCCATTTATTTACTTCTCCAACTCATTTTGCAGATGAGGAAATTTATGCAAATAGGTTTAAGTGACTTGCCCAGTTAGTATGTATCTGAGACCAGATTTGAACTCAGAAAGATGGATCTTCCTGGCTCTAGGTCCAGTACTCTATCCACTGCACTACTTATCCATACACTATATAGTATATTTCTAACAAATGCTTCCTCAGTTATTGAATACAGAAAGGGAATATAAAATATATATAATGGTAAATATGAAACGGTATAAAATAACTCAGTTTCCCATTGATGTTGACTGCATCTAAAGCTCTGGCTTCAAGACAGTTTCTTTTTTTTTAAGGGATCATTGGTTACTTTGAAGATTTTATTTATTTTGAGTTTTACAATTTCCCCCCTAATCTTACTTCCCTTCCCCCACCCCCCACAGAAGGCAATTTGTCAGTTCAAGACAGTTTCTTAAAAGTTGGCTTATTGTATGAAATGATTGGGACCTTTAATAAAATTTATTCTTCTAGGAGCCAACACACAATCAGCTTGTCACAGGATCACTGAAAGAGTTTTGGCTAGCTACCCAAAAAAGTGACTTGTTCACTAAGATCCCAAGAATGTAGGCTAGTTAAGGATAGACAGGGTGAGAGAACTTTGAGCTGCAGCTGAAAGCAGTATATAAGATTGTTTAATCATGATCTGGCATTAGAACAAGAGGAGATGAAGACATCATTCATTGACCACAAAAAACATTCTTCCCATTTTACTTTTACTGCTGCTGCTTTTATCCTAATGCTTAAGGCAAGTATTCTTGACATTTCTCTTTCAGTAGAGCAAGCCCAAGGTAAAATTCAAAGTGCAATCTCACCCAGACTGTGAGAACTAGCTTCATGACTGTTAACTCCTTGATGCATTTTCTGGTGCCTAGAATAGAAATTCCAAAAGAAATAGAGCAAGAACTCATGAAAATCTGTAAATCATCAGCCCTGCTATTCCACATTGAATTCTTCTTTTTTTTTGGCTTTTTATAGCTTTATTATTCTGTACAATTTACTGAGGCTCTAAGGTATAGAGAAGCTTCCAACCAATAACCAAAGAGGGAATTTCCTACCCTCTGAATAATGAAATCACAGATCTAGTTTCTAGACTCTGTTTCCATAGGCAGCTCAATAATACAGTGCATAAAGCTTTCATGCTAGACTCAAGGAAAGACCTCAGTTCAAATCTAGTTTCTGGGACTTGCCCTGGGCAAGTCATTTAAACTCTTCAGTTTTCTCAACTATAAAATGGAGAATTATAATTACATCTATCTCTCAGATTTGTTTTGAGGATCAAATGAGATAATATTTGTATAACTCTGAGTAGATTCTAGTACATAGTAAGCATTTAATAAATTCTTTAAATTTCGCTTTCTTACTAATATCTGTAATATGAGTACCTCTTTAGTCACATTACCATTACCTGTTCTTTTTCCTTATGTTCAAGTTATTTAGCTTTATGCAAATATAGTCAATAAAATCCTTTCTTATCAAATATTGGCACAATGGATCGTTTTTTCTGTCTCACCTAATTCTAAATAAGTGACAAGGAGGGAGAATGTTTTGGGCATAATGAATAGGAAAAATATGCTAAAAACATGGGGATACCACTGATAGAAATGGCATAGTAAATAAAGGTAGGTTGCTTAAGCATATAACTAAAGAGATTTTAATATGTTGTAGGTGAAATAATAGCAGGATATCTAGATGAAGATATTTTTCTAGGCAGGAAGAAATACAAGACTGAAAACCAATGTTTAAAACCTTTGAGAGACTGTTCAGATGAATCCTCTTAGAATCCAAGACTCCAGCTTTGCAATGGAAGTTTTTAAATAACACAGTATTTTCAACAAAATATGAATATAAAGAAAAACATCTCCCATATTGCAAGTAAAAGCACAGTAACTATTGATTTATCTTAGTGATGGTTGAATAAAATGTAGATAAATTAACATTATAATAACAATTTCATAAAACTCTCAGGATGCTCTCAGATTAGTTTCTCTTGTATACTTTTCATCCAGGGCACTTGTTACATAGGGAAAAATAAGCACTAAAATCGCAAATGTAGTGCATTGCAGAGTTTTTTGTAGACTGGGATTATTTAATAATGAATTTAGAAAATAATCTTAGATTGCTACAAAGAGCAATGATTAAATAAAATTTCTTTCCTAAGAAAAACATTTGCGAGTTTCCATTAGTGCATCTTAAGTGAATTATCATTCTATTATCTGGGCAAATTTTTTCCCTTGTGATTACGTTTGAGCCGGGGATTTCCACACTGATTTTCTGATTCATATAACAACCTATTAGTATAATTAAACTATAAAATAGATTATAAATAACATACGTTTATGGAAAAGTCTTCTATTATTTTCTTGATCCTTTTCTTGGCAAAGGACTTTTCATTAATTGTTAAATATGTTTGATTAATATTGGCAGATGGAAGAATTTGTCTAAACAATTTCAATATAATGTCCAATATTTAAAATGTTCCCTTTGGAGTACATAATCTTCATTCACTATAAATGCTATTTATATGCTCTTTTTTCATTATTTATTTTTGCTTGATTTGTACTATGTTCTCTTTACTTATGGAAAGATTGTGTTTTGGTAGGGTGTTCACATCATTTGGTAAAGGAAAAGGCAGAGCTAAACAACAAAACAAAACAAGAATTAGCAATAATAAACCCAAATTGCATAGCTGTTGTTTATATCTGAAGAAATGCAATGAAACAGACACTATACCTTTTTTCCTCATCACCATCTCCTGATTATTTTTTTGTCAACTATGCTTTATTTTCATCTCTTCTCTGGCTCTTTAAATTAAAAAAAAAGCTCTTCACCATGACATGTGGTGGATTTTGAAACTCAATTGATATTTGATTAATGAAACCAGATTTTAACTGAGACCAGTTTTTGAGTGTGTAGTTCTTTCCCAATAGCCTTGAAGAATCCATAATTGTGTGAACCTTATGAAAAACATGTGACTGACGGATGCAGAAACCATCAAGGGAATATAGAATGGTCTTCAATGCCAAGATCAATTCAAGATAAGTGTTCTTGAATGGATTGTTTTTCCAAAATGTAACCCAGGAGGGATGTCTCCGTTCTGAATTTAAATATCTATTATGGTGAACAACTAATTAAAAGAATGTCTTCTAAGACCCAGGATAGCCCTGTTTATATTATAGTTACTTTGAGAAATAAAAACTTGGCCTGCATCCTAGATCTAGGAATGAAAGGAGCTTCTGAAAACATCAAGAACAACACTTTTATTTTACATGTGAGGAAACTGAGGACAAGCAAATAAGAGAGTTTTCTAAGATTACACAAGTAGTAAATATCTGGAGCAGATTTGAACACAACTCCCCTAACTCTAGAGCTAATGAACTATTTCTAAAAACAAAGCAGACTATCTGTTCATTTGAACATCCTTCATGATGAATTCTCATCTCACTCAGTTTTTAAGGTCATTTTACATTAGATAATATCATGGCCAAAATAACCAAATGGAAAAGATGGTTCAGTTAATATATATTATATACATATATATATAATTATATATATATATATATATATATATATTTGGATAAGCAGACTTAAATATATGCATGTATATACATGCATAGTATATGCATATTCATATTATACACATATATAGGCTGTGGTCTTCTCATATTAGAGAGCATCTTGTAGAGATGGAAAAAGTATAACTGCTGATAAGAACTATCATAGTATACTATAGGAGACCAGTGTTGTATTGAAAAAGACTTGCCCCTTTGTCAGAATCAACTGTGTGCAGGAATAGCTGAGGTCAAAAGAGTCTATAAAATAGTTAAAGAAAATCTTTCCAATTTTGTTTTCTTATGCTCTAGTTATTCAGGGTTTTAGAACTGGTTTTGTAGTTGTCACTGACATCGCTACCAGCATACACCGGCCCTGAAGAGATATATTATTTCCACGTACAACTTTAACCATAATGTTGGCTACCAAGGAGAGGGAGGGGAGAAGGGAGGATCATAGAAATATGTGTAACATAAATTTATAAATGAATACATTTTGATAAACTATCATAGAATGTAATTGGAAAAATAAAATAAAATATCAAGAAAAAAAAGGATGCATTAGTTCCTTTGTTTCTCTAAGCAACATATTACAGAGGATAGCCAGTTAAACTAATAATTTTCCCTCTTAGTAGAGACAAAGGTAGAATCATTCAAATGAGACTTTTGGTAACAAATTATAAGAAAACAATCTATTAATAAGCATTTTATTCATTAAGTTCAACAATATTTTGCACACTATGCAAATGATAGCACCAGATAAAACAAAACAGAAAAAAAAATGAAAATAAAACAAAATACATACACACAAAAGGAAAATATATGATTCTGGTTCCTTCATACTTGGACAGTTCACTCATACAACTTGTTCATAGGTTTTGTAATTCTAATGGATTTTGCTTGACAATCTGCTATGATTGGTTTCAACTCTATCATAATCTTCATCATGCCCCACTTATTTTAACTCATCACCAGGAAACTCATTATTGGAGAGATTGTTTCAGCTTTTCTATTCATACCTCATCAGTCTCTGTTGATTTTGCCTCTCTGATTGGAAAGCTGGAGGGCAGAGCAAAATAAAAAATCCTCTATCACCATTTTCTTCATGCTCCTCTAGTTCTCCCTCCCCCTGAAATTTTCAGCTTCTTTTTTGTGTATTGCCTCCCCTCACTCCATTAGATTGTAAGCTCCTTGAAGGCAGGGACTGTCTTTTTTTAAATTAATATTCCTTATTTATACTATAAATAAATATTTCCATAAATATTTATTTATATTTATTTTTACGTATATGCTTAGCATATAGCAAAATGTAAGTGCTTAATCAATATTTACTATATTGTCTAAGATCTTTTCAATAATGTCCTCTCCTGTTTTGTTTTGTTTTTCCTTAGAATTGTATGTGTTCATTATCCTTAGAGTTTATTGTTTAAAAAATCCAAATGGATAAATGTTCTGCTTCCCCTTTCCATCCTCCAGTGCCAGAGATTTTCTTGTTATAGCCTGAAGCAAAATCCTTTAAGTCAATGCCAGGGGTGTAGCTTAAGGCCAGGTCTTGAAGCCCGGAATTATAGATCAAGAGATTAAAAAATTTATTCTCTGGGGAGAAATTTGTGGTCAAAACAAGCAGTCAAAAAGCTAATAGAACAGTGCTAAAAAATTCTCCAATAATTCTCTATTTTTAACAATGTAGACCTGAAGGTTTTAATTTGCAAATGGAAAAATTGAAGCTTAAGAACAGGAATAACATCCTAATAATTTGACCAGTGCAAAGGAATAAGCACTCAACACCTCCAAGATGGAGCAGACTCCCCATCATTGAAAGTCTTCAAGTAGTGACTAATCACTTGTTGATGTGTAATAGAGGAGATTCTTTTTGCATATAGAATGAACAATATGGTTGCTGGGGTTTCTTCCAGTTCTCAAATTATGGGATTTTGTGAAGTTTTCCACCAGCCATTAAGACTTGACCTCTTAAATTTACTTATCAAATTATATTTCCCATCATTCCCAAACATATTTCATCAGGGCTAATTAGATATAACTCTTCATAATTATTTCTCATTCTTGTTTCCTTTCCTCTAGTCATATTGTTTCCTTTACCTGGAATTCTTTCCTTTTTGACTAATATGTTCTATCCAAATTCTCTCTCCAAGTCCCATTTTTTCGTGAAAACTTCCCTAGCTTCTCTAACCCTCACCCACTCCCTTTCTACCCCTAAATCATATGTAAAATATGGTACATTAAAAATAATTCTCCATTTGGTATACTATCTTGTATTATTTGCTTAATTGTACTACCCAGTTTATTTCAGTTAATTCCTAGAACTTATATTTCAGGTTTTTAAAGGATATGTAATTTTATACAGATTGATACTCCCTTCATCAAGGCAGTTTGTATGTATTTTACTCCCATTCAATTCTCCTCATATCATCCTATACATTTTCCACAGGGAGTCCATTCAACATAGCAGATGTTTTTTCTAGAATTCCTCTCTTACCATTTTATGGGTACCAAAGACATAGGTCTGCTATCATATCTGTTATGCTAGTCTCTACATGACTGACCTATCATCTTTGTCTGAACATGCATCTGTTTTATGGTATATATTTTTTCAATTATTTTGCAATTATGCATTACTTTTTGCAATCTTATTTAAGGTTTTCTTGGTAAAGATCTAAAGTGGTTTGCATTTCCTTCTCCAGTTCATTGTATAGATGAGAAAACTGATGACTTGCTCAGTGCTATATAGCTAGTAAGTGTCTGTGGCCAAGATTTGAACTAAGAAAGATGACTTCAGGCCTGGTACTCTATCCACTCCTCCACCTATCTATCCTTTCATTGTTTATTATTTGCCAATTGTCATGAATAATACACTACAGCCAAGGTCACACAGCTGGGTAATTATTGTGTCTGAGGCCAAATTTGAACTCAGGTCCTCATGACTCCAGGGTCAATGCTCTATCCACTGTGATACCTAGCTGCCCCTACTACAGCCAATTTAACCATCCACCTTGCAACTTTCTGTTGCTCTTTGGGTGATATGCAATTCTGATTCTTTGTTGTTCTATGATTTATAGCCAAATAGTATCACTGTATAGGTAGCAGTGTTAAAAAGAAGAGGGTTTTTGGGGGGGGAGGGGGAGATTCTCAGATTAAATCACTTTTTAATTTCTGTCAACTATCTTCTTACTCCATAGTCTTCTAGGCTAAATTCATTATTCTTTTTCGTTGTCTTTTCTAGGTTAGGGAAATAAAGTGGTATAATGGATAATGTACTGAGTCTAGAATTAGGAAGATTCATATTCTTGAGTTCAAATCTGGCCTTAGACATTTAATATGTAACCCTGGGCAAGTCACTTTATCTGTTTGCCTCAGTTTCATCATCTTTAAAGTGGGTTGGAGGAAAAATAATAGAAAACCACTTCAATATTTTTGCTAAGAAAATCTCAAATAGAGTCATGAAGAGTCAGACACAACTGAAATAGCTAAACATCAAATTGTCTAAGATATATGTCCTAATGAACTGACTATGAATAAAAACAAAATTCATTTTAATCATTGGACCAAGATGCCACCTTCAGAGAAATATCTCCTACAAAAATGTTAAGTTTATACAAAATCAAAACATCATCCTACTAGGAAATACAAAGACAGAGGAGAACTTGAGATGTAGCTAGGGAAAGGACTGGAGATCATGCCAAATGTGTTGGTTGAAGGAAATGGGGATATTCAGTTTAAAGAAGAGAAAACTTAGAAGGGATAATACAACTGCCTTCATATAGTTACAAGTATTTGTCCCATGGAAAGAGGAAACATTTAATTTGGCCCCAGAGCATGAAATGAGAGGCAGTGAGTAAAAGTGGCAGAGAGGCAGATTTAACCCTGTTGTAATGAAAAGTGTCCTGGAAATTAAAAGTATGGAGGAAGTCTTTAAACAGAATCTGTTTAATATTTTGGTGGTAGTTGTTATAAAAGATTTCATTAATTAAAAATGAATTGAATAAAAGAATATTTTAGGTCTCTTTCTAATCTCATGCTCTGTGAATCTGAGAAGATACCTTGAAAGATGCAATAGGAAAGATAAATTTGTTCAACAATCCTCTTATAATCAAGAAGGATACATGTCCACCAAAGTTACTTGTCACTATTAAAGAGAATGATTAATATGAAAGCTTTTTCATTTCATTTCATTGAAATGAATGGTGCATTACCCATAGATGAAGAAATGAATAAATATTTATCGTGTGCTAGCATTGTGCTGGTGCTAGCTTCTTTATTGCTATTGAGAGTCTACTTGTGACATCAAGTTTGTAAATACTGCAGAACCTCCCAACGAAACTTACATTTCCAAATGAAAAACTCATGTATATGAGTATAGCCTAACAACCACTCAGGGAAGCTCAAATAAATAAAGAATGCTTATTGCCTAGATTATGATATGCAGTTGTATAGAGCAGTGTGCGTAGGGCTCATATAAAGAAATATTTTGTGACTATAACCCCTTAAACAGACTGCAAGTTCTCCTGTCCAAAAGATTAAAATTCAGAAGTTTAAAATATCTTTTACATCTTTAGTGGGTATTTTTTAATTATTTTCTGACTCACATTTTAGCAGAGTCAAGATTTGAAATGTAAACTAGATAGGAGTCAGAAGCTGAAAAAGAGAAAGAAACCAAGGATAAATGTATTCATATAACTCATATAACTCTCCTTCTAAGGCAGAGGTTTTTAATTTTTTTTGGTGTTAAGGTTGGTGACCTGATGAAGCCTTATAAATACTTTTTCAGAAAAATATTTCAAAGCACTTGAAGAGAATACTAATTTGCAGGTAGATAGTAGCAAAAATAAAGATGTATTTTTTTCCCATTCAAGTGTATCAATCCCCTAAAATCTGTCACTGGTCCACAAATCAAAGGATTCTAGTTCTGTGGAAAGGATTGATCACTTGTAAAACCAAGCTAAAATGTCTCTTTGCAATACACCCTCTAAACAGGCTAAAATTTTGCCCAGACAGTCAGGTGCAAATATAAGAGCTCAAATAAAAAACTTTAATATTCTCAATTAAATAAAACAGATTGACTGTCTGTAAAAGTTCCTATATAAAAGACCTACAGTGTTACTATAAAAGAGTCTACCACACCACACCTACTCGCTGTTATATATTCATAGCACAACACACCCATTGAGAGCTCAATAAATGTTAATTGATGCTGATAAATCAAGACACTCTCAAACAGGTACTGTACCAGCAGGGTTGTTTAAATGAATAGTTATCATAAGAATCAATTTATTCAAACTGAAGATAGGAAAACATTTTGGCAAACTTTGCAGACAGGAAAGTAACCTAATAAAATGGCCTCATAGCTGAGAGTCAGGAGGTACATTTCTAAAACAACTGTCTCTCTATAATTTTGCCATGAAAACTTTGAAAAAAATAACTTCCCCTAGTCTCAGTCTCTGTCAATAAAATGATGACAATGCCACCTGCTTCCTTTTTCCTTCCCTGGTAGCTTTAAAGGCAATGTTATAAAAAGTGCTAACTCCCTGGAAATAGGCATTATTGACGAGAAACTGTTATCAAGGAAAAGTATTGATATGGAGGGTGAAAATATTAGAAGAAAGCATTGGGGCAGCTAGGTGACACAGTGACTAGAGCACTTGCCCTGGAGTCAGGAATACCTGAGTTCATTCGAGCCTCAGACACTTAATAAATTCCTAGCTGTGGGACCTTGGGCAAGTCACTTAACCCCATTGCCTTGCAAAAACAAAAAAAAGAAAAAAAAAAACAAGAAAGCATTTCCAAACATCCAATTGTAAATTCGGGCCCTCCTTCTACTCTCTTCAGATATGACATAAGGTAAAATGCAATAGCAGATAGGTAGTACAGTGGATAGATTACTGGGCTTGGAATTAGAAAGACTCATATTCATTAGTTCAAATCTGGCTTCAGACACTGTGTGACCCTGATCAAATCACTTAACCCTGTTTGCCTCAGTTTCCTCATCTGTAAAATGAGCTAGACAAAGAAATGGCAAACTACTCCAGTATCTTTGCCAAGAAACTTCAAATGAGTTCATGGAGTCACACAACTGAAAAACAACCAAATAGTAGCAAATGGTAAGGAATAGCACAGTGCAGAGAAAATTGCTAAATCTGGAGGCACAAGACCTTGACTCTGCTACTAGTATCTTTGAACTTGCAGGAGTCATTTAACTTAACATTTGTCCTCAGTTTCTTCCTCTATAAAATGACAAGACTCGGGGAGATCAATGGTTTCTCAATGGTTCAAAAGTTCAAAAGTCAGCTCAGAAGTTTATTATAAAGGGAAGTATTCTGGCAGACAAGATTTTTTTTTTTCTGGAAAGCTCTCCTTCCTACTCATCCCTTATCCTAATCTTTACTTCATGATGGAAGAACCAAAGATTTTAAAGCAAAACTCAGTGTTTTGCCTTGGTAGAGGCAAAACACTCTTAAGAGAATCTGTTTGTGTAAACATTGTGGATATGCACCAATTTGTTGTTGTATAGTTGTTTCAGTCATGTCTGACTCTGTGATCCCATTTAGGGTTTTGTTGGCAAAGCCACTGGATTGGTTTGTCATTTCCTTCTCTAGTTTATTTTACAGATGAAGAAACTGAGTTAAATGGCATCAAACGACTTGCCCAGGGTCACACAGCTAGTTAGTGTCTGAGATCAAATTTGAACTCAGATCTTTTTGACTATACACTATACACTACTAACTGTGCCACTTAGCATGCACTATTTATTACTTTCCAAAATGTCTTCCATGATGATGACTCAATTGCTAAGCTTCAAGATAAAGCTTTGGTATAAATAGACTACCATTTCCATTGAGAAAAAAGACACATTTCCTCATAGGATTTATATGGAAATATAATATCTTGCAAAAGAAGATCTAGGCGTCTTCTCACTTGACCATCATTTATTAGCTTTGAGACGGGGATATAAGTTGCCTTATCTGGCAAATGTGGATAATGATAATTTAGTTGAATAAATTTATCTGATCACAGGAAGACTTAGCATTTCACCAAATTCAACCGCAGACACTAGATATAAGATTACATAACAATTCAATTACCATCTCTGAGCCTCAGTCTTTTCATCTGAAGAAGGGTGATAATAATATTGATAATATTCATAATTTACCAGTTCTTAAGAGATAAATAAAGTAAAAACCACTGGAAAAATTTTAAGAGCTATAAAAAAGTCAGTGTTGATAAGGACAGTGATAGAAATGATCTTTTAATTCCCTTCTAGTTTCCCTTCCTTCCTTCCTTCCTTCCTTCCTTCCTTCCTTCTTTTTTTCCTTTTCTTTCCTTCCTTCCTTCTTCCCTTTGCCCTCCTTCAATATTTGTGAAGGAGTTGCTATATGTACTGCACTCTGCTAGGTCTTGAAGGACCCATAAAGGGAAGGAAGAATGTAAGATGCATTTATATAGTGTGGCCTATGTGTGAGGGACTTTGCTAAGTCATTTTACAAATATTACTTCATTTGATCTTTACAACAATTTTGAGAGGTAAATGCTATTATAGTCTTCTGCCCAGGATCTAACAACTAGGAATTTCTGAGGCAAGATTTGAACTTAGGTTTTCCTGACTCATGGTCCATGTGCCCTCAATTATTTTATTTTATAGTATTTCATTTTTCTATTCATATACAAAGACAATTTTAATATTCATTTTAATAAAATTTTGAGTTCCAAATTTTCTCTCTTCCTCTTTCCTCTCACCCTTCCCTAAGACAGTAAGCAATTTGATTTAGATTATATATGTGTAATCATGTAAAATATATTTCCATATTAGTAATGATATGAAAGAAATTAGTTACAGTTTGGAAAAGGAAAAAAATGAAAAAATAAAGTGAAAATAGTATGCTCTGCTCTGAATTGAGACTCTATCAATTCTTTCTCAGAATATTGATAGCATTTCCCATCATGTACCCTCATAAATTTAGACCAGTTTATTCTCTACTAATCTAAGCCCTGTTTCTTAAGTGGCACAGTGGATAGAAGACTGGCTTTGAAATCAGAAGGACCTGAGTTCAAATCCAACATAAGACACTTGTCACTTACTAGCTGTGTGAACTTGGGCAAGTCACTTAATCCTGATTGCCTCCCATCCAGAGTTATCTCCAGTCATCCCGATCCATATGGTCATTGGACCCAGGATGCTCTGGTGGAGAAAGTGAGACTGGTCACTTAACACAGCACCTCCTCAATCAAATCCAATTTATGTGCATGTCATGGCATCAACTCCCTAATGCTATGGTGTTCTTACAGAATGAAGGACAAAATAACAACAGTCTCTCTGATCCTTGATGTTCCTACCTGGTTAACCAATTATGGTATTGCAAAATATACAAACCACTCCATTTTGTCTTGTTTTTTTTTGAGTCCAAATTTGGAATCAGAGATTCTGGGTTTGAATCTACCCTGGTGACCTTGGGCAAGGAATTTAGCGTGTCTGGGCCTCAGAGGGATGACTAGATAATATTATGATCCTTTATCATTCCAAATTTATAATTCTACTTGAGGGGTATTTGGGTTTTTCTTTTTTTCTTTTATTTAGTCGGGTTGTGTTTTTCTGTTTGTTTTGTTTTGTTAAGACTGTAAATGTATACCAATTTTCTATCTTACCTTGAAATCACAGTTTAAGTCATAAGCTGAAGTCACAGTTTAAGATTATGGTTGTCAGACTTGAACTTGGCTTTATGAAGACCCAGGAAACAACCTGGTTAGAATAAGACTGCATGCTACTGACTTCCTAACCCTACTCATACAGAAAAATTAATAAGCCAAATAAAAAAAATCTTATTGTCCGTGCCAGATAGCTAACTTAAAGCTGTACTTGATTGTCTAAAAAGTTCTTTTCTATAGTGATGATTTAGTATAGATCAGTCTGCATGACTGGTTAAACAGAGCATTTGGGAGACAGGCAAGTGATGTGAGTTATTGATAATTCTAGTTCCTGCTTCTGAGAACTGCCTTCAAGGAACACTAACCCATCTCACCAGCAACAGCCTGGATGTCTCTCACAACCAGACTGATTTTCCCTTTTGATTTATTGGCCTGATTTATAAAAATGGATTCATTTGGAAAATATATGACAACAGTTAAATCAAAATTATAACACTTTTATGGTCCAGAGTTGAGCACACTACAACTCTCTTTACCAAAACCAAATTTTATATGTATTCAGAGTACTGGAGATGCTTTTTGGTTATTGTTTTAATTGCCATGAAAGTCATTTTCAAGTTATTGTTGACATGACTGGTAAGTCTAGTTTCTTGCTTTTTGCTACAAATAGTAAAGCTACATTTTCAGAAAGGTTAAAAACACTCTCCAGCAATTTTCTTCCCAGGTGCATCAAAATCGACTTTAGCAATTTAAGTACATTAAAAATAATAAAGTACAATGACAATCTGTGGGAAATTGTAATTTATGCTTATTTATGAATATTTGTGGAACTCAATCTTTTGAAAAAAGTCAATTATAGATTAACCTGGAATAGAGTGTGTAATTTTGATAGGATATAGTCAGTTGGACTCAACTGGAAGCAACTTTATCAGGTCAAAGGTTTATAATTATGGTTTTAAGGCCAAGATCTTTCTTGGTGCAAAATTCACTGGAACCATCTATAGAGGTATACTAGATGTGTCCACAATCAAATAAGCTTATTTAGTGAGTATATAAGTATAAAGATATTTTTAAAGCATGACACATTTTTAAAAGCAGAAAATGAAACATATAAGCACAAGCTAAGTTAAAAATGAACTCAAAGCATAACTAACTCTATCTCCATCCCATTATAACATGACTTATCAAAAGGCAGTATGGATAAGTTGACAGAAAGCTGGCCTTTTAACCTTTATCATAACCTCACTGGGTACTCTTGGGCAAGTGCCCCCAGGCAGGTCTCTAAGGTAAGGAGAAGATGTTGTTTTGTGTTAGGAATTTCTCCACTGGGAGTTCTCTATTCTAATGAAATCACAGGTCTAATAAAAACAAAAGCAAAAACTAAGTCTTACTATTACATTGATTTCCACATTTTATAGACTTTGAAACATAACTCTATGTACTCGTAACTGTTATTTTTTAACTTTGGTGGTAAGATCTATCACATTATATTTCTTACATTGGCTATTGAATGTTGTAGTAGTAGTAGTAGTAGTAGTAGTAGTAGTAGTAGTAGTAGTAGTAGTAGTAGTAGTAGTAGCAGCAGCAACAGCAGTAGTAGTAGTTGTAGTAGTAGTAGTAGTAGTAGTAATAATAATAATAATAGTAATAGTTGTTGGTGGTGGTGGTAATAGTGGTAGTAGTAATAGAAGTAATAGAGGTGGTTGTGATGGTGATAAGAGTAGTAGTAATAGTAGTGTGGTGGTGGTGTGGTATAACAGTGGTGATGATGGTAAATGTGGTAGTGGTAGTAGTAGTAGTAGCAGTAGTGGTGGTGGTGATGATGGTCATGGTAGTAGGAGCACCAGCAGTAATAGGTAACATTTGTAATGAGTTTTAAGGCTTTCAAGACATTTTATAGTTATTTTATTTTATGGTTACAATCATTCTATGATTACTATCTTCATTTGACCAAGTAGAAAATGAGAAAGCCGAACTTCAGAGATGTCAGTTGATTCTCCCCCCACCCAAATATGTATATGTGTATGAATGTATATTTTAGTCCTACTCTCCTCTATGCATGTCTCATATCACTAATTGCCTATAAGACATTTCAATCTAGATGTCCTGGAACTACATCATGCTATACCTGTATAAACCAGAACTCCTTATCTTTTCCCTCAAATCCACCACACTTAAAAACTTCACTGCTTTTGTTGAAGGTGTCACCATTCTTCCTCCCAAGTCTGTAACTTCATTGTTATCCTCAACTTATCACCCTTCCTCATTCCACACATCTGTTCATTTGCCACATCTTGCTATTTTTATCTTTCTTACAACTCTTTATTCAGACAACTACTACCTTAGACCAAGCCTGAATTTCCTCTCACCTAGATAATTTCAATGATTTCCTAATTGTTAACTTTGCCTCAAGTCTCTCCACATTCTGGACTGTTTCCCACATAGCTGCTAATATAATTTTCCTTACATGAAGTTCTAGCTATTTCATTTTCCTTTTCAATTCTAGTAGCTACTTTTTGTCATTAGTATCAAATATAAGTCCTTCTGCTTAGATTTTAAAGCCCTTCACAACCTAGAACTAACCTATTTTTCCAATCTTTTATCTGTTACTATTCCCTTTCCTACATTGTTTGTCCAACAAATTGTTTAACCCTGGTCACTAGACTATACTCTTTCCTCATTTCCACCTTTAGAATCCCTGTCTCCTATCTGCTCCCTAAGCATCATTTTCTAGGGGGAGTCTTTTTTGGTCTGCTAATAATATTTTGATACTTGAAAAAAAATTTATTTTCCTAACTACCTTGAAATAAGCTGTTCAAGAGTGGGAATGATTTCATTTTTTTAATGAGTGTTTGTAGAACTTAGCATAGCTTAATAGATGTTTATTAATTGGTTCATGACTCAGTCCAGTATTATATCTACTGACATTCTCTCTTTCAGTGAACCATGTTATTTTTGTTTTTATAATTTTTTTAATTTTAATCTTTTATATATTTATAATGTATTTTATATTATTTTATAATTGTATGTATATTTATATTTAGAATACATTTACATTCATATTGAGTATGGCAATTGGCTCTAGCAGTCATGAGGTCAAGTCAAGTTGACAAACTAAGTGTTTACTTGTTACAGACCTTGGGCTAAATGTATGTACAAAGACAGACAAAACAGAACCTATTCTCAAGGAAAACACAGTATAATGGAAGAGAAAATATGCAAACAATTATGTACAAATAAAGACAGGGTAATTTGTAGGCACAAACATTAAAGAGGACTGGGCAAGGCTTCTTGCAGAAGATGAGTTTTTATTTGAAACTTGAAGGAAGCCAGGGAAACTAGGAGGATTGAGAGCATTCCAGACATGGGAAGAAATACTGACAATGCACAGATTTGGGAGATGGAGTAATATCTCCTGCAAGGAGACCTTAAGAAATTATCTATTTCTGCACTCATTTGACCATATATTTAAATATAATGACCAACCTCAGAAAGACTGATCTGAGCAAAGAAGTTAGAATGGTGGCTATATTTGGAATACCCCTGGGATAAAAAGGGAAGAGGGGCAAAAGGGAAATTAGGGAAAAAATGGAAAGAAATTGTTTACTTTAATACTGAAAAAATGCTGAACTTAAGTGTTTTTTGATATTTATATAATTACGTATTTGATAACTGTGCGAGGAAAATATGAGTAATATCAAAAAACTATTTCATGAAATTCTTATTTGCACTGTGAGGAATACTAGGATTCTTCAGAATAGAGTTTGGGAAATGCTGATTCAATACATCATTCTAGCTAATAGACAAAACTACACTTAGATTAGCTTTGTAAATCATTTTCGAAGATTATCAGATCAACAAATGTCAGTATGATCCCCCAAATTTACATTGGCTACATCTACATCTACAAAATACAAACCTAAACAAAAGGCACTCAGAAAATTATTGATTTCCTTGAAAATTAACCCAAAAAGTAATAGAAGGGAATGGCAAAATGAATTGATCAGGGATCGGTCATCTAACCTCTTAATTTCATGTGACTTTGACCAAATTAGAGGTATTTTATTCATAAATATTTTGGGAGGAAATAGTGTGGAATATTGCATATGATAACACTTTTTAATAGCATTTTATTTTTCCAAATATGTATAAAGATCATTTTTAATATTCATTTAAAAAATTGGGTGCCAAATTTTTTCTCCCTCCTTTTTTCTTTTCCATCCTTGAAACTGAAGGCAATTTGATATAGGTAATGTGATTTAGGTTAGATCTGTGCAATCATGTAAAACATATTTCCATATCAGTCAAATTGTGAAAGAAGAAACAGACCAAAAGGAGACCACAAAAAATAAAGAAAATAAAAATAGTATGCTTTGATCTGCACTGACTCCAGATGTTTTTTTCTTTAGATGTGGGAATTATTTTCCATCTTGAATCTTTTGGTATTGTATTGGATGATTGTATTGCTGAGAAAAGCTAAGTCAGTCATAGTTAATCAATGCAAAGTAAGCAATATTTTGAATGTATTGATCAGTTTTTGCTGAATTTTTTTTCTTGCCTTCTTTTTCTTCCTTTTTAAAAAATAAGGAATGGCTCTTTGGGAGGGGGAAAGGGAAAGTCCAGAGGGAAATGTAGGCAATATAAGATTAAAAGTCATCAATAAAAGTCTATTTTAAAATAATTTCCCAGAATGCACAGCATTTTCTGGTCATATATTTCATCCACTAACAATCTTTGAAGTCACAAAGTGTTAAATTTTTTGTGTGATACACTATCCCCTGAGGAGATTATCACCCTCCTTACAAGGACCCTTCATCTATTAATTGAATAATGTTAAGTAATTCTTTAACAAATGGACCAGAATAAATGAACCTCCTAGAAATTCTAGAAGCAGTTCTTTCATATGACCACTGTCTCCACTTATCATTTGGATAAATGGAAATGTTCCCTATTTTGGGTTGTCATTTTGCCTAGTGTGCCAAACTGAATGCAGAAGAGAAAGAGGAAATGTGATTCATAGGATCTTCAAAGGTTGATGGATTTGTTGACTAAAGCCACCGAATACAATGTTAATTCCAGCTAATTGGTCTTGGACTCTTGAATTTGGATATGTGTCAGAAACTCAATTGAACTAAATAGCAACAATCAGATTTCCAAGTGAAGAAAATCCTGAATGCTCCTTCAGACTGAATTTACTGCTGAGAAAGAGAGTGGGAGAATCATGGCAGGAGTTACTAAGTGAATGGTTCAACACAGTAAGGAGAAACATGATATTTAATTGAATCTGTAAAAGTAATGTGAGGTTTGCTGCCTGCCAACTAAAATGTGTTGGTGTGGGCAAGTGGGCCAGGCAGCAAAGAATTGGCAGGTGGGACAGGAAGCACAGCTGTGAGGCTGAATCATTCCATCAAAGTCCAGGGACTGACCAATTATAGCAAGCAAAATTTACACAGTACTTTAAGAAACTCTTTTCAAATGCTATCTCATTTCATTCTCACAACAATCCTGAGAGGTGCTTTATTATATGTATTATACAGATGAAGAAACTAAGGCAAAGTGATTAAATGATTTTCTCAGGGTCATAAAACTAGTATGCTACGAAGGCTGAATCTGAACTCAGGTCTTCTTTCCCACAGGTCCTGTTCCCTAGCCACTGCACCACTTGGTCACCTAGGGCAGGATCAGATCTTGTCTTCTAATCTCTCCCTCTTCTGGATTTCAAGATAAAAAGGGAGACAGCTTGATGCAGTCCAATGGTGTCAGACTCAGATATGAACAGGAGTCACTCATTTGTACATAAGTATTCCTGTAGGCTGCATATTGACTTTATTTTAAAATTTAATATTGTATTTATGTTTTATTGTATTTTTGTTTATTTTGTTAAATATTTCCCAATTATATTTAAATTTGATTTGGATCTTGTTCAGGAATGTTGTGGTCCAGTGAAGTTCACAGGACACTAGACTGGAGTCAGGATGACTTGGGATTAATTCCTGCCTACGATCTTTAACTACATTATGACTTTGGGCAAATCTCTTTAGCTCTCTGTGCATCAGTTCTCACATTTGCAAAATGAGGGTATTGGCTCTTATGGTCTATCATATCCCCTTTCAACTCTACTTCAATTACACTATGTTCTAAGGTAGGAGGGATCCTTTGTCGAATCCTTGCTCTGCTTCTCCTGAAGCTCAGCTCCGCATGCCACTTTCTGGATATGTGTGGGTCTTGGGTCCATCTATTTTTAACTCACACGGACACCAGTGTTTGACAAGAAAGGAGCAGCTGTCTGGCATTACTGTCTCAGTAGGACCTACTGTTCTAGAAAGGGTCAAGTTAGTTTTTGTGACTGAATTATTGGCTTTCAGACCCCACAGGACAAGGAAAGAATAGTTTCTACTGGTTTCCCTAGGCAGTTTTATTGCTCCTTATCTTGGGAAAAATAACCTGACTTCCTTTGTTTAGTATTAGTTAAAACAGGAAATTAGTTGTTCCTGGGATTGTTTTTATAAAAGGATTGCCATGGTATCAGGGCAAAACTCACACCAAAGTTAATTTGCTGTACCTTGTACTCTCAGGCAGCTGTAAGAGTGTTGGGGACCAGAAGTGTGAAATCAGGTTCTTTTAAGGTCTTTTACAGAAGGGAAGAGACTCTCAAAAATACAAGATCAATTTTTCAGTGAATGGAGTTTTTATAATGACTGTATTCATTCTCAGAGGGGCCAGGATGTGGATGAAAGGAATAATTTCATTCAAATTGCTGACTACTTGAATAGTTTCACCTTGGCCCAGCAGGTCTGCAAATTGTGCCAGCCCTTGTCAACTAAAATAACTGGAAAGTTGTGACAATCATGTGTCCATGTATCTGTGTGCCCAAGGCAGAGAGAAGCCAGGGAATAAGCCAAAGAAATTAAGCATCAGGTCTCAAAGAAAGTGGGCACTACAACATTTATCCCTCTTATTTACTCCCTTTCAATTAGGGTAGTTTGGCCTTCCTTTCTCCTTTTCCCCCATCTCCAAATCTACCACGAAAAAGAGCATTCAAAAGACTGCTTGAAGGAATAGAATACCATCATTTGATTCAGAAAAAAACTTGATTCAGGTCCTGCCTTTGATATGTACTGCCTACAGAAAAGTTATTGAACTTCTTAGTGGTCCATTCAACACGACTAAAAATTGCAGAATTGTCTTTGATATACATTAGTAGATGAAGTTTTTTATGTGGAATTTCATTTACTAATAAAATGTCACATCCAGATGTATTATAAAACAGGAAAACAAAAATGTAAGTGTGCAGTAGAAGAAAAAATATGAGATTATTTGAGTTAGATCCATGTTTTCTTGGTTGACAACTGATGAACATACATTTCTGAGGCCATTATACTATGAAAAGTCACAAATATTGCTATTGCTCTTTGCATTCATAGCCTAATGAGATGAGGAATAGAAAGAGAAGGTTTGGTTTCACAATCAAAACTCATGAGAGACACGCATGGAAATGAGAAAATGTATTGGGCACTAGAATCAGAGAGACACTTTGTTGATAATTTTGGTTCTGCATGACTTTAGACCAGACATTTAACCCATGTCTTTCTTCTAGAACAGCCTTGCTTTCATGGAGATCAAATGCTTCATGGACATTATGGCTACCAAGGGAAACAGGTAGGAAATAGATAACAACATACTTATTCTATAACGAATAAAATCTTCTGTCTGGTATCCTCCAAATAGATTTTATGAGGATTAAATGAGTTCATGTGCTCGAAGGGGTGTTGAGCATCAATCATAGAGCATGCTACTCTGAAAATGCAATAAAATGTTATTATTCTTAGTTTATTTATTGGACTTCCCCAGTATAACACCCTATCTTTGAAGTCAGATTATGATCCTTCCTGGAGCTGTATAATCAGTATCATAAGGGTTGCTCCTAATCTAGATAAAATATATGAAAGACACAGTGGCAGTTTTCCTCTTGAACAATGCAACAGGTGTATTATGTTTGAATATACCTGAATAATTTATAAAGGAAACCTCTCCTTCCCTCCCTCCTTTTGTTTGCTTATAGGAGGAACTAATTCTATTGGGATTAGTTCCTTGCATTCAGTACATTTGAACTGGGTAATCACAAGTGAAGGATAACTGAAATGAATTGTGAATAGATGTCAATTAAATGTTTGGTCCCCCTATTTTTGATTAGGGAAGCCTGCCAGAAAATTCCAAATCCTTGGAGGAAATTCTCAAATTATGTAAAACAAGTTAGTGAATAAATAGCCTTTCTTCCTTCAAAAGCTCAATTTTGGTAAGAGAGAAAAAAAGTATAGTTCTCAGTGCTGGATGAATAGTGGTGTTTTGGAAAATTAGTTCAGTTATTAAATAAGAAACAGAATTGAAAGGGAGGCTTAACATCTGCATATTGAATTCAGAGGTTCTCACTGGTAGCTTGGGCCCTGATCTTTTCAGTCTTGAATTTCTGCCCTTTTTCAGGGAAGATGAATCAAGGTGGTTGGGCTATGCAAACTGATTTGGATGCACAGTAGAAAAAGGAACAAAATGATAAAGCAAAAATGGCCCAGTGGTTTTGAACTATAGAAATTAACTCCAAGTGTTGAAATAAATAATGACCTATCAAATATTCAACTGGATTTGCTGCATGACTTTTGTCCATAGATCATAAATCAGAGGATCATACCCCATTAGAAGTGAAAGGGACTTGAGAGATCATCTATTATAACTCCATCACTTCATAATTGAAGAATATGAGCACAGAAACAAAACATGATTTGTCTAAGGTAATATTGGGGCTTCATGACTTATGATCTTGTTCTCAGGATTATTTTGACAATAGATCCAATAGGTTGGACATTAGAAAACACAATGAATTGAGATTCAAGAGCCCTGGGCTCTGGAGTCTGCTTTTGAACTTAAGCCCATGCGATCTAGAGTAAATTACAACCTCAATTTACCGCTCTTTTTTCATTTATAAAACATATGATAAGAGTTATATATAATTGAGAGACTATTTCTGGACAGAAAATCTGAACATAAATCCTCCCTATGATATTTGCTATCTAAGTGAACTTTGGAGAAGTTATAACCTTCATCATTTGTTAAATATTCAGATTGGATAAAAACAGCCTTTGAAATCCTTCCAGTTTTTGATCTATCACATATTAATCCCTTAAAGTTACTATTTGAGTGACATTAATACAGTGCCTAGCAAATGGTAAATGTTCAATGAATGTTTGTTGACTGATCAATTAACCTAAGTAAGTTAATTTCCAAGGTCCTCAAAGTTTTCAATTTTCAAATGAGAAGGTTGAATGATGTCTGAGATTTCTTCCAGCTCTAGTTCTAACCCTGTGTCTTTTAGCCCTGCTATAATCCTCTAATTTTCATTCTAATGATGTTGCAGAACTGCCCTGAGGATCAAATGATTATCTAGTTCAGAATTTTAGAATGTTCAAATTGTTGTCACATATAACACTATATGAATATAAGATGTTAGTGTTCCTAATAAGCTATTACCCATATTTTTAAAATGTAAAACCCAGATGCAATCACTAAATCCACTTGAATGAACAAAATTCTGTGGCATGTCCAATTTCTATAATGGGGACTGAAAGGAAAGACTTTTCCATTGGGGGAAAAATGAAGCTCACATACCCACATTATGAGCTCTGAATACAGAACAGATGTTTACACTTTGAATTGATGTCCAAATTGTTCATTCTTCTTTTGGAGTCTGTAGCAGGTTTGAGATGGTTTTATGGTTTGGGTAATTAAAAACTCCAAAGATTTTTGGCTTCCCTTCAGCAGACCACATGTTTCACAAAAAGCTCGTTCCCTTTTATGGATGCCAGAAACTGAGACATGGACACAATTCTTAAAAAGTCAGTGATTGAGTAGTATAATTCACTGGATTAATTGTTATCAAAAAGTCTTAAAGAAGAGACACATTTTAGATATGGCACTTATAGAAATTTAAAAAAAAACAGGATTATTTAGGGCTGAAAGGAGGCAGTTATGTGACTCTGGATAAAGCACTGGGCTTTGAGTCAAGAAGACCTGCAATCATATCTGACCTCAGCTATTTACTAGCTGTGAGACTTTAGGCAAGTCACTTAACCTTTATTTTTGCCTTAAGTCAAAGGACAAGGAAATGGCAAACCATTCCAGTATCTTTACTAAGAAAGCCCTATGGATAGTACAATCCATGGGATTACTAAAAATTGGAAATGAGCAAACAATTGAACAATAACAGGGGTGAGAAAGAAGGGTATCCATCACTTGGGTTGGTACTTGTAAGTGAAAAGTGAATTAAAGAAACCCACTGGAGAAGGATATTTTTTTTAAGCAAATGACTTCTGAATATATCCTGTTTGCTGAAGTTCTGACAAAATTTCTCTTCAGCAGTAGATAGTGTACTTTAAATAGGAGCAGTTAACATGATTTTAGAGAATATCCCAATGGAACATTTAAAAGTATTCATCCAAGTGCAGGAAATACTGCAATATTTAGTGGAAGATATACTTGGTTTGGAGTCAGGAGATTGGAGTTGAGCTATGTCATTTAGTTGTGTGACCCTGGATAAAGTTTCTTTATGTCTCTATTTCTACTTACTTACCTGTAAAATGAGGAACCTGTATGACATGATCCCTAACATTTTTTATGACTCCAATATTTTGAATAGTTTCTATTTCTTTTTCAGTAGATTCCAGAATCTACTTTCTTGTATTTCTATAGTTTCCTTTTCTCACACACCAAACCTCTCCCAGTCACCTACTTTATTCATACTTGCATCAAAGTGGGCAACATTGCCTCAAGATGTGCCTTCTTTAAACATTAATTTACTTCATCTCCTTTGACAGCTCTCTTGCTACCAGGTGAAAATTATATAGTGGACAGCCGTGATGAGACCTAATGCATAATTCCACCAAAGTCTTCTAAATTCCCAGAAACTGGCTCAAATTTCTTCTCCACTGACACTTTCCTGAAATGGATCATAAGGCAAAAATGTGACTTATTTTTTCTAAGGTTGAATGATAATTCAGGGAATGAGCTTTGAATTAGATTCTGGTTGTTTTAATTCAAAATTCTAGGACAAGACCACTAAGTCATGATTATTTTTCAGTTTCAGATGATATTCTTAAGGGGGGTATTGGGAATCTGAGATAGAAATGCTATCTTGACTGGTTATCATAAAAGTCTGTTTAATAATTCCCTCCACTGAGAGATAATTCCTTAGACTGCAAGTTAGTGTAAAGCTGCCTCAAAGACTGACATGGAGAGCTTTACTCATAAGTACAGAATTAAGTGTTAATTTAGCCTACAGTTGGTTTGAAAAAACATCATTAATTCTAGTCATTTATATCTGTAAATCAGCAACTGTTAAGTGAACATACAGGAGCCTCTTCCATTCATTTTCATTTCTTCTAAATAATAAAAGTGTCAAATTAAACAAATAGATTCATGTCTCTGAAGCCCGTGGACACAAACCTTTGGCAAAGGCATGCCTATTAGTACATAGATTTTAATTCATATGACTCCCCAAAAAATCACATAAATCATATTGAACTGTGAAAGAAAAACAAAGTCTAATATCAGGCCAAGTCCACATTATAAAACTGTACAAAAACCTTGGTGGAATCAGAAAAAGAAAACAAGCATGGAGGGAAGGACCAGCACAACAAAGGACAAGTGTGTGTATATGTTAGAAAACATTTACAGATACTTATGCTTTTTGGTTTCTGTATTACAGACATGATGCAAGCAAATTTCTTTTAGTCAAATCAATCTTGGCAGGGGGAGGATTGACAGTCAACAGAAATAGAGGAGAAAACTCTGGAATCAAAGTTAAGAAAACCTGGTTTTTTAAGGGATGTGAAGAAACCAAGTCTCCAAGGTCTTCCAAGAGCTGACTATTAACTTTTTAGTGTAAGCATTAACCCCAACCCCACCCCAGTAAAGGCTACAATGAGAGTTTGATTTATTACTTCATTGTTGATTGTCTAAACTTAAGAATGTGATGGAGAAAGTGTTAATGATACAGACTCAATTTTTAATTGTGTAAGTGCTTCAGAGAGCTGGCTGAGTATAAGCACATCCCTAGTTCAAGAATTGATTTTGATGCTAAGTGCATTTTTGTGATTCTAGACAAATTATTTAACCTTTAAATGCTTTAGGAAATTCTCTAAAACCTATAAATTGCAGAAAAAGTGCCACACAACATTGATCAAACAAGTTTCCTCATGCAAGAGTTTCTTACGCTCATACAGTGGTAGAATTAAATTAGTCATGGTGGTCCTTAAATCTTTTAGCCCAAAACCTATTTTAAGGTTTCTTTGATACTTTGATAGTTTGATAGATGTGTGACCTCATGGCTGTTCCTCCTAATAATTTAGATATTTCTTCTTAACTATTAATTTTGGTTGATTTTTCATCCTTGTCTTCCCATAAATCTTCTACAGGAAATCTCACTAATTGCTAAGGAAATCTCACTAATTGCTAAGGGCCTTCTACTACTTCTCTTGACATGAATAGATACCAGTGGAACATTTGGATTGTCCATCTTGCAACATGACCGATTCTTTTTCTGGACACCCATTTCTTTGATAATATCTTTTATGCCTCTTTTCTCCTCCAGTGTCTTCTTTGTAATGCGTTACACCCTTCTCATGTCTACCATATGCCTCATCGTCGACCTTTGAGTGAACCTCAACTTTAATTCTTCAGAAACTGTGATATTCTATGACTCACAGCTATGCAGAACTACTTGGATGACCTACCATACTCAGTCCCTTAGGATACAAGCATATGGCTCCCTATTTAAATTGGCAGCAGTAGGGGAAGCCAAGTTATCTGTCTAGGGCTTTTATGAAACAATCAGTAATTTTATATCAGTAAAAATATTACTCCAAGGCAACATCAGTTCCTCTCTTCTCTCTCTTTTATTTTCTCCAAGTTTTTCTTGTGAGCATTCTTAGTATTCTTTCATAGCAGCTGCATATCCAGTGTTTATATTTTAGATCAACCCACAGACTATCTGGAAGACTACAATGGTCATACTTTCAGAAGCTATGTTGTACTACTTACCAGAGTGTAAATCTCCCCCCAACTTCCTCAAAGCCAGACATTACATACTGTTGAACAGAGAATTCTTTCAGCTAGAGTTTCCTAAGAGTTACATGGTTGCACTGAATTAATTTCTCTTTTACATATTGATATAGGGAATGAAAGGTGGTATCATCAAGGGTTCAATGAAAAGTCATGCCTAAGAAGACAGATTGGTCTTAAAAGAAAATAAGTAAATTAAAATGAGTGCATGAAAAAAATATTTATTTAAATATTTGATTTAATTTTGAATGAATAAAAAGTAATAATTATTAATTAAATTAAATGATGACTGTTATGTAAAACATGATTCTAAGTGCATTAGATACAAGTAGGAAAGAAAGACAATCCCTGTTCTCAATCTGCTCAACTTCTAACAGGTTGATTCAACACAGAAGAGGAGGTTTCAGCTATAAGTCAGCTGGAAAGAGAGGGTAATGCAGCAAGGCATATAGTGATAGATCCTTAATGCTGTTTCCATTTATGCAATCATCTTTGTAACATCACTCATATATGTCCCCTTCTCTCTTCTGACACGTCCACTACCCTGGTAGAGGTTGTAAGGTACCTCACCTTACATTTGAACTATTGCAATACCCTACCAGTTCTTCTCATTGCCTCAAATCTCTCTCCACTCTAAGCCATCCGCCTCTCAACTGTCAATGTGATCTTTTGGATGTTTAGTTCTGACCATCTTATTTTGATACTTGATAAATTCTAGGCATCTCCTTATCATTCCAAGGATCAAATGTAAAATCCTTTATTTGAAATTCAAAGACCTTCCTAACTTGTCCACCAGGCCACCTGTTTATTCTTTTACCTTATATCCCATCCTCCTTGTATTCTGTGGTCTCAATCTTCTGACACTAAGCATTTTCACTGGCTAATCTCCATTCTTGGATGTTCTCCTTTCTCATCTTCACCTCCTGACTTCCTTCTAATCCTAGCAGTCACCTCACTTTGTATGAAAATCTTCAACAATGCTCTTTAATTTAGTACCTTCCCTCTATTGATTATTTCCAAATGATCCCATATAGATCTAGTTTGCATACTGTCTCTTCCATTAGACTATGAGCTCCTTGAGAACAGAGGCTACCTTTTACTTTTCTTTGTATTCCCAGCACTTACTTAGCACAGTGCCTGGCCCTGCATAGGTGGTATATAATAAATATTTTTTGACTAACTGATTGACATATGTTGAACCATTTGACAATACCAAAGACTTTTCTGAGTCTTCAGTAGCTGTTGTTACTGTAGCTTCTACAGAAAAAGTTGACAGGTTGTATTTCCAAAGTATTGCTTCCCTAGTTGATAGCTGCTAAAAAGAACTGTAGACATGCAGGGTGCTAATCCTCTGAGTTCTTGAGAGTGGGGTCCTAGATCTGAATCTGAGAATTAATGTCCTTGAGGTGATGGGGGCTCAGCCCATTTGATCTGCATATTTTTCTTTTTCCCTTAGGGTTCCTTACTGTTTTGACTAACTTGTCCGACTTGCTAAATGGTGGCAGTTATGGTATCACCTGGTCAAGGGTGGCATGGCTCTTTTCATACTGTGGTTGTTCACTTGGTTAGTGGTTTGGCAGGGAAAGATCTGGAAATAAAAAAGCTAGACACTTAAAACTGAAGTGTCATCTTTAATACTCTCTTTGAAGTAGGGGCAGTGGCTGGAAGTTAGATTGGTAACCTAATTGGAATAGGGTCAGAATTGATCTTCTAGAGGTTCTTGGGCACAGAGTCCTGAGTTGACTGAGTCATAGTCCAAGTGAGGAGCACTTTGGAAGTCTCAGTAGGCACCAAAATGAGGCATGGTTTCAATTGTTATCATTAGAATCAAAGATTAGTTTTATTGCTTAGATTGGCCTACAGCAAATATCTGAAAGACCACAACAGTCATTTTTTCTGTTATACAAAATGGGAACTTGCAACTATTACAAATACAGCCCATCTTGTCCTTCAATGTTCAGAAATTACTATTTCACTTTTTTAAAACTATTCAGGCACTGTTTCTCCTCTTCAGTTTCTATTATTACTTATTTCTCAGTACATACATACACACATGCAGCTCTGCCTAAGTGGCAGGGGTAGAGAAGAGAAACATGAATCAAGTCAGACAATCAATAATTTTGAAGCCACTTATTGATAACAGTTGGTGTTTTAAATTTACATGTAAGTGGCTAATTTCTAAGTTAAAGTTTTATTATTTCCTTCTTTTTTATATCCCATTCTCATTTCCCATTATTCTATCAATCCCAACTGAACCCTTGTTTGCAACAAAGATATTTAAGCAAAACCAACTGATTTAGTGACCATATCTTACAGTATTTCCTACTTCTGCATTTGAATTCCTCTCTTCTTTAATTAGACATTGGAGGTTTGTTTTTAATGAATGAGCAGTTAAACAAGATTCTTAATTCTTGTGTTGTAATAAAGCCAAGCATACTCAATTATAAGAAGATTGGGAAAGAAGTTGCCTCTTTATAGGAATACAGTTATATACTTTATTTTTTAAAAAAGCACTTTATTATACTGACATTTTATTTCATCCTAATAGTATTTGGCTCTGGAGGATACAACCATTTATTCCTTGAAAACTCAGGGGAAAAGAACCTTTTCTTGATCACTTGATAAGAGTGTGACATTCTTTTATTCCCAAGGAACCTACATATTTATGAAGACCACATCCACAACCTGGGTTTATGCCAGGATCTTCTACTGCAGATTCTCTCATTGCTGCATGTTGTATCTTTGCCAGCTGCATATTTCTAACAACTCCATTTTATAAGGTATCATTAAAAATAGATGCAAGGGGAGTGATCTCATAGATGGTGGTCTATGGTTCTATTTTCCCTTTTGACGTTATTCAATTTCTACCCTTTCCTCTTTCCTTTCTGGTCTTGGAATTCATTTTTCTTTGTATCTGATCTACTTTTGGATTCTGATTTTTCTTTCACTTGCTTGTCTATTCAATTGATATAGGTTGATCAATTATTAACCTTAGACTTCTTCTTCTTTCTCATATTTATCTTTGTCTTCTTCTTGTCTCTCTCTCCTTTTTTCAGATTCCTGACCAACAAAGCCTCTTGATATTTGTGTTTTCCTTACTTATATGCTTCATTGTCTACTACTCCTTTCTCCCCCTCAATAGAATGCAATTTATATGAGGGCAGGCACTGTTAATCTTTGTATTTCTACTGCTTCACATAAAAAATGAGAACTTAGTAAATGTGTGTTGTCTTTAGTTCATCTGACTTGATTATGTGCCCCCCATCGAACATTTGTCTACTACTGATCCAGTAGCAACCACTCCCACACTCAACTAATCAAAGACTTCTAGGGAACAACAGAATAATTACTTAAAAACATTACAGAGATGGATGGATGGACAGACAGATAGATAGATAGATAAATAGATAGATAGATAGATAGATAGATAGATGGATGGATAGATGGTTAAAGAGACATATAGATGGATGGATACAATTTATCTTTATTTTCTTTCTCATTTCATGCACCCTGGTTGATGCTCTTATTATCTCATATAAAGCCTGTAAAAATCCAGAGTGCATTAAAATCAGATTAAAATGTAATTGAGAAATGTTTAAAAAAACAAAAATATAATACAACATAGATGCTGTTAATCTGTAGTTCTCTAAGCCAATATCTGACCCACAAGGATCCTTATATTTGACTTTTACATCACTGTTGTGCATTATTAGAGGGTTAGTCAATGGACAAATCAATAAGTATACATTAAGCCCCTACTATGTTTTAGCCAATGTGTTAGGTGCTGCAGATATAAAGATAAAATTAATTAGACCTCTGCCCTCAATGAGCTTAAACATGCACTCTTTTAAGTAGTTATAAATTATTAGCCAAGAGGACACAAGATAGTTTTGGGAGAAAAAGCACTAGCAGCTGTGGGGAATCAGGAAAGGAAATGACCCTTGAGTTGAATTTTGACAAAAAAGCTAGGAGTTATATGATATAGGCATGAGGAAGAGGCACTAGTAGTGGGTTGAAATAGAAAATTGAGAATCCTGCTCAAGGAACAAGAAAGATCTAGTTAGGCTAACATCAAGGGGGAGTAAAGTATAATAATCCTGAAATTTTAGTTTGGAGTCTGTTTTTTAAGTTCTTCAACAATCAAATGAGAAACTTTCTATTTGATCCAGAGAGGCATTGAAGCTTACTAGGTAGGGGAGTCACATCTTCAGGCTGGTTCTTTAGGAATAACATTTTGATAGATGGAAAATGGACCAGGGAATAGAGCTAGGAGACAACTCATCTTTTAAGATCAACTTTTTAGTAGGAAGCACACTGGATATTGACTCAAGATGACTTGGGTTAGAATTTGGATTCCTTCCTTTATGACCATGTGTATATCATTTTTGCTCACCCAACACTATTGTACTCAAGAATGATTTGGTTCTTAAGGTTTCCTGTAGCTCTAAATCCTTAGATCCAATGACCTGTTTCATTGTGAACCTCCAGTGGTACCTCACAGGTCACTGGATAAAACTCAAGTTTCTCAACATTCTATACAATGATGTTCAAAGATAAGAAGATGCCAGTAAAGGTAGAATCCCACCATACTTGCAAAATTCCTTTCCTAAAGGAAATGTTTTTTTTTTAGGTTGGCATTTTCTTCTATCTGTATCAAAATCATTTTCCCTTTCCTCTCCTATCTGTATTCTGTTTATTCTTTGAGGTTTAGCTTAAGTCTCATCTCTCCAAGAGGGTCTTTCTTCAATTACTCAACTAATCTACTCCCTTCCTGGATTTTAGAGGCACTTATCATCTCTATAATTCAACTGGATATTACCAAGCACTGAATTACTTCATCTTGATACCTTTATTTCCCAAATACTATAAAGTTATTGAAGGCAGGGATTATATAAGCTAGATGATGGCTAGCTAACTGGCTGGCTGGCTGGCTGGCTGGATAAATAGATAGATTTATATATGTATTTAAGTATATATATACATATATATACACATATACATGCATATATATACATATACATGTATGTGTGTATGTGTATATAGATATATGTATATACATATACATATAAATCCCATTCAGCATTTAACACCATGCCTAGTAGCTATAGTGTGAAAATCAATAAATAGCTGACTGAATAAATGAATTCATGGCCCCTTATATTAGGACCCAACTAGCAACCTAATTTAATGAGACACTAGAAGATATGGGCTTCTTCTTCCTGTGGTTAATTCAACTGTTTTATAATTTCTCATTGAAAGACCTTGAGGAGGCCTGCCACTAGCTGTTAATGTCTTCTTTCTATGAAAGTTTCGATGAGTCAGAATCATTCAACAATAATGGACAACTAGGTAATGGAGCCTCTGAATAGCAGGGATGGGTCTTTGTTCCCCATTTTTCTGTAGCATGATTTTGATGACTGAGTTATATATTGACCTTTTGCTCCCCATCCTGCATAAGACTCCACCTTTCTCTCTGTTCTTAGAAGACTGACTAATACCTATGTTTTATACTTTCCTCAACTCTATATTTTATTTTCTACGAACAGGGAGGGAATGAAGCACCCCCATGTTTCCCTGAAACAGAGAGCATTCTTCAGTCTCTTTCTACAAATATGTATAGGAAAGAAGAGGAAAAAAGAGTGTCATGCCAGATTCATGGAGTGACGTCCAGTCAGTTCTAGACAAAAGTACCAAGGACATTGTCTCTACTCAGTATTTGGCATTTTCACACAAGAAGACAAGCACAGCCTAGGGCTGGGGACAGAGCATGATTCCTCTTTTTTTCTCAGAAGCCAATTATAACACATGCTCAGTTAGAATAATCTTCCTAATACCTTGGAAAAGGTCCATTCTCAGCTCTCCCCATCCCACAAATTTGTTGTCTGATTATCATAGTACTTTTATTGGTGAACTCTTCTCACTATATATGTTTCCAATGTATTCTAATGTACATTCCAAGTATACTATACATACTCTTCCAATCCTTTCCTGCAACTTGTCCCGGCCATCTTCCAAAAGGCTGACAACTGGGTTAAAAAGACTTTGGGTTGTTTTATTCAATTCCCAGGCCAGTGATCTCTGATAGAGCAAAACACTTGCTCAATCCTGCCAACTTTCTTGGCCTGCAGTGAGTAAATTGTTCAGCTGTCAAAAAGATAACAAATGCAGAAATATTCAATGTAGACTTAAGGCCAGGCATCTAGTATTGAACCAATCTTAGCCTGACACCCATAATACTATGCAGCTTAAAAGTAATGAATAGGTTTTTAAGGTATAATGGCAAGAGCCATAGACAGGGTATATGCACTTAGAAACTTGGTATATTGCACCTTATTCCTTTCTCTTTTATCACCTTACAAGAGTCAAATATAATAATACCCAGCATTTATATAACTCCTATGAAGTTCCAGGGACTCTTTCTACAAATTTGTATATAAGAAAGTACAGGAAAAAAATACTTTATATATAGTATCTCATTTAATCCTCACAATAATTGTGGAAGGTAAGGGCTATTAATATCTCCATTTTACAGTTGAGGAAATCAAGAAAAACAGAGATTAAATCACTTATCTAAGGTCCCAGAGCTGACAAGTGTCTGAGACTGGTTTTGAATGCATTTTTGACTCCAGATCCAACTGGGGGTTGTTGGTTACATTGTCCACTGAGTCACCCAACTGCCAGTCTCTTCTTTGCTGGGTGTCTACTTTTCCACATTTGTCTCACTTATCTTCTCCCTTGCCCTTATTCCTGCTAGTTTAGCTAACAGGATTTATAGATTTGTAGATGGAATAGACCTTAGAGGCCATATGATTCAAGCTCCTCATTTTCCAGTTGAGAAAGCCTTGGATCCACAGAGGTTAAATTATTCCCCAAGGTCATACTGGTAGCAAATGGATATAAACCCAGGTTTTTTGACTCTAAATCCAATCACAGTACTACAATGAACCCTGATTATGCTTTTTCTTTGATTCTTTTTCAGAACTGAGCAAAAAAAGTAGAGAAATCTATATGGTCAGAGAAGGTCTCAAAAGAGGAAATGGAAAGAGCCCCACATGAAGGTCCCATCAGACAATATTCTCCTGCCCAGTTTGCCAGCCTGGCTCTATTACAGGGTCCACCACTGAGCAGCATGGAAGTAATCCTGAAACAGCTTGGGATTCAGGCCAGATTGCCAGCTGCAGTTTTCTTTCTCTCCTGTCCTCATTTTAGAAAACAGTACCTGAATATATGTATATAAATAAACAGCTCTGTGGTTATCTTTTAAATAATCTAATAAAATGTTTATTCAGAACATACTTCCCAGCTCTTTCTCATAGAGGAGCTATGAGGATAAATGTGTAAAATGCTTGTAAAATATTTGAAGCTCTGAGGGAGGAAAAGAGGTATATAAATGCAAAATATTTTTTTTCACTCTAGCAAGACATTTTCTCTGTCAGACTTAAATATTTTTTTCTAGACGTGTCCTTGAAAAGTAAGGAAGACTTGTTTTTTACTGGAAAAAAAATGCTACACAGGCCTAGAGTTAAAAAATCTTTTATTACAACTGATGTCATGGTCTTGAACTGTTAATGGGATAAAGAGGAGCCATCAGACAGGAAAAAGCCTCTGCTTTCATGGGATTTTAGAATTGATAAGGACCTTAGAGATCTTCTAATCCAATCTCCTCATTTCATAGTTTTGTAGAAGTCTTTGCTTACAACAACTTTGTAGAACAGGTGGTGTTTATTCTCTCCATTTTTCAGATCAGGAAATAGAAATATGAAATATAGTTTTTTCTGGCACCCACCTTAAACACCTTGCCTAGGTTCACCCAGTTTATTTGAAACATCCCATAGTTGGGAAGGTACAGTGCACTTGAGGGGGAAGGGAGGAGACCAAGTAGGGGAGAGACTAATTGCTAAAGCAATGTAGTAGATCATGACTTATAAAGTGATGTCTTTGAAGTTAATTCTCAAGCTGTGAGTTTGTGACCTTAACATATAGGAGTAAATAAGCTGGATATGACTACTGTGAAGTCAAAATTCAAACCTTGTTCCTTTGGATTTTAAGTATGCTTCTCTTCACTACACTATTTTTGCTCTTCTTTATCATAACTCACGATTCAAGGTTTCTTCCCATCTATAATAAAATCCTCTTAACTGGTTTCAAAATGTATGACACTAGAACATTATAAAGAATGTTAAATCATTTGTAGGGAAAACTCAAAGATGAATCTAGTATATTAATGATTACCAGGATTTAAGAGATTTGAGCCTTCCCAAAGATGACTTAAAGTTTGGAGTTAAGATCAAATTAAAAAGGAAATGATGCTGTTCTAGAGTACTTATGAGTATTTCTTTATTGGTCTTTTGTCTGTAGGTAGATAGAATTTTCCTTCCTGTGTCCTTTGTAGTTGATTTAAATATTTATAGGATTCAGTGTTTCAGAATTCAATATATATAATGTTAATTATTCACAATTATTTTTCAAAAAATATTGCTGTTACTTTATAGGACATTCTCTTGGTTCTTCTCATTTTGTTCTTCCTTCTTGTATGCAAATCTTTCCATGTTTTCCTAAAAGCAATCTCCTTATCATTTTTTCCCAGCACAGTAGTATTCCAGCACAATCATATATTATAACTTGCTTAGCTATCCCCCAATTGATAGACATTCCCTCATTTGCCAGTATTTTGCCATCACAGAGAGGCTATAAATATTTTAGAACACATAGGGTCTTTTTCTTTTACCCTGATCACCTTGGGAAAGACACCTAATAGTGGTATTGTTGAGTGGAATGGTATACAGAGCTTTATAACTCTGGATAAATTCCAGATTGCTTTCCAAAATGGTTAGATCCATTCACTGTTCCACCGATAGTCATTAGTGTTCCAATTTTTCCCATATCTCCTTCCACATTTGTCATTTTCTCCTATCATTTTATCCAATTTGATAGGTGTCAGATAATATCTCAAAGTTGTTTTAAGCGCTCAATAAATTCTTTCTGAAAAGTGATCTATAAATCTTAAAGCCTTATGTAACATTTAGCTATTATTAGTGTTCTTTAATATTGCAGAGCAGCAGAAAAGTTCATGAAAGGGCATTCATTCCATGAGATAGATAGATAGATAGATAGATAGATAGATAGATAGATAGATAGATAGATGATAGAGAGAAAGAGAGAGAGAGAGAGAGAGAGAGAGAGAGAGAGAGAGAGAGAGAGAGGTCAGTTTGTACTAAGAAAAGATCTGCCTAGGTCTAAGGACTAGGTTTATATGAAGCAGAGAGGACTGCTTTTATTTTCTCAGAGTGGTAAGGAGCTGTTGCACCATAACAGGTCTTGTACATGTCAGAATCAAAAAGCAATGTGAGTTTAGGCATCACAAAAGCAAGAAATATTTCCTAACACTCCTCAGAGTGTTTTCTACATATCAGGCTAATACACCCTCTGCAGCCAGTTCTTTTCCTTTTTCCTTTTTTGAGGAATGAACTTTCCTTTGATGCTGAGGAATGGAACTCTGCAACTGACTCCTATGGACCATTTAAATTGTTCTTTTTCTCACCTAGTGAAGAGTTAAGGAACTAGACTTGAGTGTTCTAGGAATGTCACTTTAGTGCTGCTTTAATAAAGGCTAACATGAGGAAGCTTTGAAGGCTTTTTTTTTATTTGACTGTTGTCTCTAATTGTCACAACCAAATGCTATGGGGTGTACTTGAGAGAAATCCCACAGGGGGCAACAAAACATGCATTTAATGAATCCAGTCCAGGCTGACACTTAACTACCTCCTGGTTCTCTCTTTTCATCAGATAAAAAGCTAAAGGTGTCAAGAAGGTCAAGAGGAATTAGTTCTCATGTTCCATTCCAGTGTCTTTTGCCCATACTAACATACTGGGGCTAAGCACCTTCCTTGCTTGGTATTTATTATTGCTCCCTTGGTTTAGAAAACGAAAACATAAAGCACTTTGATAAATGGGATGTTAGCTGCTTCCCTGAGCACCTTAATAGTAGGAAGGCAGAAAAATAGGAAGACTTTCAGAGACAAGTCAACCGAATGAACAGAGAAAATGAAGGAGAGAAAAGATGACAATTTTCAAGTGACAAAGACTCTTTTCAGGAAGAAAAAAAAAGGAGAGAATCCCTTTATTAAAACAAAAGTATATTTGCTCCATCAGAGATTTTAAAACTCAGAAAAAAATTCATTAAGAATCAGCACTGTGCTGATACTTCAAATGCAAAGATAATAGTGAATAGTTATTTTTCCCATAGGGCTCACTTTGTACATGTCAGGAAGTCATGTATATACTATATGACCTTGGACAAGTCCTTTATTTCCCATATATGAAATAAGATTTGGACCAGATGACTTTCAAGGTCCCTTCTACCTCTGAACCTAGGATCTTAGTAAATATTCACTACAAAGAATAAGAATTATGTAGAAATGAAGGTTTGTTGAAAAGTAGTAGGGAGTAACTCTGACCAATAGATATATTTTAATTCCTCCACTGAGGAATGTGAGTAAATTGGAAGCAAACTGATTGATACTGCAATTATTCTTTAATATCAAGACAATGATATATTTAGAGAAATGTGATAGAGGACAAGTACAAGAAAAGACAATAAATGAAACATGAATCCACCTGGAAAATGAAGATGATTTAGCTATGAGGTGATGATTGAGGAAGCAGCGTACAATGAATAGAACACTGAGCTTGGAGTCAGGACAACCTGGATTCACATCTTGCTTTTAATTCTCAGTTATTTGGATAAGGACAAGTCAATCAACTCCTCTAGGTCCTCAGTTTCCTCATTTATAAATTGGGAATAATAATATACATATTGTTTATTTCACAGGGATTTGGTGAAGCCTCTAAGAAATAGTACATGTAAATACCTGTAGAAAATGTAAAGTCTAATGTCTAAATGTCAGTTATTAGCACTACAGTAAACATAATACAAGTATTGCTTACTGAGGCAAATCCCCAGTGTACCTCAGATACTCAGCTTACCTTTGGGCAATTTACTTGTGTTGGTTGATGCATTTGTATCCTCAGGGAAAACAAATAAACCGTAAGATTAGACCAAATTTGGGAATTCATTTTGATATAAAATGTCATATAACATATTCCAAAAATCAGAAAAAATCTCTTTCCTCCCTTGATTGTATAGTATTTGGATTTATTTGTGAAATTATTCTTCTTTATTTAGTTAAATTAATATTATTCATTATTTGCTAACCATCTCATTAGCATGTCCCGAGTCTTTTTTTTTTAGGTAGACCCAAAATTCCTTCAAATAGTTATGTGTATGTTACCTCTCCAAGCTTTAATTATCTCCCAATATGAGCATTTATTTTTCTGTCAGTTTTATGAAAAATGCAATATGACTTTCTTTACATGGGCAAAAAATTACCCTTTGGCAGTCATATGCTACTAAAAGATAATTGGTGGTATAGAAGCAAACTTCTTTTAGGTTTTATTACTTGACTCTACATTCTATGACACACCACCTTAATTATAGCTTTTAACATTAAACAGACTCATTACATCAGAATAGCCAGACATGGGTTTGAAAAGTGTTTCCAATGCATAAACATAGTCTTACCAGTTCCATATATCCAATTTAATTATCATCTCCATAGAGACTTTGATAAGGGATTTTAATTCTAGTCTGTGAGATGAATTTAGACCAGGAAGGTACCTCAAAGATCATTAAGTCCAATTCTATTTTATGGATGAATGAATAGAGGCACAAATACGTTAAGGGATTTGTCCTAGAATATTAAATGTCTGAGACAGGATTCAAACTTCCTAACTAAATGTCCAGCAATATTCTTTAAATTTGATTTTTTTCACTTTGCTATGAATTTTCAATGTCAGCACTGAATTATCATGAAAACAAGTCACTATATTTTTATGCACTTTTGATATTTTCAGGGTTTTTTTTTAGTTATGCACTTTGTGACTCTTTGTAACTTCATTCTGGGGTTTTCTTGGCAAAGATACTGGAATGATTTGCCATTTCTTTCTTCAACTCATTTAACAGATGAGGAAACTGAAGCAAACAGGGTTAAGAAACTTGCTCAGGGTCACACAGCTAGTAAGGGTCACATTTGAATTCAAGTCTCCTTGACTCCAGGTCTAGTGCTGCTATTTACAGCCTGGTCATGTTCTTTCACATATTAGCATCTCTAAGGGTGAGAATTCATGCTTCTCTTTTCAATTGCTCAATGAAATTCCTAAAGGCATCTTATTGCACCATGTGTAGTTATAAAAGGAGAATCAGGATAAAATATATCAGTGTTGGGGAGAATTTTGTATCTCAACCTCCAACTGCAATTTTATGAATAAGGATTAATTTAAATCTATAATATTATTATTATAGAATCTCACTGCATATCTTCATTAAGAAAAAGACAACTTGAGTGATCTAGAGTTGGGGAGAACTGAATTTGAATTCTGCCTTGGACACTGTACCTAGTGAGCCTGGGCAGTTCTCTCAAGCCCTCTGTGCCTCAGGTTATTCATTTGCCAATATGGGGAATTGTAGTCTCTGGCTTCTAAGATCTCTCTATATCTATGATCCTTGGATAAAAGTCTTTTCTTAGATGGTACAAAGACTAAGTTCACTCCCCCCCTTCCCCCTTTTTTTGTTTTGCTGTCCTAAATTTGTTTCAAAGCCACACTTGCTGAGCAATGGGATCATAAAACATTTCCTAGGATTGTTGGAGGAAAATTCCTGGAGCCTAGCAGTAACCTTCTTTGTTTTTTCTCTTCCAAGTTAACCTTATTGCTTCTCTTTGAGTGCTGCTCCTAATTAGCTTGGAATTACTGTCCTATGGATGCCAAAATGATGAATTTACCATGCATTCTGGATGATTCACCAAGTGAAAAGGAAACCCAGGAAAGGATGATACACAGATGTCTTAAAAGGATTCAACTGTGAATGACATTGAGCAAAAAAAAAAAAATGAAAGGAAGTAACAAAAAGCCAAATACAGGAGTCTGTATTATACCCCACTTTTACCTTTCCTTGTATCATTTTCTTTTTTTGACAAGTTTCAAGAGCCCAGAATCAGTCTAATTAAAGCCCTCAGGACTTCTCTGGTTGACCAACCATGCTTAAGTTCTTCCTGATGTCTCCAAAAGTACATTTTTGGAGTTTCAACCAATTTAAAACAGATGTGGAGCTCCTCAGAGTCCCCTGTATCTTTTGACAACTCCTGCACCTGCTAATTCATATTACAATAACTCCAGGGAAAAAGAAGTATAGTTTTTAACTTTGAACACATTTTAACAAGATGTACTTCCAGGAAGGCCTGATCACCATGGCTCATCTAAGACTAATTTGAAAGAGGTAACACACACACACACACACACACACACACACACACCATAATACATAAGAGTTATCTATAGATTATTGCTAAGAAATATATTTTGTAGGTTCTAGAATTACGAATGTCTTACTGGTCACTTGGGCCAACTCTTAGCCATTAGAATAAAGACAACTTTAACAACAGAAATTATTTACTTCCACCTGTAGGATTTACTTTTAAATGATGAACAAGAAGGTAGTCTTTAAGTTCCTATAAGAGCCACTTATATGATTAGAATACTTTTCTAGATTTCTGTAAAGTAGATTTTCCTTTGACTCTTAAGCCTTGGGGAACCATAATTTCAAGATAAAACTGTTCCTTTGACCTCCAGTACTTTACTTTTTTCTGACTACTCATTAGAGAATTGAGATTCAGGCATATTTCTCTTCCCAGGGGAATTTGAATACATACACACTCACTCAGTTTGTATCTTTTTTAAAAAATAATTTTCTAGTGTCCCTTTCCTCCTCTAGAGTATATGCTTAGAGAAAGATTCACTTCGGTTACATTCAGCAAACCTTTATTGAGCTACTATTATCTACTGAGTACTAGGGATATGAGGGAAATAAACACTGAACAGTCTCTACCCTTAATGGGTTTATATTCTACTCTCTGCTTTTATATACATGTATCCATATGTGTAGACAAAATATATCTTTAATTCTTCAGTCAATAGTTACTCTGGACAACAGAGACAGTCTTCACTGAAAAGCCATTATTAATATATTATGACTATGGGAAAATATATTCTCACATGAATAAAGAGAAAGAATAGAAATAAGAATACTTTAAACTGGAGACCTAGCTGAGGCACCTAGATGGTATATTAGATAGATGGATGAGTTTGGATTTAGGAAACCATGAGTCCAAATCTATCTTTGAATACTTCTTAACTATGTGACCCTGAGTAAATCACATAAATCTTTGTTTACTCAGTTTTCTCTGATGCAAAATAGAAATAATGCTAACAATACTTACCTGTCAGAGTTGTTGGGGAGCATAAAATTAATTGATATTTTTAAAACATTTAACATATTGTTTGGCATATTGTAAGGGCTTAGAAATTCATGTTAAATCTAAAAATTTGAACTCTAGTCTGAATGAATTATTAAATCCAGTAATCAAGATTCTGCTTTGTATAATGAGCCATTAGACACTAAGTGGGATATAAAATTTGTATAAGACATTATTCCTGTTCTTATGGAAGAGTATGGAAAAATGCTGTAATAATTGTTAAATTATATTGACTATGAATTATATATGTGGGAATTAAAAGTTATAAGAATTCACACCTAAGCTAAACCTTAAAGATAAACATTCTAAGACAGATGACAAAAGAGCATATTCAAAGAATAATAGTCAGGCTATATGTAGTCAGAAAGAAGAAATGGGCTCTTGGTTCGGGGAACAGCTAGCAATCTAATTTGACAGGAATGCAAATGGGAGTTCAAGTATGGATGATCTTATATGCCATGCTAATGAGTATGTTTTTTTTTTATAATTTTAGAGGCAATAGTTAACCCCTAAATGTTTTGAGCAGGAGAGTGACATGGACCCAGCCAACTTATCTTGGGAGTTCTTTAGACAGTAGATAGGAGAAGGAAGAGATTACAATCAAAGAAACCAATTAAAAAATTACTTCCCTAGTATAGACATCTGAGAATTTATGAAGGACTGAACTAGGCCTGAGAATATAGAGAAGATGGTAAACATATAAGCACGTTGCTTTATTTCAGAGTTGTGTTTTGTAATTTTGCCGGTGTAAGGAATTCCCTCTATGAACTCAGATTGATAAATTTTGTATAACTATAATTAAACAGCTAAACAATCTTAGAAAGTTCCCTTTGGCATTTAAGGTTTGGGTGATTTGCCCAGATGTACAAAGCTAATAAAGAAGTGAAACTTGACTCAGGTCTTTCCCCTGATACCGTGATGCCTCTCAAATCCCTATGGCATCTGGAAGCAAATTTATACCTGATCAATGCATATAACTGAAGCTCTATATGAAATTCAAGGAGGAAAATGTTATTGCCAATTTACAAAGAGGAAGGGATTGGAGAAGACTTCCTGGAGGAGATGACATTTGAATAGGGCTTAAAGAAATGGTAGAAATTCAATTTTTATTTTTTGGTGGGGCACTCCAGACACAGCTAGCAATATGAGGAAAGGCAGAGAAATAGGAAGGTTCAGGATATGTTTGGGAATGGCAAATAGTCCAGTTAGGCTGGAACATAGAGGAGAGAAGAGTAATATGAAATGATTGAAAATGTAGAGGTCCTTTAATACCAGGCAAAGAAATTTGAACTTTACTCAGTACACAAGAGTGCCATTGGAGATTATCAAACAGAAAACTAACATGACCAGATCTATGTATGAGGAAGACAATGTTGAAGAGAGGTCCAAAGGATAGGTTAGAGAAAGGTGAGTAAAAGGTTATAGGATATCCTGTTAAGAGGCATGTTAGCATGGTATACCAGAGGCAGAGGACTTGAGTTGGAATCCTATCTGCTGATGCTTGCTACTTAAATGAGCAAATCATAGAACCTGCTTGCACCTCAGTTTCCTCCTTAGAAAAATGAGGGGAGTGGGCTGAATGACTTAAGTAAGTCCCTTTCAAATCTAGATCTATGATTCTATGATCTCATGTGAAATTGGATCTCAACAGTACAGTAAGGTAGTAATGAAGAAAAATTTGTTGGTTAATTAGGCAATAAACAGTAATAAAAATGAAGAAAGGAATGAGGAAGAGGAGGGTGAAGAGGAAGAGATAACATTTGAATAAGACTAAAAAATAGGTAGAAATTATTTTATATATATATATGTATATATATATATATATATATATATATATATATATATATATATGTGAACACACACACACACACACACACACACATTTTCTTTTTGGTGGGGGCATTCCATGCACAGCAAACAGTACGAGCAAAGGTATAGTTCTGGATGTGTGTGTGTGTGTGTGTGTGTGTGTGTGAATGGCAAATAGTCCAGTTAGACTGGAATATGGAGGGGGAGGAGAAAGAGGAAGCATTGGATTGGTAGTTAATCAATGGGAAGAAAATCATAAAACATATCCCTAAATCAAACAACAAAAAAATTTAGAAGTAGTCACTAATTTGTATTTTCTATTACATATCAGCATGGCATAGAGGAAGAACACTGAATTTGGCATGAAAATTCTTGGATTCGACTCCTGGTTTTGTCACTTGCTACCTGTGTAGTTTGTGATTTTTTTATCCCTGTCTCAGTTTCTCCATCTTTAAAATGTAGGAGATTAGATTTACTGATCTCTAAAGTATCTTCCAGCTCTAATTCTTGTTGGGAATGGATAATAAAGGGTTAAATATTTTTCACAACCTCTGAGCTTGAAATAGACCCTTTAAATAATGATGGGCTATATATAGGAAAATGTTTGGTCATCATTCCCAAAACAAGGATTCTAAAATATTTCCTAGCAATGAGCTTCTTTTGCCAGACTCAATCACAGTCCCCTTTCTATTTTCATTTCCACATTCAGTCCTCTTCTATCTTACCCACAATTACCATGCCTTTACTTTATAGCATCAAACCCTCCTTATTTTCTTCTTCCACAAAGTAGCTAGTGCCACAGTGGATAAATTGCTGAACCTGGAGGTAAGATAACCTGGTGAACTAAAGGTCAAATCTGATCTTTGTTACCTCCTAGATATTATGTCTTTGAGCAAGTCATCTAACATTGTTATGCTTTAACTCCCTCATCTGGAAAATGGAGATAATAATAGTTCCTATCTCAAAGAGTTGTTGTGAGGATCAAATGAGATAATATTTATAAAACGTGCTTAACATAGAGCTTGGCATATGATGTAAATGCTCAACCTCTCATTTTTCTCCTTATGCTCTCAGCTAACATACATTCCTTATCCACTTCCCCTTTAAAATATTTGTTTCAATCTCTGCTTTATCTTCTACTGTAGTGTTTCCCCAAAACAACTTTTGAAAATATCAAATAATCTATCCTAAGTACTCTGTTGATCCTATGAACCCAGTTGATTAAAAAAATAAATGATATCAAATAGCATCAAAATTTACATAATGATGAAAAATTGGCATCTTTTCTGGGAGCCATAACTAGAAGGGGCTCAAAGGAGAGGTTATATGAAGAGGATATGCTTCTTCTCTTCTTCTCTACAATGTGGCATTTCCCACTTACAGGCTTTACCACCTCTGTTCCCTTCCCTCACATCAGGTTTCTGTTCTCCAAAGTCCTCAAACCATAATTTCTCTCTGCCAAGACCTTCCTTCCTCATCTATCCCATTTCCTGCCTAGTCTCACCTCCAAAGGTTTTAGTGACAAGGTTTGGAGAGTAATTTCACCTAATTGGTGCACACTATTTCCATTCTTTACCCCTAAATAAATTATTTGCCCTTTGCTTCCAAATTCCTGTTTCTATCTCTGTTTGTCCTTTCTCATCTCCATAGATGTGGAGGCTAATTTTTTCCCATTAAGAAGTTATTTTCTTGTGCCTGGATTAGTAGAATTGGGTTATATCTAAGGGGACATATAGGAGACAGCTTGAAAAGATAAAAAAATTCAATGTGATGACTGTTCATGATCAGGTTTTTGTTATCACATCCATCCCACAGTTAAGCCTTAATGAGTCTTCTGGAAATGGTATATGTAGTTTTGCTGGGGTCAGGGATAACACAATTAGGAGATAAGAAAATTGACTTAAATGAAATGAACTATGAACCCAGAGATCACATTTCAGGTAAGACTGCTTAAAATGCAGAGTCTCTCTGAATAGAAAGGCAAATTCTTCTCTGAAGAGATACATGAGGAAGGAGTATAAATGCAAGGGCTTTCTAGAGGATAGTTAAAAATAAACAAACCATGGTGCATAAATTTAAGGAAATATATTAAATTAAATTAGATTAGCATGGTTTTCAAAGGAGTGATTTAGATAGAGGATATAAATGGTGCCTATCAGAAGTGCTAATGTTTAAACTTTTTAAGATTCAATGTTAAAAAGAATAAGACAAAACAAAACAAAAATCCCTTAATAATATTTCTCACTTTATTATCAGAGCTGATCCAAAGGAATGGCAATATAAAACAGATGAATAGAGTATAGCATCTGGGGAGGCCAAAAAAGTGGAACATTTTGAAAATATTCTTTGTTAGAAATTATTTTATAAGCATATTTCAATGATTCCAAAATTGCATGCATGATAATCTGCTTGTGATAAGTCAAGTTGCATGTGTTATGTTGAGTCTCAGATCCTCCTGTTAACAGTAACATAAATGGGACAAAATTTTTACATCTTCCCTAAGGTTCTCAAATGCCTTGTTCAGGCTGTAATTGTAATTATATATTCAAAGATGACCCAGCTGAATGGGTTATACAGTGTCACAAGCAAGTAGCACTTGGTCTATTTGAGTTAAAAATGATTGAGGATATCTAAAAAAGGCAGCAAGGCTTATATAGTAGATCTGGAGTCAGAGGGTCCAGTTTCAAAGCTGAGTCTTAGTTTCTTCATTTTTTAATAACATCAAGCAAATATTTTTTATTTTAAGTTTTACAAAGCATATCTTTCAGTTGGGGTTATGTGTAATTTTTGTCCTCATTTTACAGATGAGGAAACTGAAGCAGAAAAAAGTTAAATTACTAGCCTAGAGTGACATAGCTAATAAAGGTCAAAGGCAGAATTTAAGTCAGGACTTCTTGAGTCCAACTCTAACACTCTAGGCCACTGTGTCACTTAGAGAAGAATGTAGGGTTGGTGTCCCATAAGAACGCTTCCAGATCTAAAGCTAGGATCCTTTGATTATTTGAGTTTCATTGGTTCATAGACTTAATGCTGGTAGAGACTGGATTTTTGTTAAGTCGTTTTCAGTCCTGTATGACTAATCCATATGGGGTTTATTCAGCTAGGATACTGGAGTGCTTTGTTATTTCCTTCTGTTGCTCATTTTATAGATGAGGAAACTGAGGGAAATAGGGTTTTAGGTGACATGTCCTGTGTCTTACAACTAGTGAGTGTCTGAGAACAAATTTCAACTTGAGAAAATTAGTCTTTCTGACTCTAGGTGATATGTTCTGTGCCACACAGCTGCCCAATAGAGAATTTAGCATTAATACAATGCCTTCATTTTGTAGATCAGGAAATTGTAACCTAGAAAATTGAAATGACTTGTCAATTGTCATTCAATTAGTAAATAATAGTGATTGGGTTCTGATCCAATATTTCTGACTGCAAAATCCACTATGTTTATTCCTTCCTCTGTCCTGCCCCAAGCATAACGCCCACCCATGGTCTCTGGGCTCCTGATTGATTAACAGGCAAAGTCATTGCATATACAAAAGATATATCCTGATATGACTAACCAGTTTTGGGTTCAAAGTTGGGTTAGCTTTTGAGATCTTGCTTACCCTATCTAGACTGAGTAGAGAAGAAGAAAAAGACATACAAATTCTCTAAAGATGACAAATATGCCAATTTACCCCCTAGCTTGTTCAGGCAAAGTTTAAGAGCTGCCATTGCTGGAGGAGAAGGCCCTTTGCCAGTTTAGATGTTTGTCCCCAATTTATTTTCCTTTCATCTGTTTCAAACTGCATTTCCACTTAGAAATAAATGGACAGAACTATAAAGATAGGGGTGAAAACCCACAAAATGGAGCCAGTTGTTGCTATGTATAGACAGTATAAATTAGACTGACCTTTATGTGACACCTTTCATTTCTTATACTTTCAACACATTTTTCATATTGTCTCACTCTGGCTCTATTGCTCTCAAACCATTTATGCTTCTCTCTTGCTCCTTTCCTCCCTGAATGCTCTTCTTTCCCTCAAATTGTAGGATAATGCAGAGGTACAGTACCTCAGTGGCCCTCTATTTCACCTCATGTCTGATTGAATATCCTACTACAATTTATCCCAAAGTTCACTGATAACCAGTAAGAGAGAACCTATCTACTTAGAGGCAAATTGGTGATTCAGTGAATAAAGACCCAGAAGATCTGAGTTCAAATTTGACCTTGAAAACTTACTAGCTGTGTGACCCTGGTCAAGTCACTTAACCCTGTTTGCCTCCATTTCCTTATCTGTAAAATGAACTGGAGAAAGAAATGGCTAATCACTCCTTCATCTTTACCACACCATGGGGTCAGAAAAAGTCAGACATGACAAAATGACTGAATAATATCTCTTTGAGATAGCCTATTCTAATTTTGGACAGCTTTTAATTGCTAATGGATTTTTTTGAAAAATCTTCATCAAGCCTAAATCTTTGTAACTGAAAAAAATGGAAAGAGTGCTAGATCTGCAGTCAGAGAACTAATTTTTAATTCCTTCCATAAATGGAAGCAAACTTGTTGTGTGACCTCCGTTCTCTTCTCTTACTCATATGTAAAATAAGGGGCTTAGATCTATGAGAAATCCTGTCATCTCTAACTTTTGGTCTTCTGAATTCCCCATACACTGCTTCTAGATCTGTTCTGGGACCAAGCAGGAAAAAAAATCTAACTTCTTTTTTACTTAAAAATAGCTATTATTACTCATTCCCTTCCTCACCTAATCTTGACAAACATCATCTTTTAGATTCAAATTTCTTTTATTTTGGGGATGGGGAGTTGCAAGTTAATGGGGTTAAGTGACATGCCCACGATCACTTAGTTATGTAATTATTAAGTCTCTGAGCTTGGATTTGAACTGAGGTCTTCCTGACTCTAGGGCCAGTGCTCTATCCACTGCTCCACTTAGCTGCTCTCAGATCTGATTTTCTCATCCATATGTGTGTGTGTATATATGTGTGTGTATATATATATATATATATATATATATATATATATATATATATATATATATATATATGTATATATATATATATATATATGTGTGTGTGTGTGTATTTGGATGGAAGTTGAATATTTCACTAATCTCAAAATGAAATTTAACTTTCCTTCAATTTTTTAATAGCATGCTGAGAAGGGAATCGTCAAAGAGGCCAATAACATCATAAGAATGTCTGCCTTAGATAAAATTATATTTTCATGGAATACAAACTGCATTAGTTAACCATATAAAGAAATTGGAAGTAAGTTAATTACAAGAACACTATTCTTTTGAAACTCATGCAAATCATTTATATTGCTCAAAATATAGGCTCGTGGCATTAGAATTTTTATTGCCTTGATAATGTCAATGTTTTCATTTGCTATCTTTATTTAACAGAATAATCCAGTTATTCTAATCCATAAATTCTTATGAGAGACAACTCCACTCCAAGTCATTCCATGGAATAGGAAGATTTTGCTAAGCTTGGTTCTTTGATCAGTGGCTTCAGAGCTCCACACGGCTGGTCACCATTGTTCCCAGACTGTGGCAACATGGAACATATAGAACTGGGTGCAGGGCCAAGCATGACTAACATAGTTAAAAGGTGGCATTGAGAAAGAGGGAAAGATTATTTCTAATATGTGGAGTCTCCATGAATTCAACTGATCTTCCTCAGCTTTGGAGGTTCCATTGATTGAATAGAGTAGTCACATCCTGCCTGGGACTGATTTATATTAACCGCTCTCAAAAGAGATTAGCTAGCTAGTTCATTAACAATTGCAATGATAGTATCAAAAAGAAGTATTACAATGCCAAACAGTGTAATGGGTATTGGGGATACAAAGGCAAAAAAATAAAACAGTCATTAACTTGAAGGAGTTTTTATTCTGTGAAGAGAAAACATCATGAACTCAGAAAAACAAATATAAAATATTATATTCATTATATGAAACATATACATATTGTATTATATAATTTATATATTATATGCAATATACATTATTATTTATCTCATCTTTCTCTTACCTAATCTTAATCATACTGTGACCTGGGAAAAAAACGAGCTTTAAAAAGTCAAGGTCTCCCATGGCATCCAGGGCCATCTCCGGTCATCCTGATCCATATCTGACCACTGGACCAGATGACTGGAGGAAAAAAATGAGGCTGGTGACTTAGTGCAGCACCCCTTCACTCAAATCCAATTCATATGTCATGGAATCACTTCCCTGATGTTACAGTCTTCTTTGAAAACAAATAACAAATAGCAATAACAAATCACACACACACACACACACACACACACACACACACACACACACACACAGTGAATTAAAAATCCATTTTCCATGTTCATAAGAGGGAGAATCAGAATATATTTCCTCCTCCTCCTGCTACTGCTACTACTAGTACAGGAACTGTCTTTAGCCTTTTTTCATTTCCTCATTGCCTGGTAGTAGTATAGTATCTACCACAGTAGATACTTAATAAATGTTGATCAAATGATCAAAAAGAAAACTACCAACCTGAGTGACTGAATAGCCACTTTCAGCACATATAGGACAATTATGAAGAAGGGAAAACTTGGTGGAAAGATAATGAATCGTAGTGAATTTAAAATGCTTTCAGAACATCCTCAAGATCAAGCACTATGTTTTGTCTTTCTTTCTTTCCTTTGCATATAGCACAAGGTAGATGCTTAATAAATTCCTGTTGAATCATTGTCATTTGGTTGGAACAGTCCAATTAGTGGTTGATATAGTTTATAATACAGGTCAGGAAAAAAATCAGGTTGTAATAAGTGTGCATATATATTATATATAATACATATGTGGGCATGTTTGTTTATATGTACATTTAAGTGTCTGAGTATATCTAGGAGTTATTTGTATAGAGATGCTAGCTGGAAACGTGAAGATATGGAAATAATTGATAATATGGTAGTTGAAAATATGGAGGTCATAAAGAGGGTAGAGAAACAGAGAAGAGAAGAACATTAAGGACCCTGGAATATACCCATACATGGTGGTTAGTAGATGAATAATGATTGATCTAACTAGCAAAGGAAGTCTGAGAAGTGACCAGACCAACAGAAGGAGAAATGAAGACAATGGTGTCACAAACCCTAAAAGACAGTATTTACAGAACGAGTGTGTTGTCACAAGTATTGAATGAAGCAAAAAGTCAAGGAAGATGAGATCTAAGAAGGGGTCACTGGAATGGTCAATTAAGAGGTAAGCTTGGAGAGAGTGGGCTCAGTTAAGTGATGAAGTTGGAAGTTAGACTAACTAGAGGAGGAGAAGAAAGGGATGCAAAGAATCCAGGTACAATTATTGTTTTGTTTTTCTATGAGTTTGACTATAAAAAGGAGTAGAAAACAACATCTTGGTAATGATAGAGTCAAATGTAGAGGAAGGGCAGATAGCATCAGAGAGAAACAGAGACAGAAAGCAGGGCCAGAGGGTGGAGTGGGTAATCTCATTCTCTCCAAGAAAGCCTAAGAATTATACAAACATAAATATTCAAAGCAACTATGATTTCTACAGTGCAGACAATTCTCAATGAAGGGAATTCCCTTGGTCATAGCAGATCACAACTCACCTATGAATTATTTCTCTAAAGCATTGAATGGTTCCCAAAAGAGTGAAAGATCACCCCTGGATACACTGACCACTCTTTTCTGTTGAAATAGTGTGATTACACTGTTCCATGTAGAAAATGGTATCATTTCTAAGATTACCAATCTACATTTTAGAACTTTAGCTCCCTTGCTGAATTTGGAAATGACTTAGTCTGGACCTTTCTAATACATGCTTCAGAAAGATCTACCATGAATATATCTTCTTATGTCCCTAGTCATTTACATCTCTTCTTTTTAGAATGGCAGAGGCAGCTAGGTGCTGCAGTGGATGGAGGGATCATCCTGGAAGATTCATCTTCCCTAGGTCAAATCTGGCCTCAGATGCTTATTAGCTGCGGGAATCTAGGTAAGTCCTTTAAGCTTTGCTTCAGTTTACTCATCTGGAGTAAGAAATGGAAAACCACTCCAGTTCCATCACTAAGAAAGCCCCAAATGGGGTCACCAAGAATCTGATACAACTGAACTATTAGAATGTGAGATTCTTAAGGACAAGGACTATTTGTTACTGTTCTTTCTATTCCCAGAACTTGGCACAGTAATTAATATTCACTTGATAAGTGCCTCTTTTTTGATTATTTACTGGGAACAATTTCAGGTAAATAATTTCATATACTTACATTAACAACTGGCATTTATAATGCTTTAAGTATAGCAGAGTACACACAATTATATGTAAATCAAGCATGTAAATTATTGTATGGTTATGATTATATGCATTATGTATTATATACATTTTATATTATATATATGTCCACATGTATGTATTGTTTGATTTTTAAGACAATTTTGTGAAATGAGCACAATGGATAAAATCATGTCTATTTTACAGACAATGAAGCTGAGACTTAACTCTTAGTCCCATTTTTTAAGTAGAGAAGCAGGATTTAAACTCAGGTTTTCTAGTCTTCCAACCGAGCACTCTACCTGTTCTTCTATATTGCCTTAAATCATGTCACCTTATGTTCATTTCTATTTTAGGAGGTGAAATCTAATGGTGTTTTCCATAGGTTCTGGGATCTGGACTCTTTCCAATTCTGTAATCCTATCTTTCTGCACTTTACTACAGGGACATGATGCAGCCATGGAAATTAGAAGCACCACAGACATGCATCTTCTCTCTCAAGTTTTTAATACTACCGCAGTGACAGTGAATCACTTAGCTAGGAGAGGGAAAAATGTGCAAATGTGCAAATGTTTGGCAAAGGGAAGGAATCAATACATAACAACTGTAATTCTCTGTACAATAATTACCCCACATTTACACAGAGTTGCAAGTTCATCATATTGATTTTGAAAATATATATTATATATATGAATATATATTTACTGCAAAAAATAGGCATAAGACTAAATCTGTTGTTCTGCCTTTTTTCTTTATTGATTTTGAAATAATAAGTGGATAGAAAACACTCCTGACTTTAGCTAAAATAGATATACACATATGGTACTGAATCTTTCTTCTCCTGGTTTCTGCTTGGCACTTCTTTACTTATTGACAGTTACCTTTTCCTGAATGAGTCTTCTTAGTCCCGGAAAGGAAATTCTAGACCACATTCTTTATGTGGGAGTTATTTCTGTATGAATCTGGTCTCTGCTGCTTGACTGTAAGTAACATGATGACAAGGATAATGCCTAACTCATCTTTATATTTCCTATATGAACTAGCAAAGTGCCTTCGGTTTAGTAATCACTTAATGAATATTTGTTGTGTTTCCATATGGAAATGGAGGTATCCAGCTTTTCTAACTCACGGCCCAATTTTATTAGTCTAGGAAAACAGTTAATATCTGGATGAAGCGACCTTGAGGATTTGACAAATCTTAGTACAGGTCAGTAAATATTAAAGTAGTATTCATAGTTCCATCAGGCTGATGGAATTGCAGAAACTGGATTTTATCATGTGAAATAGATTAAGCTAAATTGTCACATGATTTAGAAGCAAAAGAGAAAAAAATTTCCAGCTCATACTGAAGATTTATAATTTGTAAGTTGGTAGGCTTGAATGTGGTCATCTTTCTGGTTTTACCAGAACAAAAACAACAAAATTCACAAACTGCATTGGATAGCATTAGTACTTCTAGTACTATAGTCTAATAATTGCTAAAGAAATCAAAGGAGAAACAAGAATGAGGAGTACATTCCAAACTGTTAAGTTAAATGCCAAAGGAATTATAATGATCTCCTCATGTACCTTAGTACTAGCATCCATGGCAGATTGCTGGACTAAATGTTAGGACAATTATTACCAGCCAGACTTAAAAGGATTTCATTTTTCCCCCTCCCCTCTTCTCTCCTTTGGTTTCCTCCCCTTCACTCCCCTCCCTTCCCTCCCCCCTTCTTTCTTCTGTTTTCTCCTTTCCTTTCCTCTTCTCTTGTCTTCCTCTCCTCTGCCTTTCCCTTCCTCCCTCTATTCTTTCTTTGCCTTCCCTTCCCATCCCTTTCTGTCTTTCTTCCTCCCTCCTCCCTTCCTCCACTCTCCTTCCTTCCTTCCACCTTTCTTTCCAGGACAGAAGTGCTATTTCAACCATTCATAGCCCAATTTTAACTCTCCATTTCTACTCTGGGTCAATTTGTCCCTTTATAAATAAATGTGCTGTCGTTGATCACCACCACTACCCTTTCCCATATTGGTGCCAGACTTAAGTGAGGACACCTGTTTGGCTTAGTACTCTTGCAGTTCAAGTCCTCTGAAGCTCAATGAAGCCACTAGTCTCAGTCTTCCAGGCATCTGAGGACCATGGGTATCTGAATGCATGATCACAGGCAAAACAGATTTTATTTTTCATTAATTCCTTCTTCTCCTTAGAGAGAATTAGAGAACTCAGATTTCAATTGAACAAGTATATTAGGTTATTAAATGAGCAATTGAAAGATTTTTTGCCTTTGATTTCTTGCACAGCTTTTCCATCATTAGGGATGTAATGACTGAATGTTTCATTTAAATATTATAGATTTTTGTAAACCTATACCCAAAGACCAAATGCATATTCTGTTTTTTTTATCATAACTCTTTAAGAAAAGGAGAGTAGCTGGAAGGAAACTTAGAAGGCACTTAGTTCAACTTACTCATTTTTCAAGAAGACTGAAGAGAGGTGCAATGATCTAGCCTGATTCACATAAGAGAGTAAGAGAGAGTTAGGTTTTGAACTTGGGCCCTGAAATTTGAATTTTGTCTTAACTCTCTACCATGCCAATTCCATTATTATGAGACTTCCCAACCCAGGATAAATGACTCTTTTTTTATGAACTATAGATTTTATGTCTTAGCATTTGAAACTGGGACAAAACAAAGTCTCTCTTTTTTCTGAACTTGGCCATAGCACTAGATATTCTGTTATATTTATAAATTGAAAAATACCTCCTCCAGGCATATTACACACCAGACTGCTGGTCTACAGTTTGGTATGTGGAGGAGGGAACAATTTCTCACATCTTGCCTAATTGTAAGCAAAAAAGAGAAGAGAAGCCCTAGAGAAAGAAAAGTGAAAAAGGATGGTTTGGGACATCCTAATCTGAGAAAGGTGTTCTGGTAGATAAAACACCAGGTTATTATTGGGCTTGCCCACTTTTCATGCCCATTTAAAAGTGTGTAAAGTTTATAAAGGATGGGAAAGATATCTCTGTTTACCAGTTTATCTTTGCCATCATAATTCCTTTCCAGTAGGCTACAACCCTACTGGAAATTCTTGTTTAGGGGGTTAAGATAAAGTGAATATGACAGAGACAGTATAAAAGATTGAAAAGAGGTCCTGTTTTCTGATCAGAACTGGACTTCTCCATATTAAATTCTTGAGCACCTCAGAAGTTAGTGAGCTCCCCAAGAAAGGGACTATCAAATCCCAGAACCAAAGTGAGAAAAGAAGTTGGTGTAACAGGCTGGCAGCATCTCCTCATATAATCAGGAAGTTGAAGGACTGCAAAAACTGCCTGGGGCATCCACCAAAAGCAAAAAATAAGAATATGTTCAAGAAGAAGTAAAGCTGATAATTTTGAGAGGATCTCAGTGAGAAATCACTACAAGCTAGATTTCTAGGTTAAAGATGAGGTACAGTCTCACAGCAGGAGGTTGGTTTGAGGAGTGGAGGGAGATTGGGGGTCAAATTATGTTTATCTTGGTTAAAGAAGCAAACAAATTCTTTTCAGAAGTTAAGGTTATCAAGCTTGGAATGATTCAAAAAGTGAATTTTATCAAAATGAATGGTCTTTGGAAGTTTTTGCACAGCTGTTTTCAAGGGGCATACATACTAAGTTGCTTCCGTAGTTTCCAGTTCCAAAATGACATTCTTTTGTGCCAGATTATATGTAAAAGAGCACACCTACATTTTTAAAGATGCAAACCTCTGTCTCAGTTTTCTCATATCTGAAATAGAGATAATGACAGAATCCATATGATTAGGGTTGTTATGAGAATCAAGTGAGATAATATTTTTAAAGGGCTTAGCACATAGTAGGAATCCTTTCCCTTTCCTTTTCTTATGATAGGAAAAACACCCCCAACAACTTTTCTTCCTAACTGTACATTATAGGATAATAGATGAAGAGTTGAAAGTGACCCTAGAGGCCATATAGGCTAAATTCCTGATTTTAGAGATTAGCAAAATGAGAATTAGAGAGGTTAAATGACTTTTCTAGGAGCACAAAACTGCTAAGAATTAGGGGAGGGACTTGAATCCAAGTCTTCCTTCCTCTAGCATGATTTTCTATACTTTGCACTGACTAAAAAAAAAGCACCATTCTGACTGCAAAAGCTCAGGTTCTTCATTTTTAGTACCAATTTCATAAGAAAGAAAAAAACAAACATCTTTTTCTATAAAAATTCTTCTTGTGGTCTTTTGAGTTTGACAATTGTATTAATTGAACTGAAATTAATTTACTCTTCCAAGTCACTCTTTTGGGCCCTAAAAGAGATGTCTTCTTCAACAAGGGGCATAAAGAACCCCTTGGATCTATGTCCAGGAGGCCTCAGAGCTAGCAGCTACCATCTTTGAAGAAGTCTGTCCTTATCCAAAGAATGAGCAGCACCAAGTCATAGACCAGTTGTTTAGTTGGGGGGGGGGGCACTTTGCTTAACTCCCAGAGGATTTTTTTTTTACCTTTTACCTTTCAGAGTTGTTTTCTCTGCTTCAATTAGAACTGTCTTATCAGAGACTATATCTGATCATTTGGTCCTCTGTTGGAAGATTTTATCACCTTGTGACTGGGTTTTAGAATAAACTGTTCTCATCCCATTCCCACTGTTTATGTGTGGAATCTTATACTTGTAGCCCCAACAATCTCACAGGGCAGATCCTCAGTGGCTTCTATGCACAGAATAAAATAATACAATAATACAAAAAAACCCCAAGGGGCTTGCAAAGGATGGGGCTACTAACATAATTACCACCACTTCTAGATTTTGCCTCCTTAGATGACAAGTTATGACCTCAAGTTTCCACATCAAACACCTAGGAAAAAAATCCTTACCTTTGGGAGAGCTGTACTTGACAGTCTCCCATCCCCACTTGGTATCAGTTTTTGACCAATCAAACCAGATTTCACAAGGTGTTTCTGTCTGTCTGAAACTTTTATTGTACATTAATGTTAATGTGATGGCTGTCCTGAGGATTGACAGCAAAATGCAAATCACAGTGGGCATTGAAATGTTCAGGGCTCAGTCCTTGCCTGGAGGCTGCTTCAGGTGGGTAGGAGTTTTATGTCAAGTTTCTACATTTATATATCAAGGGACTTGGCAGTGGAATCCAGCAGATAGGGTAACTTGAGCCCAAAAACCTGGAGGGGATAGAAAACTCAGGATATTTAAAGGAAAAAAAAAACCTGACATACTTTGGCCCTCTGCAAGTCTTGTATAAGTGTTTAAAAGTATAAGAGAGCTTATTAGACCTTATCCTTAGCTTTATCCAAAATGTGAAAAGGTTTAGGTCAGAAGTTCTTTTGAATGTTTTGTTTATTTTTCCAACTACATGCAACAATAGTTTTCAGCAATCATTTTTTGCAAGGTTTTGAGTTTTATATTTTTCTTCCTCACTACCTTTCCTTCCCTTCCCTCTCCTCCAGTATTCTAATATAACTATACATGTATAACCATACTAAGTATAGATCCATATTAATCATGAAGAAAGTAGCATCAGATTAAAATGGGAAAAACACTAGAGAGAAAAAATAATACCTAAGACAACATTCAAAAATTGAAGCTAATAAGCTTTGGTCTGCATTTAAACTTCATAGTTCCTTCTCTGGACATGGATAGAATTTTCCATCACAAGTCTTTTAGTATTGTCTTTGATTATTTTACTGCTGAAATGATCAAGTTCTTCATAGTTGATCACTATCACATGTGTGTACAATGGTCTCCTGGTTCTGCTCACTTCACTCAGTATCACTTCATTCAAGTTTTTCCAGGCTTTTCTGAAGTCCCATCCCTCATGATTTCTTTTTTCTTTTTATTTTAGGTTTTTTTTTTTTTTTTGCAAGGTAATGGGGTTAAGTGGCTTGCCCAAGGCCACATGGCTAGGTAATTATTAAGTGTCTGAGACTGGATTTGAACCCAGGTACTCCTGACTCCAGGGCCGGTGCTTTAACCACTGCGCCACCTAGCCGCCCCATCATGATTTCTTAAAGAACAAATGTTCCATCACATTCATATACCACAGTATGTTCAGTCATTCCCTAAATGATGGTCATCCTCAGTTTTTGATTTTTTGCCATTAATAAAAGAACTAGCATTAATATTTTTGTACATTTAGGTTTTCTTACCCTTAGGTCAGAGGTTCTTAACTGAGGACTTTGGGACTATTTTGAGAGAGAGAGAGAGAGAGAGAGAGAGAGAGAGAGAGAGAGAGAGAGAGAGAGAGGAAAAAGAAAATGAGAGAGAGGAAGAGAAGAAAAAGAAACTGAAGAAAGAAGAAAGAAGGAGAAGAAAGTGAAACAGGAGGAAGGAGGAGAAGAAAATGAAAAGAGAAGTATATATATATATATATTAAATTGGGTTCCTTTGCAATCCTATGGATTTTGTGGAAGAAATGGGATCTAAATCTGGTCTCATCAGCCAAAGGAGCCTAGGATACAAAAAAGCCAAAGAACACTTGGTTTAAATAGAAGTTCAAAGATTTTGGAAAGAATTCTGTGCTGTAGAAATTATAATCAAATGACAGAAAATGTGAATGAGAACAAAGATTCTTGATGGAGATTTAGAGTATTACCAAAATTTTTTATTCTATTATTCACTGAAATAAATGTTAAGATAAATGATTAGCAAATTGTTAAATTTTAAATTAGAAAAAAGAAAGAACTTTAAGCATCAAAAAGATTTCAATTCTTTCTAGTTCAGACTCTTTGCCATGAACTGATCCTTTCACCTTGGGTAAGCTATTCAGAGACTTTGGGCCTAGGTTTCCTCTCTTCTATGAAATTGAGGGACTACACTGTTTTCACAGTCCCTGTTATTCCAACAGTCTATGAAGCATTTGTGTTAATCACAGCAAGTAACACAATAGCCTAACTTAAAAAAAAAAAACTTTAGCTTTTTAACTTTAACTTTAGTGGATTTCATAATAGGAACAGTGAGTCCAAGCCTGGCTCAACTGCCATAAGAAGTTAGGCACAACACAATTAAATTTCTTCACCTGAAAAAAATGAGGTTGACAATTTAACCTTATAGTTCATTAGATTATTGTGAGAACTAACTGAAGCAAAGGATTATTTTAAAAATGCCACTTTTCAAATACCACATGTAATTGAAGTGTCCAAATGAAATCTAAAATAAAGAGTAAATTAAAAGTTAAGTTCTTTCTGTTTAGATTTTGAGATACTTGTTTGATGGCCAGAAACCTGAATTTCCCAAAGACTATTTTCTAAGTACATGTACCATTCTATAAATACCAGAGGAAAAAATATATTGATAGACCATTTGATATGCTGATGAAGGACACTAATGCCTAAGGCTTAGTGTACAGTGGAGAGGGAGACATTGATAAATATCCCTTTGCCTGTAGGAGAGGAATTATGGATTAGTGTGGAGTGTGGCCACCCTTATATTGAATATTTCAAATCTATTACCATGTTTTGTTAGTCACAAGGCATTGATTAAATACCTACTATGTGGCAGATACCAGCTAAGTAATGGTGTTCAGTATATGTAATAAAAAAACAGTAAAAATAAAATCTGTCAATAAATATTTATTGACTAATATGTTCCAAGTCCTGTCTCTATCTGACAACAAGAGAGATCTGACTTCTTTTTTGTGGCCCCCATGATAATTTGGACAATATTTCAAATACAAAGTATAGTAATAATAATAATATAATTATTATGCTATTATTGTTGTTATAGTTGGTATTTCTATGGAGCTATATTCTTAACAGAGTTCTTTAATACGTTACCTCATATGACCTTCACATATGATTAGGTTAGTGAAAACATCATCCCCATTTTTACTTCACTTGATTTGAGATCTAGTTACAGGTTATATCTTTCGAGAGTATGGATCATCATCTATGCCTCTTTATCCTATCTGGGTCCTTCTGGAAGTACCACAGCATACTAGGATGTTATAAGGGTTCCCATGGAGGATTCTGTATTCCACTTTTGCAAATAACAAAAAAGAGAAGTACAGGGACTTCACAATTATTTAATAGGCAATGATATTGCTCCAGAAATGGTGCTAGATGCTTGCTTATCTAAGGGTAGTAAAGGTAGAGCTTAGAGCTGCATCATTTCTTCTGAATCTATCTGCTCCTCTTCCCCTGATACTTCGACTACTTCTTGAAAGGTGTACCTAAGGCTTAGAGTAAGCAGTAGATATCTGTAGGAAAGTGTTTCACTTCCCTCTGCACCATTCCCCTGAGGACTGGGCATCAGTTCTGACTTAACAAGTGGAGTAAATGTCTTTACTCTCTACGCTAACATTCTCGCTTGAGATATCAGGTGTAAAAAGACCTCTCCGCTCATTTATTTGTTTACTCTCTTGCACACAGACTTCCTCATGGGAAGACGTCTCCTGGGAAAAGAGGAGCAGTTGTGCTGCATCTTCAGTATCTAAGGTTCAAATCCTCCATGACCCAGCTCATCACAATTAAAACCACTGCCAGTTTGTCAACGATTGTGCAAGATAGCAGAACTCCAAAGGGCTCTGGCAGAATATCTGTATGAATAATCTGCCAAGCACATCCATAAAGCAGAAGCTGGTCAGAACTCTACCTTGTAGTGACTGGTTGTTTTTGTTAAGTTTTGTATAGAATAAACCTATCAACTACGAATTAAGGTGCTCAACTTTGAGGACAGCTGCTCATTCATGCAATAGGTATTACCTAGCCTGTATCTGTTATTTGGCCTTCTTATTCACCAATGATTATCTGTCTTAGAGACAGACAACCATGACCTACTTACTGAATATTGGTTTTATAATGGGGGGTTTATAAACTCTAAGATGGTTTTTTTTTTTTTATTTTACAAGGGTCTCTCATTGAGTACAGCTTTACCTAGCTCCTGAGCACTATAATGGAAAATTTAAGAGTTCCACAAACCTTTGGGATGCTGAAGAATTACATATTTATTACTACTGATAAGATACTTAATTTCTGTCTGCCTCAGTTTCCTTACCTCTGAAATGAAATAATATTAGAATCTGCCTCCCAGAGTTATTTGAGGATCAAATGAAAAAAGTACTTATAAAGTTTTTAGCATAGTGCCTGGAGATATATGATATATCTACTATCTATCTGTCTGCCTTTCTCTCTCTCTCTCTCTCTCTCTCTCTCTCTCTCTCTCTCTCTCTCTCTCTCATCTATCAAATCTGTCATAAATATTTAAGGGACTAATATGTTCCAAGTACTGTCTCTATTCATCTATTTTTTTCTACTCCTTTGCAGTTTCAGAAGTTCATGACTTTCATCTTCCTTTGGTCAGCTATTTGTCAATGTTTGTGTTAGTCATTCAACATTTACATAATTCCTAGTATATGCAAAGCACTACATTAGACAGTATTCCTGGTAACAGGAAATAGAGAAGAGAGAACACATAGGAACTCTCCTAACTAAACTAGAAATCTTTGGAAGTTATTTTGTGTTTAAGTATTCTAGAGATCTGAAATTCTTAAATGAAGGTATAGATTCTATCAGATCCTCCACAGGTCACCATACAAAGTATAATTAATATATATATATGTATATATATATATATGGAACATTATATTTGTGTGACTAAAAAGCAGTTCTTTTTCCCTCATTGAGTCAATATTATTGGAACATGAACCCAGTAACTTGCTTTAGAGAAATTAAAAAACTGGGATTTATTCCCTTCCTATTGGGAAGGAGAAGTTAGTGAGAAGTGATAAAAATGCAAAAAAAGAGAAAGAAACATCAATAAAACAGAAAAACCCCAAAGATATTGAGAAAGGGACAAAAATGGGGAAATTTGCTACTAATAAAGGTAAAAAAAAACCCAAATGTGCATAATACTAATTTGTGGTTCCATATACTACCCTACATTTTTGTTCTTCTTTGTTTATTAGAAAATTTGTGTGTGTGCTAATAATTAAGTTCATAATAAAACAAATTAAAATAAAGTTCTTCCTCTGGTATTATAATAGAGGAAACATGGTTCTTTTTGTCTCCATTAAAATTTATCCAAAATTTATTGAATATAAACATTTATTAAATATCTATCTTGTGCAAGGCATTTTATGGATAAGAAAATTTAGAAATTCTATTTGTTTAACTCAAAAAACTTATCGATTATAGGAATTACTTAAATGATAAAATACTAGAAGCAAAAAGGAACCTAGAGAGGTATGAATTCATGTACAATAGAAGTGACTTGAAGAGCTCAAGGTCACATGGAGAATTGATGGAAAGTCAGATTAGATTCTGCATTTCTGCTCTTAGGCAAAGTTGTCACATAACAGTTAGTCAGTTAATAAACATTAATTAGATGCCTACTAGGTATCAGACACTGTGCTAAGGACAGGAGATACAAAGAAAGGCAAAAGACAGCCCCTATATTTTATCAATCTCAGTCCCAGAGATGCTATGTGCTTTCCATTTTGGTACCTTGGATCCTACCACACAATATTGTTTATGCCACTGCTTATGAAATGGCACTCAAAGCCACACCCTTAGCAAAAAAAAGGATAATACTGTATGGCATCAGGTAATCAAGTACAGATTCTACTGAATTCAGTGACCCCATTATTTTCCCTTGGGAGCTCAGCGTCCTTGTTTTGTGTTCCAAACAGATCATTTATCCAAGTCCTTCCAATCTAGCCAGGCACTCTATTTCTAGGATAAACACTACAACATTTTTGTCAGGTCAGTGAAATGTGGCTGCTTTCTCCACCCCTCAGGGCAGTTTTGCAGAAAAGAGTAACTCTAATAGCTGGAACACTGAGAATGACCAGAATTAATTTTACATTGTTGTTGCATAAGGACATCTAATTGCACTGCTAGAGGCTTTCAAATTAATGATGTGGGGGAATGGACCATAAATTTTAAAGAGGGCTATTTCCTTTCTGCTTATTCCTCCACCCCCTTTTCAAATAAATCAATCCCCCAAGATGGCAGCTAGCTAGCCAGGGAAAGACCAAAGTTCAGGGATGTCCTCTCAGTGGTTTGACAATGTTCATTAACTTCTAGCAGTTCCTATGTATGTCTGGGAATGTTTTTGGACTGTCAGAAACTGGCTAAAATAATGGTCTAATAAAGGCAGTTATAAAGACCTTTAATATAAAGTCGTGCCTCCCTGAAGAAAATTATATTGATGCGTGTCAAAGTACAGCTCACAAGTGGATTCAGGTTATGGAATCTTAGAAAGCAAAGCCTTCTTTCAAATGAGATATAATTCTCTCTTTTAAAAAATTGTTTCCATAAAAACACTTAATAAACCCTGTGAGCTTATCCACAAGTGGGAAAGGTGTGTTGCATACAGGTGGTAGCTGGGGATGGGTAGCCTAGGGGACCTATCCTTCATAATTTATGTTATGAAGGGCATGTTCTTCAGGTATGTGGTTCATCAGTTAATCACAAGCATTTGGTAAGTACTTATAGTATTCTAGGCATAGAGCTAAATGCTAGAGATATCAAAGATGAATATTAATAGCTAGCATTTATAACATTCCTTTGGGCTTACAAAAACTCAGAATGTTACTTTGTTTCATTTTTACAACTCTGTGAAATAGGTTCCACTTTTAATCTCAGTTTTACAGAAGAGGAAAATGAGTTTGAGAGTGGATAAATGATTTATCTATAGTCACACAGCTCTTTTTGGCAGAATTTGAATTAAGGTTTTCTTGAGTCGTAGTCTAGCTTGATACCTTGAGCACCCCCCATTTTAATAAGGGCAATGGCATAGAAACAGTAAAATTCTGACCTCAGACATTTGCCACTTACTAGCTATGTGACTTTGGGCACTTAACCCTGATTCACTCACATCTGGGGCCAGTTCCAGTCATCCTGATTCGTATCTGGACACTGGACCTAGATGGCTCTGGAGGAGAAAGTGAGGTTGTTGACTTAGCACAATCCTCCTCATACAAATCCAATTCATGTGCTTGTCATGGCATCACCTCCCTGATGTTGTGATCTTCAAAAATGATAGACAAACATTAATTTATATATATATATATATATATATGTATATATATATATATATATACATATAATGAGAGAGAATAGAATGTAATTTCAGAGGGAAGGCAAGTGATGATGATGCTTGTCCTTTGTTCTCGAAGAAGACCTTGATACCAGGGAGGTGATGCCATGACATGCATGTGAATTAGATTTGAGTGAGGGGGATACTGTGCTAAGTTTACCACCTTTGCTTTTTTTCTCCAGAGTCCTCTTGGTCCAGTGGCAAGATATGGATTAGGATGACCAAAGCTGGACCTGGATAGGAGGCATTCAAATGACTTACCCAAGATCACACAGCTATTAAGTATCAAGTGTCCAAGTTCAGATTTGAACTATGGTCTTCTAGGGCTGGTGCTCTTTCCACTGTGCCATGTAGCTACTCTCCAGTAAGGGCAGTGTAGAAATCCAGGAAAGGTAGAATATTTACTTCTCAAAGATGAGGATATAAGTTCTCTATATTTGAGGGACACAGACTAAGGTAAAGAAGGAAGAAGAAATGAAAATTCTGCAATAGCCTTGGTATTCCTGCCTCCCTGCTCCCAGCTGACATCCTACTTCCCTAGTCCCCATACTTTTCTTTTCCCTTTTAAATATTAACAAAATTGTTTTGTACCCAGGAGTTGCACAGATCATTAGCTCCAGCTAAGTAACACCCCTATTTTTACAGCACATAGAAACTAGTTTGTAGAAAAATCAGGGAAGCATGAAAAGAGAGAGGTGTTTCTCCTCACCACAGCCTTAAGGGGTATACTGATTGGTCCTAGAAAAAAAGAAAGTTGGCAGATTGACCCAGAATTTTCCCAGTGCCCAAGATATACCATGACAATTAAAGGAAAGCTAGAGGTAAGGAGAGCAAAATAAAACCTTTGAGTTCAAACACTGGAATTTTCACTTGACCACAAGCATATTTTTAATGAATCCTGGATGTTAACCCCTAGAAGAGGACCCCAAATCCTGACATTAAAAATAATTATATTAAATAATGAATTAAAAGAAAATAAATAATTTAAATTAAGATAATGTCTTTTTAGAAAACTTTTTCAGTTTCTAGAGTTCATGTTTTGTGGACTTCCTTAACTCATTATAATTATGAGCTTCCTGAGGATAGCTTCTTTCTTTTAACTTCTTTTGTATCCCCACTGTTGATTTCAGTTTGTACTTCAGTGACCGACACTATATTTTTTGAAAGCAAAGCTATTACCTATGAAGTGTCCAAAGATAATTCCTTAGAAGTGATATTAATCCTTCCTTAGCAATTCATGCATTCAGTCCTCTATTTAAGTTCCTTCTTGTTTTAAATCATTAAACAATTAATCCTATGCAGACCCGCTAAAATGATTTCCCACTTCAAGTTCCTGTTCTGAGAAATCAGTTTCTTATTTGCTCATAATATAAAAATCAAATATTACTTATGATATTCCTTCTTAGTATTCTTCTATTGTAAAAAATTTATTTCTAGTAACTCCCCAAAAGCAATTTAAAACTGATTCTTCTATAGGAAACTCAGGATTAATCTCCCTGTATCTGATGACACATTTACCATAGTTCTTTCCACATGTTCTCAAGTTCCATAGTTCCCAATAGAAAACACTATTTTTCAAATCACAAAACCCAGAGATCAAATCTTCCCTCAGATACTTTACTAGCTTTGTGACCCTAAGCCAGTCACTTAAATTTTCTCAGCTTCCATTTCGTCATCTGAAAAATAGAGGTAATAATAGTATCTACCATCTATCTTACAGGATTGTTGTGTGAGAACTAAATAAGATAATGCATGCAAAATATTTTGCAAACCTTAAGGCACTACATAAATATTAGCTATAGCTTTAAAAAAGTGAATTCAATTTTAGGCCTTGTGAAGAAGAAGAATACAAGAATAATATCACAAGAAGGATCTCATTCTGGGTGTGACAACATCTAGAGCATTATAATTATGCTAGGTTCAACATTTTTAAAAACATGTTAGCAAAATGGAGTGTGCCCAAAGGAGAAGCTCAAGGATACTGAGTCTGGAATTTATGTTGAATAAGGAAGAGTTAAAGGAACTAGAGGATTTCTTTAGAACAAAGAGAAAACATGATAGCTGTCTTCAAACATGAGAATAATTGTTCCCTGGAAGAGAGAAAAGACTTATGTAGTTTCAGATCGAATGATTAAACTAAGTAGATGTTACAGGACAGTAGGGCTCAGTTCGATATTGCTAATAGTTTTCTAAAACTTTGTACTTTGTAATAGTAGAATGATCTGCTGAGTTAGTCTTCTATCAATGACAGTATTCAATTAGAGATATAATGAATCAAGATGAACAACCTTTATCCAACAGGCGGTCTTATCCTTTATTTGAAGCATGGATTCCTTTGGAAGTTTGGTAAAGTCCTGTGGACCCTTTCTTGGTATGGTGTTTTTCAAAGGAAAAACTAAAATACGTAGGATTATTCAGGAAACCAACTATAATGAAATATAATTTCCTTTTTTAAAAGAAAGATTTTATTTATTTTGAGTTTTACAATTTGTCCCTCTATTCTTGGTTCCCTCCCCCCAACTCCCTCAGAACGTAGTCTGTTAGTCTTTGCATTGTTTCCATGGTATGCATTGATCTAAGTTGAATGTAATGAGACAGAAATCATATCCTTAAGAAAGAAAAAATAAAGTATAAGAGACAGCAAAATTACATAATAAAATAATGGTTTTTCCCTAAATTGAAGGTAATAGTCTTTGGTCTTTGTTCAAACTTCACAATTCTTACTCTGGATACAGATGCTATTCTCCATCATAGATAGCCTAAAATTGTCCCTGATTGTTGCACTGATGGAATGTGCAAGTCCATCAAGGTTAATCATTACCCCATGTTGCTGTTTGGGTGTTCAATGTTTTTCTGGTTCTGCTCATCTTGCTCAGTATCACTTCATGCAAATCCCTCCAGGCTTCCCTGAATTCCCATCCCTCCTGGTTTCTAATAGAATAATAGTGTTCCATGATATACATATACCGCAGTTTGTTAAGCCATTCCCCAATTGAAAGATATTCACTTAATTTCCAATTCTTTGCCACTACAAACAGGGTTGCTATGAATATTTTTGTACAAGTGATGTTTTTATCCTTTTTTATAACCTCTCTGGGGTATAGACCCAGTAGTGGTATTGCTGGATCAAAGGGTATGCACATTTGTTTTTCTCTTTGGGCGTAATTCCAAATTGTTCTCCAGAAAGATAGCATGAGTGAAATATAATTTTCAAATATTTCCAAAATCTACTTATTGATGATTCCTTGGATCCCAAGTTAAGGACCTCTCTGTAGAGGAACTTATTTGTAGAGGAGCTGAGGCTAGATGATTCCCTTCCAGTCCTAAGATTGCATTATTCTAATTCATACTCAATGATCTATTGTTTCTAGTCTATTTCAGCTATCTCATAGATATTTTGACTTCTCAACTAGATTGAAAACTCCTGGAGGGCCAAGAGCACATCTGTTATTTCTTCTGTAGCCCATTTCCTCTTCTTTACAGCAGCTGGTACAGTTTTTTTTTCAAACACAAGAAACACTCAATAAATGTTGCTGAATAATGACAATTTAATATCTAATTCTTTTTAACATTAACCCTAATGATCTCCTTGAGGGCTTTTAGACAAATCATGTTTCAAGTGTGCAGTGTTCTTTTTTCTTTACAATGTCATCTGGTAAGATAAGCATTTGTTTAGTGACAGCTTACATGGCTATCACCCTTCTCAGATTTCTCAAAGTTCTGCTATGAAGATATTTTTAAAGGAAAATTAAAATCAAACAGAGTTTTGCCCTTCTGTTTTTTCCCCTTAAACTAATTTGCTCTGACCTTGTTCAAGTGACTTAAACCAGTGGTGTCAAACTCAAATAGAAATTAGGGCTACTAATCTATACATAAGAATCCCTTGTAGGCTGAATATTGACTTAGTTTTAAAAGATGTTATGTTTTATGCCATTTTTAAAAATATTTCCCAATTACATTTTAAACTGGTTCTTGCCTGCTCAAGAGTATGACAGACCTAAAGGATCCCAAGTTTGACACCTCTGACATGGAAAGCCTCAACCTGCCTCCATTTCCTCAATTTGTAAAATGGAAAACTTGGAACAGATGTCCTGGAAGGTCTTTTCCAGCTTCAAGATACTTATGTCCCTATTGGATCACTTTTTATATCTTCATTCTTTTCTTCTATATAGAATTATAAAAGATTATCAGGACTTTATTAGTAGAGAAAAATAACCATAATTCTGGTCTGAAGAGTATGTTAAGATTTAAAAAAAATCACTGAGGTTGATTTGAATTTGAGCTATTAAGTGCTATTTTATAATATGAGGAAATTAAGTGATTTGTTCATAGTTACACAACTTCTAAGTGTTGGAGCCATGATTCAATGCAGATCTTTTGATTCCAAATCCATTGTTCTTCCTAGTACATATCCATAATTAATTCTCAGTGTGACTCTAAGACAGGAAAAGAAACATTCACCCTTATGGTGTCTATCGTGTTTGCAAAGGGCTAACATTAATACTGTTTTAAAAATGGCTATTAAGTAGATAACAGGGAGACAGACAATGGCAACCTAAAGGAATTGGTATGGTCTGAGAGCAAGCATGAGTTTTTTTTTTTATCTCCACTTCTGTTACTATGTGACCTTGGGCAAGTCATTTAGCTTTTCCAAATCTCAGTATCTTCATAAGTAAAATAGGGATGATATTGGGCATTATCTATCAATCAGTGAGGAGGGTGGTATGGAAGAAAGAGTGCTGGACTTCAAGTTAAGTTCTAGGTTGAAATCCTTCTTCAACATCTACTTATTGTATGACTTTGGACAAGTCACTTAACTCTCTGAACCCCAGTATCCTTTGATAAACAGTTTCCTTATCTATAAATTGATCTGTAGCAGGAAATGGCAAACCACTCTAATAATACCTTTGCCAAGAAAATCCTAAATGGAGTCACAGAGTCAAATATTACTGAAATGACAGCATAATAATTAACAGATAAGAGAAAATGGAAATCCCTTCCAGCTATAAATACTCTAATCATGTGATACTAAGGTTCATAAATAGGCAAAATAGAAATAAGGCAGCCCCAGTTCTCAGGGAATTGTTATTGGATCTATAACCATCAAGAAGTTGTTGTAAGGCTTAAATGACATCAACTATGTAGAGTTCCTTGCAAGCACAAAAATCTCCATAGCTTTAAAGTTAAATTTAATGTTTACATGTTTTTGGGTGTAGCAGGATTAAATTATATATTTTATGTGTATCTCCCTATATGTCTATATTCAAATGAACAGACATACATATATATTCAACTATATTAAAAAATAGAAAATGTTAACATAATCTAGGGAATTTTGGAACGCTACTGCTGCATGAGAACATTTGGTCTATTGATACACTAAATTTTCCAACAATTAAGTATATCATCCTTTCATTAAATCTCTTAGGAGAATGCTGTCCCCAGATAGTAAAGTATTCTTTTGATAATCTGCCTGACTAAATTAAGAGGTCCATATGTCATTAGCTGAATATTATTAAAAATAGGTAGACTTTGACTATAAAATAATTGCTATGCACCAAAAAAATACATTTCTTGTCATGGGCTTCCCTTCTGGGTTTTTTCTCTCTATCTTCTCCTCCTCCCCATCTCATTCAGTCACTATCAGAAGTTCAGTTTTGCAAACTATGATAGAAATAAGTGTCAATCAGCAAGTACACAGTCATATCACATTCCAGAAGCCCTTTTTGTTGTGTTTTTCCTGATAATTTGCCTGTGTTCACTTTGAAGTCTTTTTTTTTTTCCTTTAGATATGTACCACTTAGTTCACTACTATTTTCTGTTTAAGATAAAGAACCCTGGTCAGGGAATTCATTGAGATTGAATAACTTATACTGAAATATTAGTAAGAGCTGTCTCTGAAGAGCCTGTTAACATTTAAATCTCAATTTGTTAATCAGCAAAGGTTAAGTTAATAATCAGTGCTAGAAGGAGGGCAGTAATCTGTACAATCATAAAATTCATTTTTTAAAAAAAACTTACTACAGTAAAGTCTTTTGACTACAGTAATGGAGGTTGAGGTGGAGGTCTAAGAACCAATATACAAATACTAGGAGATAATGAAATCGATCAATATTTATTAACATGTCTGTTTCAAAAACTTAGCCAGTCACATGGGAAAATAAAGAATGGAGACCTGATTGAGATTTTTACAATGAAATTTGAGAACCATTGTGCTACAAATGTCTTTTATCTCTGATAAAACTTTCAGACTAATCTCTAGATTTCTTGAAATGAGGATACATCTCTACCTATACTATTTTTTAAACCTCTAACTATATTATTTTTAAACATTGTTCTAGAGGTTTATAGTTAGATTAAAATGAGGTCATCTATAACAATTCCCTAATTTTCAGATGAGGAATCTGAGGTTAGATTGATTAAGTGACTTGCCTGGAAGTGGTAGAACAGAGACTTAAACCCAAGACTTCAGGTAGGACAACCCTGGGAGACCTGTTAGGGACAACATCTTCTACATAGAAACAAAGGAAAAAAAACAAAATACAGAAAAAAAGACAAAAGAAACTAAAAACAAACTACAGAATTTGAATGACTACTAAGTTTACTTTAAAAAAATTCTCTTATGTTTTTCCTTTCTATTCCATAGTTTTATTTCTTTTCCCTTTTATTTCCTCATACAGAAAATGACTAATATGTAAACATGTTAAACAGAATTGTACATGTACAATGATCACTAGATTGTTGTTGAAGGGAGAGGAATGGGAAGGGAAGGTAGAAGAAAATTGTGTAATATAAATATGTGCATGAATGTTGAAAAACTTTCATAACATGTAATTGGAAAAATAAAAATAAAATAGAAATAAAAAAGGAAAAAAACTAGAACCTCACTCCAATTGCATTGGTCTCTTCCAAGGAACCATACTGAGGGACATATTTTTGAGGAGTTAAGATACTTTAGTAAAGACAACTACATTTGACAGGTACATTGTTCTGTACCTCTGTAATACATTGAACTATTATATAAAGTAATACAAGCTATCTATGCTTGTTTTATGCCTATTTTAGACTGTAATGCTAAGAGGGTAGAAAGTAAGCCTAAACATTTTCTCTTCCCAGCACATAGCAGTGGTCTTCATGGAGTTAATCTTAATAATATTAACTGTTAGTGGGATTCTCTTTCCTTGCATCCTAAGTAATACTTTTAAAGACAATCTAGGAAAACAAAGGCTAAAAGGTATCTTGATAACAACTGAAAAGAACAGTGATCTGGGCATAAGGAGTCCTGGGTGCTAACTCTGCAGTCAGCCAATAACCAGTTGCATCATCTCAAACATATCACTTAATATTTCAGGTTTCAGTTTTCCTGTCTAGAAAGCATCTGAAGTGTTGAGATTTTTGATATATTCCCTCCAAGTCCTAAAAATTCTATGATCCTTAGAAATCATAATATTGTCATACATTAAGGGAAAGATTCCCTAGTACTAAAGAAAACAAACAGGCAAGAATTCAAGTCCATGGGGGAAAAATAAGAAGTTTTTAAAAAGTAATGAAAAATATTTTCCCCTAAACTATTAACCTGACTCTTATAGCTTAATGATCTCCTTAGTTTTTAATCTATATTCAAATGTAAAAACAGTTTTAAAATGTTTCTAAAGAACACATACTTACACTTAAACATTTCCTCTTTCCCCCATAGAAACCTGCTATATAACATTTCCCAAGTGAACTCTTAATTTATGTCAAGACCAGTTCCAAATGGAGAATAGATTTCACAAGATTCATAACTGAAAGGGACTATAGATATCTCCATTTATTTTAAAGTAGAAGAGATTGAAGCCCAGAGAGGAAATATGATCAGTCTAACCCAGTCACATAGGCAAAGGAAGTAGCAGTTGTAGAAATACGCTAAATTTTGTATTATCTCAGCAATGCTAATTTGTTTTATACTGTGTGCAACTGGCAGGACGTTCCATCGGCAGATAATCTCTGGTTTCTAAATACACCTCTCACTGAAAATCCAGAGACCCAATCCAGAAACACTGTCCACGATTTTCAAAATAATAGATGTCCTTGTAACTTTCCTCATTTTCATATTCAGCTCATTAAATATTCAGAAACATAAAATTTCAGCGTTGTAAGGAACCTCAGAGACTTTTGGGTCCAAGAGTCCAAACAAGAAACCATTCTATCATAGACCTAGTAAGTGGTTATCCAGACTTTGTTTGAAGACCTCCAGTGTCAAAAAACTCAGAATCTTTTAAGGTTGCCCATTACATTTGTGGATAGAAGTAATTTTTAGGAAGTTTTCCTTAAAGCAGTGAACCTATTCTTTGGAACAAACCAAATTCCAATATGGGACACAAAGTTTCTCTGTTCAACACTGAACACACATTTATATGTAAGCAATATTTTCTAAATATATAAATGCATTTCTACTTCTAGTAATGTCACCCCTGACATTTAAAGTATTGTAATAGCATGTCACTGCCCAATATAACCAGAAAGGACAATGATCAATGTTGGAAGGGATGTGGGAAATCTGGGACACAAATACTTTGTTGGTGGAGCTGTGAACTCATCCAGCCTTTATGGAGAGCAATTTGGAATTATGTCCAAAGGGCAACAAAAATGTGCATACCCTTTGATCCAGCAATACCACTACTGGGTCTATACCCCAAAGAGATTGTGAAAAAGTGTAAAATCATCACTTGTACAAAAATATTCATAGCAACCCTGTTTGTGGTGGCAAAGAATTGGAAATTAAGTGAATGTCCTTCAATTGGGGAATGGCTTAACAAATTGTGGTTTATGTATATCATGGAACACTATTGTTCTAACAGAAACCAGGAGGGATGGGAATTCAGGGAAAAATTTGCATGAAGTGATGCTGAGCAAGATGAGCAGAACCAGAAAAACATTGTACACCCTAACAACAACATGGGACTGATGATCAACCTTGATAGACTTGTTCATTCCATCAGTGCAACAGCCAGGAACAATTTTGGGCTATCTGTAATGTAAAATACCATCTGCATCCAGAGAAAGAATTGTGGAGTTTGAACAAAGACCAAAGACTATTACCTTCAATTTAGGGAAAAAAAACCATTATCTTATTATGTAATTTTGCTCTTATACTTTATTTTTCTTCCGTACGGATTTGATCTCTCTCTCATCACATTCAATTTAGACAAATGTATACCATGGAAACAATGTAAAGACTAACAGACTACCTTCTGTGGGGGTGGGGGGAGGGAAGCAAGAATAGGGGAAAAAATTTTAAAACTCAAAAATGAAATTTTTCTTTAAAAAATAGCATATCACTACTCTCAGCATCAGAATTAAATTTCTAATTCTGGGTTTTAAGATATCCTTACTTTAAGGAAGTGTTGGTTTATGTGCAAAGTTCTATAGCTGTACCCATGAGCCTTAGCACAGATATCTCTTTATCAACCAACAAGACCAACCCAAAACTTGGCCTAAATTCTATTGGGTTCTAACATTTACTACTTCCTCACATTGACCTATTTATTTCAACTCAATCAATTAAGAAATAATTAAGAAAAATCTACTGTATGCTATGTCTTTTGCTAAGCATTACAAATTAAAAAGTCAAAGGTAAAAAAAAAAACTATGAACTTGGGGAGCTTATAATCCAGGTGAAGGACATAAAATATAATTATTGATATAATATACAAAATAAATAGAAAATTGACACATGATATTTTAAGGGATAAGGCATTAGCTGCTGAGTGGACAGGGAATCAAGAAAGTCTTGATGGTGGTGGAAAACATGACTTGACTCATTTGTGCTTCTTGAAAAACAACACATTCCAATTCCTTTTAGCTATTTTAAGGGGTTTGTGACTAAACATGTTCAAGTCCTGTCTCTATTGCTTACTAGGTATGTAACCTTAGGCAATCCATTCCCTTTCTCTGAAATTTGAGTTTCCTCATTTATAAAATGGAGATAATGTATGCACTACAATCTCATGGTTCTACTGTGGGGCTCAAATGAGATCATGAAAAAAAAGTCTTTGTAAACTCTAATACCCTACCAAACTCTAATAATTTTATTATTATTTTCTGAAAAGGTCTACATAACTTTGCAACTGTCCATTTTTGTTGCTGTACCCCTTCTAATATTGCTTATTTCCTGTAGGGGAAATTTATCTCCATTATCTTACTTGATTCCCACAACAATCCCATTGTTTGTACAGATATTGTTACCCACATTTTATAGATGAAAAAAACTGAAACTCAAAGGAGAAAATGGTTTATCTAAGGTCATATATTCCAATATGTAACAAAAGCTGGATGTGAACCAAGTATTATGTATTCTCCTCTATCCCTTTCCCATAGCAATAAAGACAATTTCATAGTTTCAAAACTGACTCATTATAAAAATCAGTTACTTTTATAGTCTCTCTTTGTAAGCATATGATATGTACTCAATGGGCATTTAATAATTTGACAATTTCTTCACCAATAAAGATAAAATTTCACTATAAGTGCCACCAAATAAAGATACAAAGCAATCATATCTCACTTAGGGAAGCAATGTTTATAACCCAGACAGGCTGCATTTCCCTGAATAACAAGGTCCTACCGATTTTGATTTTCCATTCCCCAAGAGACACGTTATAGACAATTCCTATATTCCTTGAATTGAAGACAATATGAGCCAGATTAGCACTTGCTTAGTCATTCACCCATTCAATACTCACTCTCCCTTCTCCCCTAACAGAAATTTTTACAAATATGCCATATCAAGTTGCACTTGGAGACTCCATTTGCTCTGATGGCATGCTGTGGAATTCTCTAGCTAGTCTCAGTAAAAGCCAAGCTGACAGTGAGCAATAGTAACTGTCCAGACTCTTGGTCACAAATAAACATTCTAGATGCTCTGTCTAGTCCTTTATCAACAATGCATTGGCATAAGGGCTTCCTTCTGTTAACACAATTAATCTCCCAAGCCAGTGTTCTATGAATATTTTGGGGATTTCATAGCATTGATGAGCAAATGTTGATGCAAATTACAAATCAGATTGAAGGCCCTTGGCAAAAGAGGATTTATTTTGCTTTTTGATCTCTCATTGCTCTTTAATTCCCTTCCTCCTGGGCCTTCTCAATCATTATCCATGTATATTTGTGGGAAAAGATCTCTCTCTCTCTCTCTCTCTCTCTCTCTCTCTCTCTCTCTCCTCCCTCTCCGTCTCCCTCTCCTCTCTTTTCTCTTCCTCCCTCTCCTTCTCTCCTTCTTCCTTTTGTTTTAATTTATTCCCTCTCTTCCTAGCTCTCTAATTCCTTCCTTCCCCTTCCTAATTTCTTTCCCTCCTGCTTTCTCTTTATTTATCTCTCTTTTTCTCTCTCCCTATCTCTGTCTCTGTCTCTGTCTCTCTCTCCCTCTCTCTGTGTCTCTGTCTCTGTCTGTCTTTCTCTCTCTCTCTCATACTTTCTCATTCTTCCCAGTTTATTTCTAGTTTATTTCTTGATGGTGATGGAAAGGGTTTAGCTTTATGATTACTTGTCAATTTGCACAAAAATACATGTCAGTTTAGACTGGCATGGAATGGAGAAAGCTCAAGCTTAGATGTACAGTAGTGTGTAACCCACAGAATCACTTAAATACTGATAGGATATAGTTTACACACATCTCCCAAGTGAGCTTTTTTCCTTCTTCCACTATTAATCAATCAGCAAGCATTAGCAAGCACTTACTGTGCTAAGCATTGGAAAAACAAAGTGAAAAACAAAATAAAATGAAAATAGTCCTTGCCTTCAAAAAACTTACATTCTAATGGCAAAAATAATATATTGATATATAAGTAGAAAGATTAGATAGATGATAGATAGAGATACTTCAAAAAGCCTTTTGAAATATCTTTTTAAATTTTAAAAGAGTCTGGTCCTACCTGATGACTATTTACCAAATCTCCATACTATTGCAGATACTGTTCAGGTTAAATAAAAATATGTTAGCCAGTTTCTTAAACATTTTCCCCCATTTATTTGTTCCCTCTTGAAATGGCAAACCACCCCAAGTATGGCGGCAATTGTGAAAAAATGTTTAAACTTTAGAATCTTAGGAGTATGGGCCATTTTTCATATCTGGAGTACTTGGGGCCTATTTGTTTGGGCTTGTGAATTGATACTCATTATAGCATACACCATGGGCTCATTTCATGTCATTTCTGCACATGCTTACTACTGCCGCCCAAACACAGACAACCCTTTGCCCCTGGCTCTTCAAATCCATCTTTCTTGCCTACAGCTCCCCTGGCTGCTGCTCATTTTCACAGAAGGCAACATGAATAAAGGAGAATTTTAACATGTGGACCAGTTTTATTTTCCCCAGTATCTGATGTTTTCTAAAATCTCTGTTTAAGGGAGAAGGGGAGTAGATCATAGTCCCTTAGGCCCTTTTCTATGCTGCAGATGGAGAGACTGAGGCTCAAGAAGGTTAAAAGACTTGAATCTAAAAACAAAACCTGCTGGGTTTCAAAAGGTTGTATGCATGTGTCCATGCAAGACTTCGGAGCCTATTAGCTGCTTGCTGTGCTAATGAGGCTTCTTGCTGGGAATTTGAATTCCCATTGTAAGCTCCATTAAAAATACACATGGCAGGTAGTACAACTTGGAATGTACTTCTGGTAATTACTCCTTTACTGAGGAAGGGAATTCAATTTGTAATTACATCTATATGTATCTATATGTTTGGAAGTTACCTGGGAAGGGACTCTAGGAAGATGGACATGTAGAGCATAAAGTATAAAAAAGACTTTTTATATTAAAATGTTAGTCAAAGAAAAACCTTAACCTCTGCCCTGCCTCCAAGAGGATGGTTAAGACCAGAAAGTAACCAAAAGAGAATGGTTAGACCAAAATGGGTTGCCTCAAATTCAAGTCATAAAAATAGTAACTTAAAATGTCATGGGAAGTTTGTACTGCTTATATCCCCAGATAATTTCTGGGTTCATTACATATTTTTTCCTTATTTTTACTGACCCAGGAAATGTCTTTCTCTCAGTAAGGAGAAATGGAAATTTTTGACTTTAGGAGTTCAGATTTTACTTAGTGACCTATGTGCCTATTTTAAAAAGGAAAAAAAAAGTACAAAGTGCTTTGAGAGCAGAAAAGTATTTTTCTTCCCCTATCTGTGCATCCATCCAAACCACCACAGAAAATGTGCTGAACCTTACTGTCAGTTACAGTTGGATTGAAATTAAAGAATGGAAAATATCAGACCCAGTGAATTTGAGAGAGGAAGGCAAAGGAAGCAAGATGAGGGTGTCTTTGAGATTATATTCTAATACTGCTGAGAGATGCAATGTGAGGTAATGGTGAGAAGGTCAGCCTTGGAGTAATGAAGACCTGTTTTAAGTGCTGCTTCTAATATATACAAGCAGGATGACCATGGGCAAATCCCACGACCCTAGGCAGTACTCTAAGATTAAGTCCTTTTTGGTGGAGCATATTTCCTCACTGATAGTGCTCTCTGTCATTGATGTAGGGTCTATGAGCTACAACTCATGCACTATTAAAAAAAAGAAATGAAAATTTAGGAACATCAAACATATGCTACCAAGTTTAAATCTGAGTCGCATTAAAGAATGATCAGTAACAAGCATCTTGGTATCTTCGTAGAATACAGCCACCTCAGAAATACTTTTCATTTGGTGAAAGGGTTTATCATGAAGTCAGCAAATTAGCATTCATTAAGTGCCAAGGACTTTGCTGAGTGCTGGACATACAAACAAAGGTAAAAGTCAGTCCCTGTTCTCAATGAGTTTTTAATCTAATGGACTCCATGGGTTAAGAGACACGATCTATATTCCAGATAGAGATATTAACAGGAACTCCAGAAATACAAGTATCTACCCATCCTATTTTTTTAAGCAGCAGTTAAATCTAGACCAAACTAATGTTTCAAAAAAAGTCAAATAAATTTAGTCAAATAACCAATGAGAAGCCAGTTTAAAAGTCACTTATCTTGCAAAGACCCCAATGTCGGATTTAATTTAATTCAAATTATTTTCATGCAAATATAGTCAATCAGTGGCCAGAACTCTAGAACAAAGAGCTCTCCTTCCTGCCACCCCTCCCCTGACTGATCGAACTAAGATGAGCTTTGGACTTGGCTTTAGTGCTAATAGCTGTGTGTCTCTCTGGGGAAACATAAGGAAAGATGCTTGGTTAAATCTTAAAAACGTAAGTGATTGTATCATACTACTAAGAGGATGTGACAGTCATACAGGTCTACAAAATTCCCCTGGAAATGTGTTATAATTACAGCAGAAAATAAGTTAATGTTTTATCCCAGAGTAATTGTAAAAAAAAATTGTAAACACCCCCTCTAGCTGAACTATATTGCCCAAAGCATCTATTCTTATGGAATGCTGAAGGAATAAATAATTCCAGAAATCTACACTTTCCAAGAAAGGAAAGAGTTGAAAACTTAACTAATAATAGAACTGTTCCTAAAGGAATTGCATGCATTATGAAGGTAAATTTTCTTAATATTCTTTATTTTTAGAGATTATGTATAATTATTTTTTCTTCTTTGCAGTGTGACCTTTTTATGTCACCTTCTCTGGGTCTCAGTTCTCTTATGTATAAATGAAAATATTGAATGCAATGACCACTAAGGTTTTAGAAGTATTTTAGAATCTTTCTTATGTCTCTTTTACAGGGATAAGAAAAGAGATAAGGAGGAATCTGACAGATAACACAAAGAGAAAGACTGTAAGAAGATTGAAAATACTAATTATAGAAGCAAGGGAAAAAAAAATAGGTGCGTTTTCCCTCAGTGGGTGCAATAGTGGGATAAGTAATTGTTGGGGAAGTAACAAAACTTTCCTATGGCTATTTGTCATTTACAAAGCTATAAACTATGTTTTCTCAATTGATCCTCATAGAATCTCAATAAAAGACTGCAAAAATAGTATTATCCCCATTTTACAGATAAAAAAAACTTGGGTTCTAAACAAGCCATTCCCCAATTGACAAATGGTCAAAGGATATGCAGAGGCAATTTACAGATGAGGAAATCAAAGCAAACCATAGTCATATGAAAAATTGCTCTAACAAAAGGCAAATTAAAGCATCTCTGAGGTACCACCTCACACCTCTGAGTGTGACTGGTCAATATGACCAAAAAAGGACAGTGATCAATGTTGGAAAGATTGTGGGAAATCTGGGACACTAATACATTATTGGTGGAGCTGTGAACTCATCCAACTTTCTGGAGAGCAATTTGGAATTATGTCCAAAGAACAACAAAAATGTGCATATCCTTTGATCCAGTTTATCCCTGAAGAGATCATGAAAAAGGATAAAAACATCACTTGTACAAAATTATTCATAGCAGCTCTACTTGTGGTGGCAAAGAACTAGAAATTGAGCGAATGTCTATCAGTTGGTGAATGGCTGAACAAATTGTGATATATGTATGTTATGGAATACTATTGTTCTATTAGAAACCAGGAGGGATGGGAATTCAGGGAAGCCTGGAGAGATTTGCATGAACTGATGCTGAGTGAGATGAGCTGAATCAGTAGAACATGGTACACCATAATAGCAACATGGGGTTGATGATCAATTTTAATGGACTTGCTCCTTTCATCAGTGCAACAATCAGGGACAATTTTAGGGTATCTACAATGGAGAATGCCATCTGTATCTAAAGAAAGAAATGTGGAGTTTAAACAAAAACCAAAGACCTTTAATTTTAAAAAAGTTATCTGTGTAATTTTTCTATCTCTTATATTTTATTTTTTCCTTAAGGATATGATTTCACTTTCAACACATTCAATTTTGATCAATGTATAGCATGGAAACAATGTAAAGACTATCAGTCTGCCTTCTGTGGGGGGGCATAGGGGGATGGAAATGAGATTAGGGAAAAAATTTTAAAATTCAATAAAAATTAGAATAATTAAAAACTTAGGTTTTTGCCTAAGGTGTCTAGATAGTAAGTCCAATTAGGAATTAAACCGAAATTAATGAATTTCAAATCCAGTGATCTTTTCCATATTTCTACAGGTATCTCTCCAAGAACTGTTTGATTCTATTAAATAAAAAAAAAAATATCTTTCTCTCTTGGTTACTTTCAACCTCCTTATAGTCTTCCTCTTTGTGTTCAGATACCTCTTTGATATAAGGGAGACTAAAATCCTTCTAAAGCCTTAGTGGTAATTGGGTCCAGTATTCCCATTTATCCATAAGAGAACTGAGGCCCAGAGAAGGTTAAGTGGCATAAAAAAGTAAGTCACCAAAGAAAAAAAGCAGAGTTAGAATTTAAACCCATCTTCAGAATCAACATTCAGCTTTCTTTTAGTTATTTGGTGCTGTTACTTGAAAATAGGACAAATCTAGTATAAACTTTGACCAAAGTCACATTTCTTCCTAATGTCATAATCTATTTTAATGAAACATTGCTTTCTGTTCTCCCAATTAATAAGCGAACAAAACCAATCAGTCCTGAAACGACTTGAGACTGGCCTTTCCTCTTATAATCATGGTTTTTGACATTCCCAGTAATTGCTTCCCATTGGAAGATGATTTGATTTCTGTTTCATTCCCAGCTTTCTGAGTTTTAGATGATAATACAATGTAGCAGCAGCTGGATTATCAAAATCCACAGTGTATAGAGCAACCAATAATCAGATCTGGTTAACCTCTCTTTCTGAGAACCATTAGAATACGCAAAATTTTATTCTATGCTTTCCCTATTGTACCCTAAACTCAGGAACTTGGACCACTTAAACTATCACCATTGAGTCATTCAGAAATTTTTCTCAATATTCTTCATTTTTAGGGGAAAACACTTATTGTGGATGCAAGGGGGGAAAAAAGGTTAATTTTCCCTCAGTGGATGCAATTGTGGGATAAGAAACTGATGGAGAAGTAACAAATTTCATATGCTCATTCAATATCTTTTTTCTCAAATAATTATAAAATATAAAAACACGAACTTGGTAATGGTTATGCCAAGGCTTAATATCATTGTTTGAAATCATTATGATTGTCAACACTCATAATGTTGGTAAAGTCACAAACATGATGCTCTACTATCTGCATATGTTTTTACACATAGAATGCTCTATCTTCACCATAACTCTGGGAGGGAAGTAGCAGGAATATTATTTCTAATATTTTATAGAGGATAAAACCTGAGAAACTGTGGAACAATGGAAAAAGCTATTACTCTTGTGTCTGAGGATATGGGTTCAATCCCTACCTTTGTAATTTAGTCTATATGGTGCAATAAAAACAGTGTTGGCCCTGGAGTGAGGACCTGAGCTGTGTGTTTCTGAGAAAGTCACTTAAACCTGTTCAGTTCCTCAACTACAAAATGAGCTGGAGAAGGAAATGACAACCTCTTTATTGACTTTGCCAAGAAAACCCCAAATGAAGTCACAGAAAATTGGAAATAATTGAAATGACTCAATAACAATGACCTTCTAAAGGTCATTTAACTTATTAGTGGTAGCAGAACTAAAAAACAATAGCTAAAACTTCACGCTCCAGAAAAGCACCACAATAAGAGCTGAGGGGAAAAAAAATAGATTCATTTAGGAGGGAGGAAAAGGGGATTCAGAAGAGATCAAGAGGAAAGAAATCTGACCACTGTAATAAATCCTTATGGGTGGAAAGTCATTATAGGAAAACAGAAACCCTGGGTCACCAAAAGCTTACTTCTTGGGAGGACGGGATAAAAAGCAACTCTTCGTTTTCACTACTTGAGTGCTACAAGTTGAGGGATCCAAGTGGTGTCAGTCAATGCCCTCTACATGTTTATATCCTAAGGCAAAACACTGATCGTTATAAAAAGTAGTATTAATTGGCATTATTAGTTATTTGAAATAACTAATAATAATTAATATTTATATTGCATTCACTATATATCAGACTCTATGCTAAGGACTTTACAATTATCATCTCATTTGGTCCCCCAACATGAAGATAGGTCTTGTCATTAACCTCATTTTACAGAAGAGTAAATTTAAACAAACAGAGGTTCTGTGACTTGCCCAGGGTCACATGCTTAGTAAGTGACTGAATCTGTATTTAAACTTAGGTCTTCCTGACTCCAGACCCAGTGCTCTATCCACAGTGCTATTGTCAACCAGTCTCTAAAAGTTGTATCAGCACCAGGACACTTATGTGTCTCTTACAATCTCTTACAATGGAGGACTTGGGTACAAATACGTAACTTCCTGCTTACATTTGAACTTGGTTTTGGTCTTGGTTGGTATTGGGTTAAGTTTCCTTATCTGTAGATTATAGGAGCTATCCTAAAATAGTCTCTTAGGTTCCTTTTAGTTCTAAATCTACATTTCTATGTTACTTATATTGCACTTCACTATTTTCACAGAGAAGCTAGAAGTGTATCCTAGAAAACTCAACCTAAGGAGAAAGATTTCTCTCAAGGTGAGTGAAAGCAATGACTTTACCTCATAGTATTCTTCAATACTAATCTTGTGGCCCAATTATGCTCAGAATTTGGGATCTGATTTAAATTGAATATGTAAAAATATTAATAGCAAGTCTTATATGTTAAATCAAAGAACTGGAAACAAAATTGTTACCTATCAATTGGCTAAAAAAATGACACGACTATTAAAATAATGTTACAGTGATAAAAGAAATGAAGAAAGGGACAGATTCAGAGAAATGTAAGACATAAATTAATGCAGAGTAAGTGAACTGAGGCAGGAGAGTTATTTATATAAAGATCATAACACTGTAAAGAAAAAACAACTTAAAAAATTTAAGAACTCTGATTAATACAACAATGAGTCATATCTCAGGAAGACTGATGATGAAACCTGCTTCTTATTCTTGGTGGAGATATTTTAGACTATGGCTAAAGAACAAGACATACATTTCAGTCATGAACAGTATAGCACAAATGTGTTTTGTTCAACTATGTTTATTTGTTATGGAAGACTTTTATTTGGGGAGGAGAATTAGGGATAAGATTTAGAGTAATTTGAAAGAGATTATTAATTTCATATTTTTAAGATATATAGAAATCCAAAGGAGGATTCAGATAAGTGGGGCAATTTATACATAGATAGATATAGATATATGTGTATGCATGCACACATATGTATATAACACATATAAAACAAATGTTTTACGTGAACATACATATAGTCATATATATGCTTGTTATGTGTTATATAATATTTATATAAAGCACATGTGCTTATGTATGCATAAATATAACTACATATATCTCATACATATATAATGCATATACAAATGTATATATGCACATGTGTGTACAGATATATGTAAATGCATAAAACAAACTTTATGTAGATTTGTGGTTTCATATGCAATCCTCTTTTTCTTGACTTTTTCATGTATAGAAGTATTTATGTTTGTTGATGATTGTCTATTTCACATTAACACATTTTTAAAATTCTTTTCATTTTGAACATGGAATCTATATAAATGAAGGATAAACTTTTACAACGTTTAACACCAATCCAGGAAGTCAATTAAAGAGTAGCTTGGTCCAAGGAGAGTCATTCTAGAGCGGTTAAAACAGAACTAACTATAAAGGAGGAATACCCATACGCCAACAGGTGTATAACCTGTATTTTTGTGCCCCCAAGCTAAAGCATCAGGTTGATCTCTGTAGTCATTGAGAGCCCTGCCAGCAGTACTTAGGGTCAAAGAGGTTGCCAATTCCCAGTTTCCTAGACAGTCAGGATCTCATAGAGCAGCAAAGGATCAAATTATGAATGCAGTCAGGTAAGTCATTTTTCTACTGAGCTTCCTTATCTGGTTGTGGAAAGAAAATTACTTTAGGGATGGGAGTGGATAGTTATGCATAACAACCAAAATGCATGGATTATATAAGATGCTTAAAATTAATTCAAAGTATCTACATGTTATGTAATATGAAAATCACTGACATGACCATTAGTATGTTATTATATTTCACATTATTTTATTGAAAACAAACTCAAAGAATGTCAAATATTTTTTATTAGATTGTCAGAGGTGGAGAATGGAATGTGGCAGAAAAATGGCCAATTTTTCAGTGTCATTTATTTTAATAAAGGATATTAATGAGGGAAACTTCAATATCAATGAAGTTGCAATAATATAATAAGCTCTGCACAGTACCAGGAGGGAATTTTAAAATTATTTTTAAGACCATTTTTGATCTATGCCCCAGTCCACTCTTTTCAAAGAGTCAAAATACATTTTACCTAATGTCAAGAAGATGAAAAATCACAGAGGCAAAAGTGACTCTGTTTCAAGTACTTAGAACAGGAATTAGGTTTGCTTTAGATGAAAGCTGGCCTTACATTGACCTTTGTGCTAAACAAACACTTGGCAAATGAAATCTGAGGATAGAAATTTTTCTTGCATCATTAACTGGTACATGGAGGATTCTGCTGCGTTTCCATAATAGTGATAAACAAAAAGTCTGTCATATTTGTGTCTAATGCATGTGGCTTCCTGACTTGGAGCAGTAGCACTGTGCATTTGGCCAAAGTAACTTAGTCAACACCCTCTCTGGGAAAGTAGAATGCCACACGGCAGGAGTCCTTCCTCAACCAAAGTCTTTCCTCTTGCCATTTCCAGCCTCAAGTACAACCCCTTCTTTGGTTCCAGTCATGTTAATTTTAGCAATGTTCATAAATCTCCCTTTTCTTGCTTTATTTTTTCCTTCCTTTTTTACGTTTTAGGACTGACTATTATATAAGTTATGTTTGCCTAGAGTGAAGTTTAGTGCTGAGAAGACAGGCTGAATACAAGGTGATGCCAAGGAATGGGCACTGGATTGTGCCATAAAGAAATGATGAGAGGTTTCGGAGCAACCTGGGAAGACTGGGAGCTGAGGCAGAGGCAACTGAGCAGAACCAGGAGAACAATGTTTACATTAACAATGATATTGTAAACACAATGACTCTGAAAGCCTTAACTTCAATCAATGTAAGGAAGATTACAGAAGATTGATCATTATGGTAGTGACAGAAGCAATTGGAAAAAGTTGCAGAAAGATATACACTTTTTAGAACATGACCAATAAGCATATATTTGTTTTCCTTAGGAAATAAATATTTCCTAGGAAAAATAGAGAACTGTATATGATCCAAAAAGACACGTAATATATGTGTGAATTAAGGCAAGTCATTAATTTTTCTGTTCTCAGTTTTCTCACCTATAAAATGGACATTTGGATTAGAAAGCCTTTGCTATGCCTTCTAGATCTAGCTCTATGCTCCTATAAAGATAAGAGTCTAAAGATCCGAGTTCTAAGAACAGTTATAACTGTCTTGCTATATGGGATGCAGTAGGACTATTACCTCTCTAGGCCTCTGATTCTTGATTTGTAAAATGAAAGATTTGGGTCACAAGGTGTAGCTTCCTATAATTATATCCTTTAAGGATTTTATATGTGAAAGAATTCAGTGTGAAAATAGCATCTGCCAAATGGCCCATTCTATTCCATTGACTAAGACAGAACAAGAACATTGGGAAAGACTTGCTTGCTTATAGGCAACTTCTTCAAGATGTAACAATGCTAATGGCAGCTCATTTTTATGCAACATTTACCAGATATAAAGTACTCTATATTTACTATCTCAATTAAAATAACCTTTTTAGAGATAGTGACCATATGTTTATCCCATTTCACAGATATAAGAATACTAATGCTCAGAGGAATTAATTAATTTAGGACTAACCACTTCAGCTATGACTTCTCCTTTTTTTGCCTTCAACAAGCATAACTGATCATTATCAGACTCCTAAATTTATAGGAGCATAGAGCTAGATCTAGAAGGCATAGCAAAGGCTTTCCAGTCCAAATGTCTCATTTTATAGGTGAAAATATTGAGAACAGAAAAATTAATGACTTGCCTTAATTTACACATTATTTAGATTACACTATTATGCTGTCTCCTTTATCTGAATCCCAAGAATCTCAAAAGGCTTAATGTATTCATAGAATAATAAAGTTTACAGGTGGAAGAAATTTTAGCAATAATTGAATTAAAACTCTTATTTTTACATAAGCAGAAACTAAGATCCAGTGAAGTTAAATGATTTGCCCCAAGTTTGCTTTATTGTCAGAACTATTTGCCTACTTGTCTTATCTGTGATTTCACTGTTACAGAACTTTCTGGTGAGGATACTGTCTTTTCCAATATACTATGACATCTTCTCTTTAACATATGGTTTTAAAGGGTTTCCTAGAGCAGTGATGTTCAGTTTATGATCAGCAGACTACCCCATAGTCTGTTTAAATCAAATTAAAATATAATTGGGAAATGTTCAACAAAATCAGTAAAAGCATGACAGATAATGTTAATTTGTTGTTTTCAAGGTCAATATGCTACCTATTCATTTTTTTGAGCTTGGCATTGAGAAGTTAAGTATGTGTCAGAAGAGGTACTAGGATCCAGATGGGTCCCCCTAATGGGACAGGTAGGTGACACAGTGGACAAAGTGTTGGGCTTAGATTCAGGAAAATCTGAATTCAGGTTTAGTCTCAGAAATTTCCTAGCTGTGAGATCTTGGGCAAATCATTTAACCTCTACTACTGGAGAAGGAAATGACAAACCGCTTCAACATTTTTGCCAGACAAAATAAAATGAAGACAAAAAATTGTAATTGAGTTCAAATTCAACCTCAGAAACTTTTTGGTTTCTTTGGTAAGTCATTTAGTCTTTGTTTGACACGGTAGAAAAAAATGGCAAACCACACCAAGCATCTTTTCCAAGAAATTTCCATGGAGAAGTCCATGGAATCACAAAGATTCAGACATAACTGAATTATTGAACAACAAAAAGCTTCTCTTAACTCAGGGACCCCAACTAGATCAGGGAATGTGCATTACAACTGTGTTTAAAACAAACACACAAAAATTAACGTTCTTCATTTTTTGAGAAACTGTTATTGACCCAAGAAAGGGTTGAGTTATCAAAAATTTTCAGACAAGTTCATGATGTTCAAGGATCCTTATTTTAAAAGACCACCATTCACAGCACAATGAAAGTTCTTTAAATTTGTTTGACCATGACTAAGTACGTATGTATCATGTTTTTCCCTAATTAAACATAGGCTCAGATATTTCTACCTTTGGATGAGCTCAGTCTGTTGCCTCCATCACTATTTGACTAAGAAAGGAATGAGCATGGACAGACTAGTGCTATCCCAAAAGGCCCCTCTAGTATGGATTATTGAGAAAGTTTGGAGCCTGAGAGAAACTGTATCTGGAGGATAACTCAACAAATTACTCAAGTTCAAAAATCAGGTAATTTAGAGGACAGAAAGACTCTAATTTAGTTTACACAGAAATCTTCACTTTCCAACCACATCTAGCATGAGTCTAAACAGTTCCTGTACACATAGACATATAGATAGCATCATTCAATCTGGTCAACATTAGGAGAGGCTGAGAATTGATCTCCAATTACTTTAAATTTAAATCTTCTGAATCCTTTCCCTACAGTCATATTTTGGGCATATATTGATGTCTTTTGTATGTCTCACTCTTCTTCAGAAGTGGAAAACTTTGGAAAAGATGGAAAATAATGTTCAAACTGAGGCATTGCATGATTGTTAACAGTTTTTGATGTCATGACCCTGATGAAGTTTATGGATATCTTCTAAAAATTATATTTTAATTGAAAAAAATAAATTTATAGAATTACAAAGAAGATCAATTTCACTGAGTTATCAAAAATTTTAAGACAAGTTCATGATTCCAAGTCATGTATCCCTACTATAAAAGACCACTATCGTTGGCAGCACAATGAGAATTCTCTAAATTTGAATTCTGATGGAAGATGTGTTAGTTTTACATTCAAGTGGAATTGGATTAAACTATAAATTTATGCTTTGTTATCTTTATATCTGTTATATATTACCTTTATATTAGACAAACTTTTAGGATATTACAAATATTCAATGAGGAAAAACAAAAGAACTGCAAACATACTTTAATACCTATTTGTTTCTTTTTTGAGTTTTTCAGCCATTATCATATAAATTGCTTCCATTTGACTTAGGCTTTACACAGTTATTTTTCCTATTCCATGAAGAATGATGGTACTGGATTATCATACGTAAAATTGATAGATTTCTGAGCACAGTTCACCTTTTTTTCTAAGAAGTATAGGGTGCTGAAAATGATGAGTAGAATAGATAAAAAAATTCTAACTAATATCTTTATGCAATAATAACATTATAATTGTCAGGACAGAAGATAAGAATAAACTTGTTTTATGAGACACCAACTGCTAAGATTTAAATAAGCATATATCTTTCATTTTGAGTTAGAGTATCAAGACAGAAAGAAGTTGTTGAGAATGAGGTTCAGTTATGATTTTATATTTCTCGGTGATTAAGTTCTGGAAGTCTATTATGATTTTTAAAATCCAATATTTAAGGGAGACTAAATTTCATACAGAAAAGGTTACCAGGTATTATCAGTCTCATAAAATCTGGATTTATGTCTTTGTTTCCCTTTCTTGATTACTAATCCTTTACATGGAATGAAAGGAAGAAGAGAAAAAGATATTATGCCATACCATCCAGCAAAATATTTAATTATTCTTACCTATATACAAGGAAGAATCTTTCCTTCTCACATGGTCATCAATGTAGGAGACTCCCAGAGGTTGCACAGGGGTAGCACCAATCCCCAGTAGGACCTGTGCACCAATGAGAAGCAAGTACATCATGTTGGTGGAAGTCCTATTCCTGCAGATTAACTCCAAGTCTGGTCTCTTGTTGCTGGTGGATCCATTGGCAGCACATACATCCCGTCCTTTGGCTCCCCACCGGATCTCCCCAGCCTCATACTTATATTGATGGGTTAGAAACTCAGGCAGTGCAGAAAGCAGAGCTCCTAAGGCCATGACTATTCCACCACAGCCTATTAAACGTGGTCTGTGTCCCCTGGCTCCGAAGTAGCTCACAAAAAGGATGAGGGCCAAGTTACCAATCTCAAAACTGCTAGCAATTACACCAACATCAGCACTCTGCAGGTTAAATCTCCGTTCTAGGGTAGTTAAGACACTAACCTGTAGGGAAAGAAAAAAGAAAACAAAATGTTGACATGAAGGAAGAATCAATGTTGCCTCTATTAATAAAATCCCAGAATTGGAAGGTGTCTCAGAGGTCTTCCAATTCAATTAATTTTTTTAAGTTGTTTTTTTTTTTTTTTGCAAGGCAATGGGGTTAAGTGGCTTGCCCAAGGCCACACAGCTAGGTAATTATTAAGTGTCTGTGGCCAGATTTGATTTCAGGTACTCCTGACTTGGGGCCCATGCTCTATCCACTGCACCATGTAGTTGCCTTTCAATTTATTTTTAAAAGAGAATCCCTCCCCACAAAGTTCCTGAAAATAATGATGACAGTGAAGAGTGATTTAAGATTTGTAAAGACTTTACATATTCTACCACATTTAATCCTTACAATAGCCTCCAGAAGTAGCTGGTTTTATTATCCCCATTTTGCAGCTGAGGAACAGGTTGAGAAAAGTTTAATAAAGTCACTTAACCAATGCACAATTATTAGTATATGCGGTAATTCTGGCCTGACTGGAAATGTAGTGTTCTATTTCCACTAAATCGCTTGGCTGACATTCATCCTCTACATGAAGAATTCCAATGTTCATAACCACAATCCTTCAGGAGTGAGCCATTGTACTTTTGGACAACTCTAACTAAAGAAGTTTTTTCCTTACATTGTGTTGTAATCTTGAAACTAGTTCTGTAATCTATCATTATATAAAATAATTCTAATATTTCATTCAAATAAGCAATCCTTCAACTATTTGAAGACATATACCATGACTTCTACTACCAAGTCTTTTCTTCTTCAGGATAGATAAGTACCTTCAAATGACCTCCTATAACATATCATTAGACCACAATGATCATCTTACTTTAGATTTGCTCCAGTTTTTCAATATCACTCCTGATCATATAATTCCTGATGGGATCCTACCAGAATAAAATAAAATACAATGGTTTGTTCTATAATCATGAAGTCTAAGTTAATGAAGATATTTTGACAACTGTGTCACACTATTGACTCATATTGACAATGTCTTCCACTAAAATTCCTTACAACCTTTCACATGAGATCTCTCACAATCTAATCATCTCTTTCCTATCATATAATTATGTGGTTTATTTTTAATACAAATGTTGGCCTTTATATTTATATGAACTGAATTGTATTTTATTAGATTTGGTGCATTATTTCACTTGAATGAAATATTATGGAATTATAATTTGGCCATCTAGTATGTCAGGTTTGTCATTTCTTCCAGTTTTAGAAGCATAATGTCTATGTCTTTGAAGAAGTCATTTGAATCATGGAATTTTGGTTTGACATGAATTCAATTAAAAAACCCATCAGTAGTGGGTAGTGCAGTCATCCTCGCATCATTAGCATCACCATTATTCTTCCTCCTCCTCCTTCTCCTCTTCCTTCATCTTTCTTCTTTTTCTCCTTCTTTACCTCCTACTTCTCCTTCTCTTCTCCTCCTTCTTCTCCTCTTCCTCCTTCATCTTTCTTCTTCTCCTCCTTCTTCATCTTCTCTTTCTTCTTCTCCTTTTCCTTCTCCTTCTGTCTTCTTTATTGGTCAGAATTTCTATATTGCTGACTGGGCATTTTGTTATACTATTGGACTGAATTCCCAAAGAGTACAAATCACTTCTATGGCCTCCTTCTGAAAGAGAGTCTGAAGCATAAGTCTTGCCAAGTGCCACTGAACAGAACTCCAAGGTCTTTTACAGTAATGCCATTCTATCATTCTAAGATATGCAATCCTTGATTAGTCTCTAGGTTAATAGAATACTACCAGGACATTACTGTTGTTTAAAATATTAATCATTGAATTAATATAGTACTTTTAAGGTATTCAAAATGTTCTATACCTTTTATCTCATTTTATTTTTTATTCTACAGATGTTGTTATTCCTATTTAATAGATGAGAAACTGAGAGTCAAAGAGGTAAAATAACTTGCCTATTTGCATACAACTAGTGTGATCAGAGATAAAATTAAATTCCAGTTCTCTCCTGACATCAATTCTAATGTTTTTTCTACTATATCATGCTACATTTCTGTCGTATTCTTATTTTCCCTCCATTAATGAACAATTTGCTTGAATTTTCCCAATGATAAAATGAAATTAATGATTTCATTACTCATGTACCTTACAGATATGAGAAGGTTTAAGCAAAGCATATTAATGTGATCTGAATTCATTGGAATAATTATGCATATATTTTATGTACATATTAATTACATTGCATCAGTATGTATGTACATATGTATATATGTATGTATGTATTATGAAATATAATTTAGTGACTAGAAAACTAAGAGTTGGTCCTATGGTTAGGAAGACCTGGGTTCAAGTTCCATATCCTACATGGTTAAGTCATTTGATTTCTAATTGCTCCAAGTCTGTGGTGTCAAACAGAAATGAAAGTAGGGGTTACCAAACTTTGCTTCAGAATCTCTGTTGGCCACATATTGACTTAGAAAATCATACATTACTATGATCTATAATCTAGAATATTTTATTTATTTTGTCAAATATTGGGGCAGCTAGGTGGCATAGTGGATAAAGCACCGGCCTTGGAGTCAGGAGTACCTGGGTTCAAATCCGGTCTCAGACACTTAATAATTAACTAGCTATGTGGCCTTGGGCAAACCACTTAACCCCATTCACCTAGCAAAAAAACAGTATTTTGTCAAATATTTTCCAATTACATTTTAATCAGGTGCTGGTTACATATGTATTGAAGGTCATAATTCCCCCTGGGATGTTTCACAACTCTTTTTTAAGTAATTCTCTAAGACTAAGTTGGAAAGATTATGGTAGCCTTCATTAGTAGAGGAAACTTCCCCTGGGAGTTGTCTATACCTTTGAAACTACAAGTCTAGTTCCTAAACATATGTGTGTGTGTGTGTGTGTGTGTGTGTCTGTGTGTGTGTCTGTGTGTATACATATCTGTGTGTTCACACATGCATAACACATAATATATATTTACTGCATATTGTTATCATTGAAGAGAAACTGGCTAATATGTCTTGATCCCATTTCAAACTCATACTTTCAAAGATAGAGTCAATCACAATCCACATTCAAACTTTTTCAAAGTTGGTAGTGGGGGACTGGCATACTATACTGATGAAAACAGTTCAAATGTCTTAAAAAAAGAGTTTTTTCCTAATGGTTATTGGCAAATGAAATCCTAGGTTGTAACCCAAGTCATTTTATTGCTTCTATTATAATGTTTAATGACAACTTCTGAAGAAGTCATTTGAAATACAACAACCTCTCTCTTTTGGCAGGTGTGCTGTAATATAAAGTAACTTACAGGTGTTCATATTTATGATAACAAATAAAGGTGATACTTCTAGTAGTCATAAAATTTGTAGATAAAATGGGGGAAAAGATAATCAGTCAATGGGAACAGATGGTGAGAGAAAGAGAGAAGAGAATGAGACTGGGTGAAAGAGAAAGAGAGAGACAGAGGCAGAGGTGAGGCAGAGACCAAGAGAAAGAGACAAAAAGATAATATTTAGTACTGGTGTCTAATTTCATATCAACTCATTGTAATGAAAGAAGGTTCTTGAAACATGTCTTTAATTTTATCGTTTCTCTTTCGGTCCAACTATACTATTCCACAAGGTAGTTTTACAAATTTGAGCAAACATTCTGAGGAAATGTTCTATGTATAATTAAAGGTTAAAATACTAACTAAAAGAGAGTTTTGAGAATATGAATCAATTAAGCTTGCATGGTGCAATGCAATTCACTTCTGGGTTTTATTTGATAAAAGCAACATGCAACTGTCTCAAATTATCAGATAATATGGGAGACTAAAAAAAAAGGTATTGATAAATGAAAGAAAATTTTAAAAATCTCAAGAAAAGTACCTGTGGAGTACCTGTGAAGTTGTTAGAGAAGGTTTTTCTTGAGAAAGGTTTAAAATATGTTTTGCCTAGTTTTACACATATCATTGATATATTGCTTGCTTTCTCATTGGGTAGAGAAGGAACTGGAAGGAGAGAGAGAATTTGGAATTCAATTTTTAAAAGTGAATGTTAAGAATAATGAATTTAAATGAGGGAAAATAAAAAAAGGCTTAGAGATAGAGAAAGAGACAAAAACAGAGAGAAGAGAAACTGTAAAAAGAGAGAAAACAATGTAAAGAGGGAAGAAAAGGAAAAGAAGGGAGAAAAATGACTCAATTTCATTGAAAATACCCCCCCCCAAAATTCCTGGCTTCAGAACTTCTATTTTTACTTTTAAGGTATTTTCCACTCATCCTCCAGGATGATTCATTAATGCTATGTCTAGGCCTACACTGGTTACACTAGCCTAGGAAATCTCTTTGATTATTAGAAAAGTGACTCTTTCTGACGCAGAAGATTCATGGTGATCCCTTAGTAGTCTTCACAGCAACTGTGGAAGAACTTGACGATGCAAATCTTATGACAGAGGATAGACATCCTTAGGAAAACAATCTGGGCAAAGCCCAACAATTATCCCCAGCACTTAAAGGAAACCCATCAGGTGTGACTGACTGTCATTGAAAAGTAATATGTTTGAGGTAGAAAGGGCTTCCAGTTCCATAGCACAACAACTTCATTGTGCACAAGCAAGAAAAATGAGACCAAAATGGTGAAGGCCCAAGGTGAGAAAATTGAGTTTGTGACAAAGACCAGAACAGGTGGTCTATTTCTTAGCCTAATGATCTTTCTCCTATGAATCCTTGGGACTAGTCCAATTTTAAAGAGTGCAATCTCAAGCTCAAGTATACTTAATAGAAACAATTCTGGCTTCAGGACTAAAACTGGGTTCTTAATTTCAAAGTGCTTTGTCTTGAGACAACATCAAATCATCTATAATACAGGGACCCAGACGGTAGCAAACTTTCACTGACCCTATCACATAACATATTAGTAAGACAGTTCTATTCTATCAAAGAATCACAGAATCTCAGTGTTGCAAGGGACACTCTATCTGGATCTATGAATCTGTTTTTTTTAAATTACATTTTGATAACTGAATTTCAATAAAAATTGGTTTCTTTGAGAATCCTATTTTATTTCATACAGTCTTGAAGGATCTATATTATGAATTTAAAAACATTCTGAAAGCAAATCAGTAAGCTTCATCTACATGCCAAAGGAGATGACACCAAAAAGGTTAAAAACCTCTGATCCATTCCTATTCTTCTCTGAACATGAATCCCCTCTATAATATACCTGAGAAGTAGTTATCCAGCCTTTGCTTGGATATATCTTCAGAGAAGGGAAATGACATTACCTCAGTTCATCCTACAATTGAATAGATTTCCTTGTAGAAAATTTTTCCTTGCATAAATTTAAACAGACATCTCATCTCCAAACAATTACTTTTATTTCTGCCAAGTAGAACAAATCTACTCTCTCTCAAAACAGCTCTTCAAATGTTTGAAACAGCTATCATATCCCCAGTCCCAAGTATTCTTCCGACTAAACATTTCTAGTCCCTGGAATTGCTACGTATATGCTATATTCTCCTGCCTATTCACTATCTTGGTCTCCTTCATCAGGAAGCATTCCAGATCTAAGTTTTTTCAATAACTTGGTACCCAGATCTGCTCAGTTTTCCAGGATGAACAGGGGAAATACTGTGAAATGTTCACTTATCTTCTAGACATCTTACAAAAGCTTAGAATAGCATTATCTACCTACCTTCCCTCCTTCCTTCCTCCTTTCTTTTGTACCTTCCTTCCTCTCTTCTTTAGTTCCCTCCTTCTTTCCTTCCTTCCTTCCTCATTCCTCCTTTCTTTTGTAGCTCCCTTCCTTCCTTCTTTAGTATCTTCCTATTTTCCTTCCTTCATTCTTTAGTTCCTTCCATCTATCCTTCCTCCTTTCCCTCCTTCCTTCCTATCTTCATTTTTTCTTCCTTTCTTCATTCCTTACCTCTTCCATCCTTCCCTCCTCTTAAAAACTGTCTCTGTCTCTGTCTCTGGCTGTCTGTCTCTTTCACATTAGCCTTGCTGTTGACTTATATCAAACTTTCAGCACTAAAACCGAATCTAAAAGATCTTTCAGGTCACCTAGGTCAATATTCTCCCTAGTGAAGGAGAGAGGCCAAATGCCCAAAGTGACACAATAACATGAAACAGAACTGAGATTTGAACTCTGGCACTCTCACTGAAAAATTTAGCATTCTTTCTGCTCACCCTGCAGAACTTTTTCATTTTTTTTTTACTTTGAGATGTTTTGTTTTTCATAGCAAACATTTCCAGATTCCCCTCACCTTTTGAGAGCTCTCTTAACTATGAAGTGAAATAATTACATAAAACTAAAAAATATAGTGAATTGACCTGAAAGACATTCAACATTCCAAACCTGTAGCTCTCCCCACCTCCACCCCTGAAAAGAAAAGAACTACAAATTCCTTATAGCAAATATACCATATGCATGAACAAGTCAAACAAATTCATTCATTCTCTCTCTCTCTCTCTCTCTCTCTCTCTCTCTCTCTCTCTCTCTCTTTCTCTCTCTCTCTCACTCTTCCTCCCTCCCTCCCTCCCTCCTGTAAGAAGGTAGATAGATACTTCATGTTTTGTCCTCTGGAAAGACATCTTTTTTCTTAGAAACCCACCATCTCATAATTGTGAAGTTGATTTCTAGAACTCAAGTATAATATTCAGTCTTCATCCTTATTAAATGACATCTTTGTTTGGTCTAACATTCTAGCCTTTCAAGATCTTTTTTGAAACTTTAGTCTGTCACTCAATATGTAAACTATCTCTTCCAGTTTCGTGTCACCCACAAACTTAATAAGCATATCAGCCACACCTTTATCCAAACCATGATATAAAACTGGGAAATCTTAGAGGAACAACCATAGATTCTTGGGATACTCCACTGGAGACCTCCTTCAAAAGACAACATTTAGCTATTAATGACCATCACCTAGTCTGGTCATTGAACCTAGACTGAACCTATACTGGTGTCCAGTCTATATCACTCCTTTTCTACAAGATACCATAGCATAAGAGAAATTGGGAAATGCTTTGCTAAGATCAAACAAAACTTGTCTGTACACTATTCCCTGATCTTCCAATCTAGTAATCATGTCAATAACAAAAAACAAAATGGAATGAGACTATTACTTTGGTATGATCTTTTCTTGGTGAAGCCATGCTCCCTTTGTATAATCACATCTTTTTTTCCCTTCTAGATTTTCCACTAATCCCTTTGTTCAACTGACATTCAATAATTCCTTTGATAAGCAATCCTGGAATTTTATTGGGAATTGAAGTCTTTTACTGGCCTATAGTTTTCAAACTAATTTCTTTTTTTCTTTTGAAACTTGTGAGTTTATTCTTCTTAAAATGCAGCACCTCTCTTGATCTTCAAAAGATCTTCAAAGATGACTAACAATGGTTCAATAATTACATCTGCCCTCTGCTTTCATTATTCTAGGATGTACCAGGTTAATGTAGACTGAGACTCAAACTCAACAAGGCTAGCTAGTGGTCTCTTACCATCTTCCTACTTCTTTGGAGCATTATCTCCAAATTATACATTTTTGTTCTGCTCTTCCTAGTCCAAAGATCATTTTTCCTTAGCAGGGAAAAAAACTAGAAACAAAATAAAATGTGAGAAGCTTTGCCTTTTTTTTTCTATCATCTATCATTATCATCTTGTCCTCCATGAACATCTATTTGATCCCTTATTTGAGTCTTCTATTTTCCCTTATATAGCAATAGTTTTCTGTTGTCCTTAAAGTTTTTTAGGTGTTTTTTTTTTGCAAGGCAAATGGGGTTAAGTGGCTTGCCCAAGGCCACACAGCTAGGTAATTATTAAATGTCTGAGGCTGGATTTGAACTCAGGTACTCCTGACTCCAGGGCTGGTGTTCTATCCACTGCCCCACCTAGCTGCCCCCCTGTCCTTAAATTTTTTAGAAGTCTCAGATCATTTTCATTATTATCACTCCTGACATTATTCTTAGGATCAGGCCATGCATTGGAATTTTTGTCTCTTACCTGCTTTTGTTTCCCAGGGGCAGAGCCAACTCAAGTTAACTCTGAGTTTATCATTAATTTACATCCAAGAAATCAGAAAAGGCTATAAATTTGGGCTTGATCTATTGTTTCATTGATTGTCTAGACTTACAAAAGCAATGGAGAAAATGTTAGTGAAGATTAAACTGAAAAACGTTTTGTGTAGCATGATCCCCTCCCCATAGAGCCAGTTGTTAAACATTTACAAGTACAATTCTGTGTATAACTCTGTATAAATATAACAGGGTTAATGACTTTATTATGCATTCACATGGGTCTCTTAATATAGCTCCCTCTTTTTTCTACTCATCAGAATTCATTTCCTGGCCTTTAGAATTTAATTTTTGAGAACTTTTTGAACAGACCTTTTAAAGAATTTTGGACTATATTATAATAGCTATTCCTTCTCTGAACCCTTGAGCATATTATCTCCCTAAATGTAAGACATACGTTAGATTATACCTGAATTTACTCTCCTCTAGCAAAAAAAAAAGATGTAGTTGTCACTTTACCTGAGATTCTCAGTTTCCAATTCCAGAAATAAATTCCTTCTAAACTGGTGAAAATATATCCAGAATGAAAGTTTCTTTCATTGGTTGTTCCACCTTTTGAAGAGTGAAATTTCATCGAGTAGTTTTAAAAATTAATCAATCATCTCTTTTGTCAGCAAGTAATCTCCCAGATATGCTGGGATAAATCTTCAGCCAATATTGTATTCCTATCAGACATGCAGTTTATCAAATTCTACTCTAAGTTCTTCTTTTTTGTCCAGATGATCTGTATTATATTCTAGTGAGAATGCACTTCTGTTTCTTCCTCTTTTAATCTTCAAGTAAATGCTATTATGGTTCTTAACTCAACCTTTCCACATTTACCTTGCATAGTTCATTATTTAATGAAATAATAATTCATTTTTTGACATAGTATACCCTTCTAGATTCATCTTCTAGTCATTTTGCCAAATCTTAGCGTCATAAATGAGATCTAATTTGCCACCATGCTATAAGATCTATAGTTCATCCTAAATATCTGATTGCATGTTTTTTTTTTCCCTAGAGAAATCTAAGGCCACAGGGTTTCTTTCTAGTTTTTTAAAGTATGAAAAAACAAACATCGCATCCATCCCCTCCCCCACAAAAAAAAAAAACACACGCAAAGAAAACAAACCAGGAATCCTTCACCCTTGCCTTGGGAAACTCTGAGCAAGGTTTCCTGCCCTGTTCTTTCTTTAGAATGGTAGCACATGATCTCATCTGTCTAGTTATTCCAGTCAGATCCCTTTATTTTACAGCTGAAAAACCTAAGCACTGAGATCCAGAGAGGTAAAATGTTTGCCCTAAGTCATACAGCCAATATCAGAGTGCCCAAATCCCCTAAATGAGAAAAGTATTCTTCCTATAACATCATGATGCTCTTTATGCAGTGATATTCTTGCCAATGACTAGATGTTGAAAGTATCAGGAGATGGGATCCAAATATTAACCAATGGGTCTTAGCTAAGTGTTGCATGTGTAACCTGTTTGCTGTTATCTGAAATTACTGGCAATGATCTTATTTGGGGAATGACTTCTTCCCTCCTTCTCATCAGAGAAATAAAGCACCTCTTTCTATTTGTGTATCTGATTTGTCAAGTGTTTTCCTGCTATGACAATCAGTTTCCAAATGGTAAATTTTAACATCCAATTAAATACAATTTTAAAAAACACACTCAGTATTGTTTATTGGGGCAATTGTAGCTCTAAGTCTTTTATAGTAAGGACATGTGACAAGGCAATTTACAAAGGCTAAAGAGTGGCTAACTACAGACAAGAAAATAAATTGTTTTCTGTGATAAAAATCAATTTTATCAGTGCTAAAATGTAATGCATATTACTTCACTACATATTTTTAGGATTTGTATGATTTAAAAAAACAAATAGCAACTCTTTGGAATAGGCAATTCAGAACATCAAAGAAACACCATACAAAGATCCTATGAATTCAAGGACACCATTTTCACAAAATGAAATAATATGATAAAAAGGACACTATTTTCACATAATGAGATAAAATGATAAAAATGGCAGTTCTTTATAATGATCTTGTGGGGGGAAAGCAAATAAGAAAAGCAGCACTATCATCTACCTTACAAGCCAACAGAATCTGTTAGTATTCCATTAAATATTATCATAATGTTTCAGAGGAAATGATTTGACTTACGTTATATTCAAACCTGGATAGATCTATAATTGTTTCCTATTGAATTAAGCATGTCAAGAAAGAAAAGTTGTATACAAAACTGGCACACTTCTAAACTTCGAGGTTAAATTTATTCTACATAATTTCATTTAGTCTTTGGAGAACTAATACTAAAAGGTAAAATCTGTGTGTGTGTGTGTGTGTGTGTGTGTGTGTGTGTGTGTGTGTATTAAGGTATATGTGTATAAATATACATATGGTGATCACAAACAGTACACAATCATGCACACTATATAACAATTGCAAATATATAATATTAATAGTATACAACAGTAATCACAAATACAGAGCTTCATGATTCTGTAGTTTCTGTGTTGCTGTTGGTATTGTGACAGTTGACTTTTGTCTTGCTCTTGGACTTCAATGACTCTGTAGGACAGAGTGAGGCTGATGACATTGTGTAACTGTCTCACGTAAATCCAGCTCACACAAGTCAAGTCACTCTCATGATATCATCGGTCCTTTTTGAGAACGAAGGACAAACAACAATCATAATATAGTCATATTGGAATTAGCTGTCCTGACCACTAATCTAGTCTCAGATGATAGATAATCTTGAAGCTCTTTAAAAGAGGCATTGCTCCTGGTAATAAATAAGTAGTATTGCCATAATATACTGTTCTTTGGAAAACTCCATTTAGAGTATGATATTCAATTCTGAGCACCACATTTTAAAAGAATATTGCTAAGTGGTAGTATCCAGATAAAAGCAATCAGAATGGTAAAGGACTTCCAGGGCAAGTCATAAGAGAAGAAAGTGAGAAGAGAAAATTCAGGAACATGACTCCATTTTTTAAGGCTATCATTAGTAACCCACTATCCAGGGGATTGAAAATGAAACTCGCTACCACTTCCTTCCATAGAAGTGATAAACTTAAAAACCGGAATGAGATGTGTTTTTTAGATAAGGTTAAGGTAGAAGTTTGTTTTGCTGTACTATGCATAATTGTTATGAGGTGTTTCATTTTCTTTTTTAAAATTGTTCAGTTGGGGGGGGGGGGGCTAGGTGGCGCAGTGGATAGAGCACCACACCAGCCTTGGAGTCAGGAATACCTGGGTTCAAATCCGACCTCAGACACTTAATAATTACCTAGCCGTGTGGCCTTGGGCAAGTCAGTTAACCCCATTGCCTTGCAAAAATCTAAAAAAAAAATTGTTCAGTGAGGAGGAGTAGTACAATGGAGACATAATGAATCCTCAAAAAATTAATTATTTCTAAAAGCCTAGCATGTGAAAGGGGGATTAGACTTGCTCTAACTTGGCCCCCAGAGAGCAGAATAAGGAGCAAGAGGCAAAAGTAATAGATATAGACTTAAATTAGAGCTAATGAAAGAACGACTAGGAGGTTCACTGAATAGAGAGATAGACCTAAGGTCAGGAAGACTTAAGTTTAAATCCATCTTCAGATACTTATTAGCTCTGTGACCCCAGGCAAATCACTTAACCCTATTTATTTCAGTTTCCTTGCCTGTAAAAATGAGCTGGAGGAGCAAAAGGGCAAAACATTCCATTACCTTAGCCAAGAAAACTCCATGACTGAAAAACAATAGTGAAACCCAATAGGGGAATAGACTAAGGCATAAGGCAGTGGGCTCCCCCTCACTGGATATCTGCAAACAAAGGTTGGATTGGATATTATCAGATATATTGTCAAAAGTATTCTTATTCATACTCATTTGGACAAATGAACTCTTCTAGATTATAGTTATCCCTTACACATTGTGACTTTTTCCCATCACAGTGTTGATATATGAGTTAGTATAAAAAAATTAAATGGGAATTTTGGGGTAGTTTTGTGGAAGCCACAGATGACACACAAAGGCCAGCAAATGATTCAGAAAAAGTTTAGAAAGTGAGAAATTCAAGATTGTTATAACAAAGGCATCCTGGTAGACTCTGGCATTATACAAAAAAAAAGGCTTTCCTTAGATGATTTCCTAAAGGAATATGAAGTGAAAGATCTCCTATGAACTTTAGAAGCATTTTCGAGATAACAGGAATGGCCCACCCCTAATACCTAAGATGTGAAAAAGATAACTTTATTTCTCAAGGACCCATCCATGAACACTAAAATCAAACACTGATAGTTCTGTCTCATTTCAAATGTTAACAGACTTATCTAACTTATAGATAAGGAGAACATCTTGCTTTCAGCAAGGTATTTAAAAGAGTCCTTTATGTGACCATATCTCTGTGAACTAGATAGACAGAGGTGTCCAAGATCCTAATACATTTGGGTACCATTTTTGAGTTTATTTCAGTTTCTACTTTCCTATTGGTCAACTTTCACTCCTGGGATAACTGTTTGTATCTCAGGTCTAAATCTACCTTTGTTACTTTCACCTCTTGCTCCTAATTCTGCTCTCTATGGCCAAGTAGAACAAGTCTAATCCTTATTCACACCAGCCTTTTAAAAAAAAAACCTGATAAACTGACTGGAAGAAAAAAGTGATGATTACTAGATTGATGCTGGTCTGCAGTAAGGTCTCCAAAATAATATTCAGGGTGAGGTAGGGGTCTTTGTCCAGCACTGATCAACATTTTTTAAATAACTTGAAAAACAAGCAAACAAATGGAATGAATTAATAAATATGAATAAATGAAAATGAATAAATAACTCAGACAAATAACTAAATATTTGAAATAAAGACATGGATGGCATTTTAAAAATCAAATCTGTAGATTGCAAAAAATAAAAACAAAAAGTGAGAATACTACCTTAATATATTGGATGACAGAATCTAGGCCCCAAAATACTGGCATCCTTGAACTACAAGTTTGAGCTCTCCATATGTAATTTAAGATAGATAACTAGAAAGGACTACAAGTGAGGTTAATAAATCAAGGAAAAGAAGGGGAGAACTACAAAGCAATTTCATATGAAAAAGTCTACAAATTCAATATGAATCAACTAAGTGATAGCTACCTAAAAAGTTATTTTGATCTTTGAACTATCTTTGTCCTGGGCAGCTAGCTAGGTAATGGTAGTAGGTAGAGCACTAGCCTTGGAATCAGGAGGATGGGTCTCATTTGCTATTTGCCACTTATTAACTGTTTGACCTTGGCGAAGTCACTTAACCCCAACTGCATGACATCCAGGGCCATCTTCAATTGTCCAGATTCATATCTGGCCACTGGATCCAGATGACTTTGGAAGAGAAAGTGAGGCTGGTGACCTAGCACACCATTCAAATTCAATGTATTTATGGCATCACCTCCCTGATATCATATTACTCTTTGAAAACTAATGAGGAAACTTCTTTTCTTCCTTGTAGTAGAGATATAGAGACTAAAGATATTGAATGTAGCATATATTGTAATCACTGTGCCAAATGTTTTTTTTTCTTAATTCTTTTTGATTTTTACAAGAAAGAGTTCAAGGAAAGAATGTCAATGGGAAATAAGCATAACATAAATACAAAGGGCAGTAAAAAATTTTGAAATGAACTTTTTATTAAAAATTAGCATTTTCATTTCATACGAAAAATGTATAATTATTTTTTTAAACTGAAATGCCCCTTTATTGAAACTGAATACTACTAACCCCAGGATAGTGATTCTAAAAGAAAAAAAAAACTGTCCCTTCCTTTCTCTTTGCTTTCAACTCATCTAGTTTTCTACCATTAAATTAAGTAGAATTTAATGGATTTATTGATATTATTTTACCAAGCTCTGATCATTACTATTAGTTGATGTTTAGCACCTTTCATTCAAGAAATGCAGCTTACTTTATCATTTGACATTTTAATGACCTTAGAGCCTCTAGTGAGGAACTTTAGAAAATGGAGAATTTAAATAATCACTCAATATCTTACTTCAAAGGAAAATAGTCATAGGATTTATATTGCACACCCAGATCCAATATATCAAAATTAAACTCAACCTCCTGGGCTACTTCCCAATCCATGTAATGGGAACCACAAATGATGGGTAGCTAGGTGTTGCATTTGCTGAAGTGCTAGGAGTAAAATCAGGAAGATGGAAATTCAAATTCAGCCTCAGACACTTAGTGTGACCCTGGTCAAGTAAATTACCTTCTTTTTGCCTCAGTTTCTTTATCCATAAAATGGGAATAATAATAATACCTATGTCCCAGGGTTGTTGTGAGGATAAAATGAGATAAAAGAAATATTACAATAGTAATAGATACTACTAGAAATAGCACTAAAATAGTACCAGAAACTTGTGCTTCTATATGTAAAATTAATGGAGATCATTTAGAATTATCTCCATCTCATATATCATGCTACACATCCACCATAAGTACAAGATGGAGAAAGTTTGGAAATAGGGAACAGAAGTATGTGAGAAATGGAGGTATAAATTAGCCTTTCTCTAATTAATTGCTTGAGTTTTTGTTTGTTGTTTGTTTTTTAAACCAGCTCATTGATCTAATTCTTGGGGCATCTCACATAGTTCTATTCCCAGACACAATCAATTTCATGTCCAGAATTTTAGGACTAGAATGTTCTTGAGTTCATCAAATTCCTTCACTAAACAAAGGGAAAAATCAAGGTTCAGAAAAGTGAAGAAACTGATTAACGTCATCTAGGTAGGTAATTAATGGTAAAAGGGCTAGGACTAGAATCTGAGTTTACTGACTTTTAGAGGGGGGACTGAAAAAAGAACTACAGAGGGAAATCAAATTAAGAAGAAAATTATTTAACATGCAATGAACAATTTCCTATTCCTTTTCACTTAAAAGGAGAAAATAGCCTTCCCTTGTTATGTACAATTTTGCCAATTCACTGAGCAGTATTTCACAGAAGGCTATTGGGAGAGAGAACGTGGGTATCATATAATCCATTCCCCATCTGTACAGGAATTCCTTTTAAAACATCTACAATTGTTTCTGAAGATGTCCAGTGATGGAAAACCTGCTATACCTGAAGGAGTTCATTCCCTTTTGGGGCATCTCTAATTGTTAAAAAGTTTTTCTAATATAATAAAGTAAATGAGAGCTGTCTCTCTGTAATTTCCATCCTTTGCATTTAATTCTATCCTCAGAGACCAAAGGAAATTAATCCAATTCCCTCCTATCTGACAGCTTTTTAAATATGTGAAGTCAACTTTCTTGTTCTCTTTAGACCAAGAGTACTTAACCTTTATTGTATGGATCCTTTGTGAAATCTACCCTTTTCAGAATAAAATTTTTTAGATGCATACAATTCACAGGATACAAAGGAAATCAGTTTTATTGAAATATACTATTACATATATTGTTTGTTCTTCATCTTTGAAGAACTTAATATCAGGGAGGTGATACCATGATAAGCAAATTAATTGGATTTAAGTGAGGGGATGCCGAGTCACCAATCTCACTTTCACTTCCAAAGCCATCTGGATCCAGTGGCCAGATATGAATCAGGATGACTGGAGATGGCCCTGGATGTGAGGCAATCAGTGTTAAGTGATTTGCCCAAGGTCACACAACTAGTAAGAGTCAAGTATCTGAGACTGGGTTTGAACTCCTGTCCTCCTGACTCCAAAGTCAGAGTTCTATCTGCTGTGCCAATACATACATATATACATATAAATATTCATGCATGCAACTATATACATTTACCTAGTTCATGGACCCAGGATTAAGAATGCCTGATCTAAATCCTTTTTTCTCAGGCTCAATAAACACACCTTTATTCCTTTAATAAATCTTCTCGTGGTGATTTGAAAAGTCTACTTTCAATATGTCAGCATCCATTTCCATGGATTTATCTCAGAGAATCCATGTTTCCTTTACTCCTTCAGAAAAGTTGTGTGAAGTAATGCCAATTGAAAGTGAAGTGATGCCAACTGAAAGAAGTAATCTAGTCAGGAGGGTCTCCTTACTCCCCTTAAAATGTTCATTTGGCTTCTATTCTTTTGCTGATGTTGTCCTCTAACTTTTGCACTAAGTATCCCTCAATAAATTTCCTCTTGAAAGATTAAAAACCCTGTCCAGGACTCAAGGATCATTCCAAGTTAGATCTCTACTAAGAAGTTTTCCCTAGTTATCTCTATCCCAGAGTACCTTAAGTTCTCCCTCCTATTCCACTTATAAGAAATACCATATAGTTTGTCTTTATTTGATGCTTACGCTCCTCCCTATCAAAACAGGAATTAGAGTCCATCAACAAGTCAATAAGACAAGGTCTCTTTTCTTTGAATATTCAGTGGAATTAATGCACTAGGCAATTTTTCAACTGACATCACAGAAACGGTCTCTGAAATTAAATGACTGGGTCCAGTCCAGAAACATTCTCTCACATGATATTGGATACCCATGCATGCTTTTTTTGACATACAACTCAATTACTTTGTGCAATTTTCATATATCAATTCATGTTGCTGTGCCATTTGCTTAAAGAATTTTCACTCAGAAACAGTTTGTATTAGTGTTGTGGACTTGTTTTTCTAATTTTTTTTGAGATTAAAATTTGTTTCACCATCACAATTTTCATATTATTATGTTCTTGATTTCTCTCCAATGTCAGAACTCAGAATCGAAGGAAATAATCATTTCCCTCAATCCCACAAATAAAAACAAACACACAAAAGATAAATATATATGTGTATAAATGATTCTAAATGCCAGCATATATGTTATACAAGAATAACTACTTATGCATGTGGAGAATACAGGAGAATTTTCACAAATAAAAATGGTATCATTGCTTTCATTGTAGGGAGACACTTCGGATAAGTGACATATAGATAGAGACTTGTTCTTAACCTCTATGCCCATGTCCATTTTATTGCAAGAAAAGTCTCTAATTTGGAAAACAAGGATCATCAAAATTCTCAAGTATAGATAGATAGGACTTTCAAGTATAGATAGATAGACTATACTCAAGGCAAAACTAATCTTGTCATTTTCTAAATATAGTCTGTCTTTTCCTTCTCTGTGACTTCCCTCACACATATACTTTGAAGACTAACATCCCAGGAAGTTTAATTTCTCCAATGATCTAGTGTTTAATTATGTAGCTATTTAGTTTACAGGTTCCATCCCTCAGTGGAATATTAGCTCTTTGAAAATAGTACTATTTTTGTGTCATTCATCTTTGTTTCCCTTTGCACAAAGTAGGTGCCATTCATATGAAAGGTCCTTAATAACTGCTAAACTTAATTGGATTACTATCTTACCCAGCCTTCAAGGACCCACCTGTCCATTATCCAAATGTCCCTTTGTTCAAGTACACCATTGCTGATGCCCTTTGCCATAAACACTGTCTCTTTCCTGTGAGCTATTATTGTCTATTGTTTGCAACTCATCACCACTGACATAATTCACTTCAACTTATATTTCAATATACCTTCCCACCCTCCCACTGGATTGTAAACACCTTGAAGCAGAGGGTCCAAAGCCTATTCATCTTTCTTTCCTCCTTCCCGAAACAGCATCTAGAACAAGGTCTTGTGTAGAGAAGACAATAAATGTCTATAGGATAGTAAAACCATATGCAATTTGGAGGGGTAGAATTGAATGATATTCCTAGCCTGGTACCTAAGAAGACAGTGCCTTATGTCATCACTATGTCTTAAAAGATAAATATCCCTCTCCCTGACTCATTAGATGTACCCCTGTGAACACTGTTTGGAATCCTCACATTTATTAGAAAAAGGGAGAGAAAACAGAATAAAAATGCAAAGCACTGTATTATAAATTTAATAACATGGAATGATAAATGCTGCAGTGCTTTGGAATTGGGGAGATTAGATAGAAGAAATCCTGTATAGTGACCTCATGATGTAGTCCTAAATGCTAAAGCAGGAGAAAGGAAAACAAATTAGTCTCACTATCTTGTGAAACATGGAATGTGACATTATAAAGGACTTCCAGGAATACCCTGAATCAATGGTATTGGTTTGGCAACCAGAAAGTGAAGGTATGACAATTTTCTTCTGTAATCAATTTTTTTTCATTTACAAAAGGCTTCCATATGGAATTTTTTCTCAATAAAAGCTTCTATACTTGAACAATCAATATACTCAAGTCTCGATCTATGATAGGTTGCATTCATTTTGAGGCTGTTCAAAAACTCAGATCCCCAGTAATAGGTTTTGCTTATAGTAATACTTTGCAGACAAACACATCACATTAAATTGCTTGACACTCTCTTCACTGTTTCATTAAGAAACGAATCCACAGCTAGAGGCACTGCTTTGGAGTCACCCCAACACTGTTGAAACCAACGATTGTATTGTTAATATCTCAAGTGATCAAGTTTTATTCTCCCCACCAAGATACCAGATAAATTTATTGTATTAATAATACAGGGTTATATATAGAAATTACATTGCTGCCATGCCTGGAGGTCATTTCATTTTAAAGGCTTCTTTTTTTCATGTAAAATGCATTTCCTCAAATACACTCCTAGAGATTGGACTTGAAGAGACATGTCAACACTGCTACAGGGCGTGAAATGATTGCTGGGCAGTTCTATTTCCAAAGGAAAAACAAAGCTGAAAGTGGTCTTTTGATTATTAAAAAAGCCATATTCCTAGAGCATCCAATGAGATATTGTATTTCAAGTTGCAAGTTCCTTGTAGCTTTACAGTAGTTTAATTAGCCTTAACTAAAAACTTTGAAGTAACCAGTGATTAGCTGAGGTTAGTGTGTGTGTGTGTGTTGTGTGTGTGTGTGTGTGTGTGTGTGTGTGTGTGTGTTAAGTGAATAATTGCATATATGGGTAAAGAGGGGTGGTGAGCATAACAGTACATTTGGTGTTGGTGCCTGGAAAATTCCTTGCAGTACCTGCTACATTGTCACATTAAAAAGTCTATGAACCTGTATTAATTGATTCTATCTTTTTAGTCAAAAATATTGATTAATCTAAATTATACAAGGGAGGCAAAATATTTCAATACAAAGAACAGATTAGGTGCTGATGTTCTATACAAGCTAAATATAGCTGCATAGAAAAGACCACTGATCTACAAGGTTTAAGATCATAGTAGCATAGATTTAGAAATCAAAGAGGATGAAGAATCCATTTTAGATAAAGAAATTGAGTTAAGTGACTTATCCAAGATCATACAGGCACTGAATGGAAAAGCTAAGCACCCTGATTCTAGAGCTAGATTTTTTTTTGCATTAAACCAATCAGTTTCTATGTTCTAGTCTTGTCTCTCAATGATTTCCTATGACATTTGGAGAAATTCTATTACCCTCTGTTAGTCTTCTGTTTAAACAGGGACAAGAAATTCTAGAACTTCAGAGCAGGAAATGAGAAAGATAATCTAGTCCACTTTGATCATTTTACAAATAAGAAGACCAAGACCCAGAGAAGTTGACTAACCTAATGTTGACTGATTACTGAGAGGAAGAAAAGGGAAGGGAAAAAAGAATAAACATTTATTATACATCTACTATGTACTTAGTATTGTACTATATGCTTTATAAATTGTACTTTATGCTTTATAAATATTCTCTTTTGATATGAGAAGTAAACTTCCTGCCCCTTTACTTACATTTGCTTCTGTTTTTTATTGTTCAGTTGTGCTCAGGTCATTGTGAACCTGTGGACCATGCTGTTCATGGGGTTTTTTTTCTTGGCAAAGATACTGGAATTTACTTCTCTAGTGGATTAAGGCAAATAGAGGTTAAGGGATACACAAATATTAAGTGTCTGAAGTCTAATTTGAATTTAGATCTTCCTGACTCCTGGCCCATTGTTCTCTCCTTGAGCTATCTAGCTGCTTCCTATTCAGGTTTAAAGTTCCTTTAATTCTGTTGCAGTCTTTGTCTTTGAATACAAGGATGTTGTAGGGGAAAATAAGATGCTAGGCATTCTTTGAGATCCTGGCTGAGATGAGAAGAATCTATATAAGATCATAATCTTATTAAATTAATAATACTTTATTAAAAATACAATACCTTATGTTTGCTAGAAAATATGAATTTAATGTTAATATTTTAATATAATAATATTTAATACTAATGATAATGAAAAGTATAGATAGCAGTGAGTATATTGAATTAGACTGAATGATAACTTCAAGGTACCTTCAGATTCTAGGATTTTATTTCCTAACACCTTTCTGTGAGGGTACTTAACATCTCCCATCAACTTCCCAATGCCTGAATGAAGCTAGGTGGTGAACAATATTTCTGACTTCCCTGAAGCAGGTGAGGAAGTTAATATCCAAATAGGCTGATCATTGCTATTTCTATTTTGAGTTATGAAGCAAAAATGAGGTTAAAGAGTCAATGTGCCGGTATAGCTGGGAGCCTGTTCTCAAAAAAAGGTCACCCTGAATGGCCAACGAGGAGATGAGAGGGAGGTTATACCAGGAAAAAATAACAATTCATGAAAAGTTCTAAAGAGAAACCCTAGAGGTAAGTTGCTATGCTTTGGTTCTGTCTTTTGTTAAACCTTTAGAAAGGTGGATCTTTAATTTGTATTTTGCTAGAGCTCAGAAGAGACCATAATTGTCTTTAGAATTTAGTGAGGTTTAGAATTAAGTGAGCAAGAAAATGAATGCAAGAAACAACAGTAACCTGAAACTGCCTCTTTCTCAAAAAGCACAGTACAGAATGTGAACCTTGGAGGTTAGTTTGTGAATAAAATAGAATAATGTCTTGAGAGGTAAAGTCAGTATTATGGGTCTTGTTCTGAACAGAAGTAGAATCAGCTGGGGTCTTAGAGACAGGTATCTTGGATTGAGAGGACATGGTGGGGTTGATAGCTTCCTGGACAACCCAACTGAACTATTCTGGACCCCAGACCACTACATAATTTCTTTGGCTATCATACCCCACTCAGACCAGGGACTTACCCTCCCTGCTTCCCACTTTACTGTCTCATCATACATTGCTTGGTCTGGGGACATGGGTCCCTGAAGATGGTGAACATCAAGAGAAGTGGATTGGCTGCCCAGGCTGCTTCCACCCTACCTTCTCTGAGTCTCCCTATAGTAAAGACAGCACTAACCCTTCCCAACTGCTTTACTCACCTGCCCTCTGTTTCCACTATAGAAACCCTCTATATAATGTTGCAATACAAATTTTCCTAGATTTAGATCAGAAGGCCTGGTCTGAATCTTGACTTTGTCACTTACTAGTTGGTCTTAAGCAAATCCCTTTACCCCTCTGTGATAGTTTCCTCATCTGTAAAAATGAAGAGGTTAGATTAGATGATTTCCTGGTTCCTTTCTATCTTTAAATCTATTATTCTGATTCTTGTGACCTTTCACTTGCAGATTCTTCCATTTGCTGATGTTTACTGAAATGAAGTTTTCTCCTGAAGGTACCTCCTGCCAAAGTCTTTTCTGATGCCCTTGGCTTTTAGTGTTTTCTTCTTCAAATTACCATGCATATTCTTATAGTGGGTGGGGTGGGATAATGAGAGAATAAGAAAGTATTGAGTGCCTACTATGGCTAAGCACTGTGTTAAGAGCTGTACAGATACTATTTCATTTGATCCTCACAACTCTGTAATGTTCCCCATCTCACATCTGTGGAAACTAAGGCGTAAAGAGATCAAATGACTTGCCCAGGGTCAAACAACTAGTAAGAGTTTAAGACTGGTTTTGAACTCAAGTCTTAACTGACTCCAAGTTCCAACAATATAACCATTTAGCCTCATAGTAGACCCAGTATTTATAACTATTTACTTCTTGTATTCCACATGACCTTTATTCCCTTCTCCCCGCCCCCATGTCAACTCTTTGAGGCAGGGTCTGTTTTCTTAACATGGTAGGAATTAATAAATGTTCATTTTTCAATTAAATTAAAGACAGCACAACAGAAAGATGGTTCACATGACAGGAACTACTACTACTACTACTACTACTACTACTACTACTACTACTACTATTACTAGTATCAGCTACTATCAATTACTACTGCCTCACTATCACCAATAATAATAGCTAATATATATGTGTGTGTGTGTGTGTGTGTGTGTGTGTGTGTGTGTGTGTGTGTGTGTGTGTATAAAACACTTTAAGGTTTGCAAAGTATTTAAACTATATTATCAAGGCATCTAGGTGGCATAGTGTATAGAATATCCAAGTCCTGTGGTCAGGAGGACCTGAGTTCAAATGCAATGTCAGACACTGACAAGGGCAAGTCATTTAGCCCCAGTTGCCTTAAAAAAAGAGAAAGATTAGACTATATTACCTCAGATGACCCTCTCTATAAGGTGGCTGTTATTGTTATTGCAATTTTATAGATGAAACTGGGGATGGGAGAGGTTACATGATTTGTTCATGATCACACAGCTCTCCTAGCTGCCTCCTTCATTTTCTTTTTTTTTTAGGTTTTTGCAAGGCAAATGGGGTTAAGTGGCTTGCCCAAGGCCACACAGCTAGATAATTATTAAGTGTCTGAGGCCGGATTTGAACCCAGGTACTCCTGACTCCAAGGGCAGTGCTTTATCCACTACAACACCTAGCTGCCCCTGCCTCATTTATTTTCAAGTTACTTTCTAATAGGATATGAATTGGGATATTGTTCTCCCACTCTTTATTGAAAGAATAAAAACAAAACCACAGGAGACATTTAAATATGAAAAACTAACAGGAATATTGGAGAGGTGAATGATCAAAGAGGAAGAAGGCAAAGGTTTTTGTGAGGATATTGGTACTCCATCCTTTCTTCAGACATGTCTGCCTCTTCATGAGCCTATTTGGAATTTTCATGACAAAGATACTGAAATGGTTGACTATGTCCTTCTCCTGCTCATTTGACAGATGAGGAAACTGAGGCAAAGAAGGTGAAGTGATTTGCCCAAGGTCATATAGCTAGTAAGTGTCAAAGACCAGATTTGAATTAAGGCCTTCATGCCTCTAGGGACAGTGCTCTATTCCTGTACCATCTACCTGCCTTGCTTTTGTGAGGAAAAGAGGAGGAAAATTGTTCTTTGATCATATAATATTTAGCTAGATAGATGGAGAAGAAAAATAAATTATTAGATCTATGAATATAGAGTTAGGTAGGCCCTAATAAATTCTTATAGGCTTAGAATATATTATTGTTTTTTGTTTGACATAGCCATAAGGTCCCCATGAGAGCCAAGTAATTGTAGAGGGGATATCATGGATTCTTGTCAATAATGTAAGCTCTAAAATTATGGGAAATGCACAACTTTTACTAGAATCCCTAGCATACCATGCCTGTTCCTTGAGTCAAAATTTCACAAAAATTGCCTCTACCTTACAATAAAGTGAATCAGAATTCTGACTTGCCTTGATAAAGATTCTCAATCCAGTCTATCACAGAAGCTTTTCCTTAAGAATGCTATCTCTAATTTTATTAAAAGAAGTTGATCTTATAGATCTAGAATTGGAGAGATAATAGTTCTAATTATCAGGATGATTTTCTTTATCTTGAGATGAAACTTGCTTCTCTGCAATTTATATATAGAGGTTCTAGCTCTGCCCTCTTGGGAGAAGGAGACTTAGTCAGATCTTTCCTTGCCATTACAATCTTTCAAATACTTGAAGACCATTATTTTGGAATCTTCAGTCCCCAAGTTTTCCCTCCTTTTGGCCAAATGACCCCCAGTTCCTTTTTTCTAACTTGGTCTTGGGCCCTACTCACCTGTCCTGTAGTGTCCTCCAAATAGTGAATGTTCTTCATAATGTGTTATCAATGCATATATGTGTAAAGAACAAACATACAAAGATACAACTGAAGATGAAGCTGCAGGTTTTAAGTCATGGACTCTGAGTTCAAGTCCCTGTTTTTTTATACTGACTAATTATTACTAATGTCCTCTTTCCTCTTACTATGGGGTAATGTATGATGATAGAGAACCCTGATATATGAAATGGGAGGAATGTTATGAGATTTCTCTAGTACTACCTTCCCTTATAATGTCATATTTAATAACTGATACCTGAAGTCTGAATGGGGGTAAGAGGTAGTAGAGAAGTCTACATGTCTTCTACTAAACTTTTGTTAATACAAGTATCCTTTCCTTTTCATGATTTTCCCCAATGGGGTATTTATTGTGGGTCAGCATAAGAAATCAAATGGTAATTTGTGGGGGGGGGGAGTTTTGCAGAAGTGAAGATGATAAATGAAGGCCAGCAGATGAAAGAAAAAGTTAATAAATTCAGAAATACATAAAATATATGTATGATATTATATAATCTCAATAATATTTTATAATAAAGTATGTAAACTTCTACTAAAAAAATAAAAGAAAAAATTCAGTCTTCTTTTCTGGTAAGAAGCTACATTATGTAGCTTTTCCAGATCAAGGAGGTGTCCCATAACCCCTGTGATGTGGCTCCTGCCCATTCTAGAGCCAGTTAATTCTGTAGACCCTGAGGAGGGACATGGAGCTCTAATTCACTTAATGTGAATCAGAGTCTCTTTCAAATTTCTTTATAATTTTAGAGTTTCTGACAGTAACAGGTCATATATACAACATCAATATCATTACATGGGATCTAATTTGACCAGGAATGGACAAGAAATCTGAGTTTCAACCCATGATCTTTCTCCCCAGGCATCTTTTGTCTTAGTCCTTTGAAGGGAGTAAGAATCCAGAGCAGGGATCTTTAACCTGGGCTTATGAACCCCTTTGTGACTATATTTCAGGGGTTCCATGAACTTGGATGAGGAGGAAATCCCATTCCATTATAATTAGCTTCTTTTGAAATGTTATGACTCTTATTTTTAGCATTTAAAAATATTATTCTAAGAATGGGTTCATAGATTTAATCAGAATATGCAAGGGATCCATGACACAAAATTGTTTCAAAAACTAGATTTCTGCGTTTACTTTTGCTTTCTTGCCTTGAAGCTCTGAAAGTTACAGGAACTTGAAGACCCTGCTCCTATTACTTCCCCTATCTCTTTAAGGTGATCCAGGAGAACCCTGGACCTCCCTCCTAGTCTTATTTGCAGATCTAGGTCTACTCTGACTTGAGGCTAAGCCACAAAGCAGAGACCTGGCTTTTGTCTTTGATTTCCTTTTCTTTTCTATTTCTTCCTGTTTTTCTCTTTGTGATGGTTAAGAAATTTGATCTCAATCCAGGAATACTCTGCTAAGTGTGGGTGACCTAATCCACTATCATTCTCCTCTTATAGTAATAATCACAGGATTTATATGTTTAGTATTGTTTTGGATAGATCTGTAGATTTCTGAATTGAGGTTTCCCCTGATGGGCTATGGAGCATGGATTTCATAGATCAATTTGCCTTATATTAACATGTTCATAAATCAACTGAGAATTCTTCTAAATGAATGATTTCCCATTGAATACCTCTCTCTTATGGGTGGGGGTGGGTGGGGAGAAATGAAACTATATTGTGGTTAGTGTTTTGCTGGTGAGTTAAGACCAATGCCAAAGATGCCAGGCACTTGAAATAGATCTAGAGGCATAGTAGACTCAATAGTTGGCAGACATTGGAAGCCAAGGTCTACTGCTGTTGTTTGGGGGATTTTCTTGGCAAAGATCCTGGAGTAATTTGCCATTTCATTCACCAGTTTATTTTACAGATAAGGAACTAAGGCAAATAAAGTGAACAGACTTTCTCAGTACCACAGAGCAAGTAAATGTCTAAAGACAGATTTGAACTCACAAAAAATGAGTATTCTTGACTCCAGACCTGGAACTCTATCCACTGTGCCTTTTTTATTAATGTTATATGACCTTTACTAATTGATTAAATAATTCTGGATCTCAGTTTATTCATAAGTAAAGTAAGGAAGTGGGTCTAGTTTAAAGGTGTCAAACTCTTGACTCTTAAGAGTTTGGGGAACTTGAGGAAATCAATAAAAACATTAATAGATAATGTTAATTTGTGGTTTCCTAAGTCAATATGAGGATATGGAATTTGATACTACTGGTCTAGATGATCTCTGTGGTTCCTTCCAGCTCAATTCCAATGCCAAAAACTACATTTATCTGAAAGTTCATAAATATATTGTTGCTTATACTTTCTTTGAGTCAGTTTTTTTCTAGCTAAAACTGTAAAGGTCCTATAAGGATAGTATTGTTCTTAAATCCTGAGCAATTGTGTAGCAGAGGACTTGCACCAATGACAATACTGAGTCCATTAGTAATTCAATAAAATCAAACCAGGAAAGAAGGAAAATGGAATGAGAAACTGAGGGCATGGGTTCATATCCTGTTAATGAAACTATACTGGCTTTGGGAACTTGGGTGAACTGTTTTACACACACACACACACACACACACACACACACACACACACACACACACCCCACTCCATCTCCCAACCCCTGGTCTGGGGTTTACTCCTTCCTCTTCTCTGTCTTCTGGCTTCCTTAGTTTTCATTAAATCACAACTAAAATTCTTTCTCTTCTAAGAAAACTTTTTTGGTTTGTACTTTCTCTCTGAAAATAAATCTAATTTATCTATCTATATATGTATATATATATGTATATACATATATTTATGTATATTTTCTATCTTGTCTTCCCCATTAGATTGTATGTTCCCTGAAGGCAAGAGCTATGGTTGCCTTTCTTTGAATTTTCAGTGCTTAGCACAGTGTCTGCCACAGAGTAAGCACTTGATAAATTCTTGCATTCTTGACTTGATATCTGTCAATGAACTTCTTTCCTAACACTTAGCTATTTAAAGCCCTACAATGACATGCCTAATTTTTGGAAGTTGCTGTCCATCAAAGAAAACTATTTGTATATCATAAATAAGAACAGAACAAGCATTTATTAAGAATCATACGGTTTAAAAGTACCATCTCTTCTCATTTGATCCTCATAACAACCCTGTAAGGTAGATGATATTATGATCCCTATTTTACAGCTAAGGATCCTGAGGTAAATGGAAATTAAATGACTCCCCCCCAGAATCACATGGTTATTAACTATCTGAAGTTGACCTTGAACTCAGGTCTTCCTGAGTGCAGTCCTAAATCTGACCTAGCTGCCTCATGTCAAAGGTACAGAGCAGAGAGGCATCTTTGCCATAGTTCAATAACTTCTTAACCTTATACTTATATTCTGAGCTAAGGAGTCAGTTTTCTTATGAGAAAACTGAGGTCCAAGGAAGTTAAATGATTTGTCCAGGATCACACAAGTAATTAAACTTCAGAGACAACATGTGATCCCAGGTGTTTTGATTCTACTGTAAGTGATTTTTTCCCCATCATACTACATTGCTTTTCACAAATTCAAAACTCTTATTACAATACCACATTGCTTCTTCAGGACAGTGCTTTTGAGTTTGCTGTGTTTCCATGTACCCAGCCATCTCCCTTTCTCCTAATTTCAGATAGCTGCAAGCTCCTTATATAGGAAAGGAATCTAAATAAGTATAACAATCATCGATTTTTTTTCCCAGAGTATCTTGCTTCTAATGAAACTTTTAAAATGTGAAAGTTGGTCAGTGTCCAGTGGCAAACCAATTCTGTATAGCAGCCTAGGGACCAACCTAGGCACCAGCTGGATTTTTAAACTCTGAATCGCCCAGCAGTTTAAGAGGTGCCATTCTGAGAATCATCATTGTTGGGCCCCAGCTGCCATAGGGCTCACATGCAGACACATTTCTAGTAGTGCTGTGTGTGTGTGCGTGTTTCAAATTGGGCTTCTGTGTCACAGCTATGCTGTTTGGAGTCTTGGAGAAACAATTGAATAGTTACCATCTCAGATTCTTTGGCTGGGAGAGAAAGGGGAAAGAAGAGGAAAGACAAAGAAAGTGGCTTGGGGAATAATTTGAAAGAAATACTATGTCATCTAGGACTCTGATTCAAATAGCAGAGCTTAAGCACAGCAGGATGAACTGCAAAAATGGCATGAACCCAAAACAGCTTTAACTTATGTACCCAATATGGGGCAACTCTAGGTAACAAGGCAACAAACAGACCCTGGTCAAATTCCTTAAACTCCCTGCTTCTCAGTTTTATCTCTTATAAATGATAGGGTTGTCTCTGAGTTACCTTCTAGCTCCAGATCTATGATTTTATAACCTAGTAATATAGACAGTAATGCTAAGACAGTTGAATTTAGAAGCCATATTCAATATGGGACTTTTTTTTCTCATTGTCATCACCTATCATTGTCATCACCCATTTACTTTTTGTTATGAGGGACCTGAGGATTTCCCATTATCACAGGCTCATTCTGAAACAGAGGTCCAAATAAGATTTCTTATTCTCTACACCATAATTAATATTATGACTTAGCTTATTCGGGATATCTCATAAGACTGTTATTGTATAAGTGGTCTCCATATTGCTAAACAAATATTTATTTCTTGTTGTTCAGTAATTTCAGTCATATCCATCTCTTTTGTGTTCCCCTTTGGGATTCTCTTGGCAAAGATACTAGGGTAGTTTGCCATTCCTTCTTTACTTCATTTTATAGATGAAGAACTAAGGTAAAAAAGAGATGTGACTTGTCCAGAATCACAAAGCTCAAAAATGTTTTGGATTTCAACTCATGAAGATGAGTCTTTGACTCCAGGTCTAGGAGTCTAAGCACTGTACTATTTAGTTGCCCTAAATATTTATTAATTACACCTAAAAAGCAGTAAACTGTGCATACCTTTTAATCCCAAATGCAACTCTTTGAAAAGGACTTTTATATATAAAATATTTATAGTAGTTTTTTGTATGTCAATGAACTTGAAACTAAGGGATGGCCTTTAACTGAGGAATAAAAGCAAATTATGGCATATAAATGTAATGGAATATTAATTATGTAAGGGACAGTTCCATATAAATCTGGGAAGACTTCTATGAAATGATGCAGAGTGAAATAGGTAGGACAATGTGTTTACAATTTAAACAATATGGAGATGACTTATTGTTAAAAAGAGAAAAAAAAGATGTTTGAAACAATTAAGAATGCTTCCCATTGCAGTATCCAACCATGACTCCAGTCCTGCAAATAATAAGATATTCTAAACATCCCTGAAAAGAGAGGCAATGAACTCAAGGTGAAAAATAAGGAATACATTTTCAGACTTGACTGGTGTAAGAATTTGTTTTACTAGGCAATGAATAGCTGAAACAAGGGTTTTTTTTTTAATATTAGAATGGCTAGTGATAAGACTCCCAAAATGACAGGGGTGGGGATAAGAGTAAAGTAAGAAAAAGATTGTCATTGAAGAATTTCCAAAAGAGTGAATACAAGAAAACAGAATAAAGATCAATAGGAAACAGATTAGTAGGAAAACTTTGGATATATTATGCTGACCTTGCTCTAAATTTTAAAATCAAATCAAATCAACTCAATCATGGGACAGACTCACATTTCCATGTACAATCTTTTTGCTTTGTTTTGTTTTTGACTTTGTAAATAGAAAAACATATCTTATTTGCCAGTGAATAAATTCAAAGGGAAAATGTTATTAAGTACCCACTATTTCCTTTTTTAAAGGTTTTGTTGTTTTATTTTATATTATTAAAATAATCTTGTTGTGAGAGTAAACATAAACCCCCCTCCCCTCTAAAAAAAAGATGAGAAAACCTCAAGAATAGTGAGAGAGAGAAAAATATACTTCAGTCTGTGTTTAGATTCCAATGGCTCTGTCTTTGAGATGAGTTGCCTTCTTGACCATAAGTCCACCAAAGAAGTTGCTTCCATATTTCTCTCAGAGTTGCTATTATGAGCTGTATTTCCCTCCACTCTATTTCTTCTCACTCTCAGTTATTCTGTTCTCTCTCTCTCCTTTCACCATGTCCCTGTTCAAAAGTATTGTATCTGAGTACCCTTTCCCACACTCTTCTCTCTCTTCTATCACCTACTCCCCCCTTCCCTCTCCCATTCCACCATATCATATACCTTTCCTCTTATTTTTCTATAGGGTAAGATAGATTTCTATACCCTATTAAGTGTGTATGTTATTTTCTCTCTGATCCATTTCTGATAAGAATGAAGGCTCACTTATTTCCTTCCTCCCATTCTGCACCATTGAAAAAGCTTTTTCTCTACTCTTATGTGAAATATCTTAGCCCATTTTTCCTCTTCTTTCTCTTCCTCCCAGTACTTTCCTTTACCACCCATTGACTCCATCTTTTTACTATATTATACCATTATATTCTGTTCCTTCCTGTGCCATATATATATATATATATATATATATATATATATATATATATATACTCCTTCTAATTGCTCTTATAAATAAGAAAGTTCATATGATCTATCAGTATCTTGTTCCCATGCAGGAATACAAACAGTTCATCATCATTAAGTTCCTCATAGTTAGTCCTTTTTGTTCACTCCCTCTATGCTTCACCTGAGTACCATATCTGGAGATCAAACTTTCCGTTCAGCTCCAGTTGTTTCAATAGGAAAGTCCCCTTTCATTAAAAGTCCATCTTTTCCCATGAAAGAGGATGTTTAGTTTTGCTGGGTAGTTGATTCCTCGTTGTAAACCAAGAACTTTCGCCTTCTGGAATATCATATTCCAATCCCTATGATCCCTTAATGTAGATGCTCCAGATCCTGTGTAATCCTGACTATAGTTGAATTGCTTGTTTCTGACAGTTTTTAGTATTTTCTAATTGACTTGGGAGTTTGGGAATTTGGCTATAATATTCCTGAAAATTTTTCCTTTGGGATCTCTTTTAGGAAGTGATCAGTGAATTCCCTCAGTTTCTATCTTACCCTCTGCTTCTAGGATCTCAGGGCAATTTTGCTGTATTATTTCTTGAAAAATGAAGTCTAAGGGATGGCTAGGTGGTGTAGGATAGAGCACCGGCCCTGGAGTCAGGAGTAACTGGGTTCAAATCCAGCCTCAGACACTTAATAATTACCTGTGTGGCCTTGGGTAAGCCACTTAACCCCATTATCCCTAAAAAAAAATGATGTCTGGGCTCTTTTTTCTGGTCATGACTTTCAGATAGCCCAATAATTTTTTAAATTATCTCTTCTGAATCTGTTTTCAAGGTTGGTTGTTTTTCCAGTGTGATATTTCATATTTTCTACTAATTTGGGGTTTTTTTGGATCAGTCTTATTTTTTCCTGATTTCTTGCAAAGTCATCAGCTTTCTTTAGTTCCATTCTACATTTGAAGGCACTATTTTCTTCAGAAAGTTGTCCAATTCTGTTTTTTTAAAGGATTCTTCTCCTTATTTGCCTTTTGTGTTGTGTTTTCCATTTGATCTAAACTGGTTTTTAACATATTATTTTCTTCAATATTTTTTTGCATTTCTTTCACCAAAGTTTCTGATTTGGTTTTTATGATTTATTTGCATTACTCTCATTTCTCCTCCCAATTTTGCCTCCACATTGCTTAATTCTTTTCAGTCTTTTTTGAGCTCATCCATAGCCTGAGCCTATTTTCTATTTCTCTTGGAGATTTGGGGTATTGAAGCTTTGATTTTGTCATCTTCTGAATATTCCATGGGACCAAAGTAATTTTCTATGGTCAGGTTCTTCTTTTTCTTTCTTTCTTTTTTTTTTTTTTTGCTCATTTCCTCAGCCTATGACTGATTTGCTGCACTCCCAGGGCTTTGGCAGGGGGAGGGAATTTGAAAGATGCATGGGGACCTTAATTCCTCTAGGGTCTTATGAGAGTCTCTGACTGCTCTCTTGCCTGTGTTCAGGCCCTCCCTTCTGCCCTGGAGCTGTGAGGATGGTCTCTGCTAGGCTATGGTAGTGTTGTAGGGGCCAAGACTGCAGTCTGGATCTGAGTGTGGGCAAACAACTGAGTCCCACCCAAGGGAGATCAGAGAGACCTCTGCAGTCTCTCCAGACTCCCTTACCATCTATGGACTGAGAGCTCTGCACATGTTGGTTACTGTGCTGAATCCCGCTGCAGGTTCTCACCACCGAACTGTTCTGAGGCCAGTGGTCTGGTGTGCCAGAGTTCTCTCACCATTCCTTCAAGGTATTCTCAGGGATCCTTGGGCAATGAGATGTGGAAACAGCCCCTTCTACCATGAACCCAGGCACCTGGCCCACCTGCACTGCACTGTGACTGTGGCTTTTTCCAAACCCTGGTCCCAGTGAAACAGACCTTTCCTGTGGAACTTCTAAGTTGTCTTAGACTGGGAAATTGTATCACTCAGTATTTCTGTGGGTTCTACCCCTCCAAATTTTGACTAGTCATAATTTATTGGCTTTTGGAGTTTTCTGGGATATGAGTTTCCAGAATTTCCTGCCTTCTTGCCGCCATCTTGGCTCTGCCCCAATCCCTATTATTTTCAAGAAACTATCTGTTAGTGTTCAATTAAAGGCTAAATGACCCAATCTGTACAGAGTGTAGAAGTGATTCTTGTCCTGGTGGGAGGGGGGGAGGTTCGAATAGATAACCATGAATGTTAGAGTTAGAATCTAACTCTAAGCCTGAAGATTCTTTCCATAAGCAAATCATTCCTATTATTTAAAGAGTTTGAATAGTAAAAAGTAATATCACCAAGTTACCTTTCAGCATACTCTTTTGTATCTATTTCCTTCAAAGGAGATTGATTAAGTTGTATTTGTAGTTTGGAAAATATATCCACAAAAGCAAATGTTCCATGGAGCACTTATCAGTCCATAACTATATGACTTAGGTAAGCAGCAGTATGTTGTTCATATTCTAGCCACAAAAACAATAACACCTCACAGTAAAAGTTGGAAGGATAAAGCATAAACATCCAAATTATTATGCTAGCCAAAAATTACACTAAGCAAATGCAAACCCTGTCACCAAGTCAGAACTCACTCATGGAGAACCAGGGTGACTGACTGTAACATCAGGACTTGAGGATAAGGCACATGACATTTCAATTTCATTAACCATCAAACGTTGTCATTTTCTTTTTTCTTTTTTTTTTGAGTTGAGCATTTTCAAATGTTTCAAACAGCTTCCTAACCATCACCTTGAGTGCTCTGGGTCTCATCTCAATATCCATCCAGCAAAGGAACCCTTCAGTTGCACATTTGAAATCACATGTTTGGTTGGGTTTTTTTTTTTGTCTCCTCTGCTGAATGTAAAAAGCTTCCATCCTGCTTCTGCCCCTGAAATTGGTGCCAAGAGTTGTGATCTTACATATTACAGAAGGCAGGTGATTTAAGTGTGATTTTTTGCCCTCAGATTTTTTGTGTTTCTGGATGATGAAACTGCTGAAGCAATTGATTGTCTGTTTAGCTCAACTGGAAAGTCAAGAACTCATCTCCCTCAAGAATGTCTCCTTGCAGCTAAGAGGGAATGGGAGTAATATGGTCTGGAATGGTACCAGCAGGGACTGCGTAAGACTCAGGATTTGGGAATCAGGGGTAAAGTGTGGATGTCAGAGAGAGATCAGGTCTCTAATAAAGATATCATGGAAGAAAATAAAAGAAGTCCCTACTCTGCTGCCCAAATGAGCCATAGCACAACTCCTTACATCACTTTCTGCCTAGATTGATGACTCTAGAGGAAATAGGATAGTGCAATGGATAGAAAGCTGGTCCTGGAGTCAAGAAGATCTGAATTCAGATCAAATATTTACTAGCTGTGTGACCTTGGTTGAGTCACTAACTTCTGTCTCCTTCTGTCTTCTTCTGTCTTTACTAACTATAAAATGAGAATAATAACATCATCAACCACACAAGATTGCTGAGAGAATAAAATGAAATATTTCTAAAATGCTTAGCACAGTACCAAACCCTAGCAGTCACTTATTAAATGCTTCTCTTCTTCCTGCTTTCCTTAACTATCCTTTGAGCATTCCACCTCCACACCTCCCTCTCAAAAAGAGTTATCATCTTAACACTGGGACTTTTTTCCTTCAATCTTTTTTAGGATCATGAAATTTAAGGCTGAAAGGAGACTTACAGGTCACTTAAGTCTAATCATTTCATTTTATGCATGTGAGACCCTATACTTAAAGTAGTGAAGTGATCTCGCTATGTTCAGTAGAGGAATAATCAATCAGTAATGAAAAAAATAACTAGGAGCCACAATAGGAAATAATATTTCTTTCAAACATTTTTGTACTATTATCAAAATTGTACTTTTGATAAATAAGAATGGACTACCTATGTATTCAAATAACATCGACAAGAACAGTTAAAAAAAATCAATTCATGGTTTGAAATTAGAAATGGATGACTAGGTTGTGTTGGCTCATTCTTTTACACACACATACACACACACACACACACACACACACACACACACACAGACACACACACACACACAAAACACACACCCCAGCCCCATGACCCCTGCCCCACACACACCCTTCTTCCCTTTCAACTCCCTGTCCCAGGTTTGGATTATTAGATCCAACTTGGCAGATGCCTGTCTCTTCTCACTAGAGAACACATTGCCCTTGGCATTATTAATGGTACAACATCTGATCAAGAGGAAGAAAAAAAAAAAGATAGGAAAAAGCAAGTTAGAGAAACAGAAAGAAAAAAAGGGATTGTGGGTGACCCTAGTGACTTATCATTCAGCTCCTCTCCCTACTCTCATGACAAAAGTATTTGATAAAATCAGTCATTTAACAAGTAAATTGGAATGCTGAGAGCTAAAAACCCCCTGGTGAAACTGAGGTTTTTATTGCTAGAAGGAAAGGATTTTATTTTCTTTGCTTAATTTCCAATAGTTCTAAAGTAACAAGGCATCCCATAGATTTAGACAGTGTGTTAAGAGTGGCTGGGTGGGACTTCTAGGATCTAAAAAAATATGGCTCCCTCCCAAGTTCTTCACATCTTGTCTTTCTGTTGACTGTAGTCTGACCCACCCATATTTTACTGGATCTCTTTGCTAAAATGGTATAAGCCCTGTGTCACTTACTCCTACAATCCTATGGACTCCTTAAAGAGTCTTAGGAAGTTACAGCTCAATGAGAAGCACCAACTTTAAATCTATGATTCTATGATATCATGTTTAATTACAAGGCTGTTGGAAAGCCCATAATTTATTTGTATTTAAATTGTGTTTGTTTTCCCTGGAATGAAGAGACTGTGAATTCAGCAAAACCAGTGGACATGATAGGTAGATTATATGTGTGTGGTTGGAAGGAAGGATAGAGAAGCATCCTAAACCATATATTCTTAAATGTTTCATTTCCATCACCTGGATAGTTTGCCCTAGTGTTTTCACCTCTGACACTAAAATAAAAGGGATCCTAAAAAAGACCAATGTGCCTGGATTTCTCTCCGGTTTCTCAGTCTGCTACCGCCTAAGCCACATGGGGACAGCTTGATTGAATGAATAATTGATTTTTACAAGCATTTATTATTTCTCTGTCCCATTCACTGAACAATTTTTTAAAAAGATGAACAATAACAAATATGCACAGTCCAGATAAAGATCAATTTCCACATAGGAAAATCCAAAAATATATCTCAAATTCTATATCTAAACTCCATCACCAGGAGATAACTTTCACCTTTCCTTTTCAGTCATCATGGAAAAGAGTTTGAGAATTGGCCTCAGATGCTGATTTATTGATGGTTGTTGATATTGAAAGCCACTGACTAAATAAATCTTATTTTTTGAATGACTTTTAAACCTCAAGTTTGCATGCTAAAAGAAACCACAAAACTAATGCTTCCTTCTTCTTTGGCTAATAGCCTTTATAGCTGAGGATAAAGGAAAAAGCTTGTCCTGTTGAGCAAAATGCAGAGTACAGAAAAATCCTCCAAGATTGATTGCAGCAGTGACAAAACACTGGCAATATTAGAAAATCTGTTCACGTCAGAATAACCTCAAACCATAAGCAGAGGCCTGTGGTTGGAGTTATGTATGAAAGAGCTCTGTGGTTCACCTAATTATTTGGGAGGGGGAATTGATTAAAAAGCATAGGGGTACATTTTAAAGGACAATCGAATGAATGCATTTTTCAAAGAGGAAGGCCTCAAACCTAAGAGACTGAGTGAAGCCCAAATCACTCCAGGATCACCTGTTACAAAGTAGACTACTCTCACTGCTGTCTCGCCAAGACAAGAGCACGGACTATGATCACAGCCAGGATAGAAGAGGTCAATTGAATGGCATCCAGAGTTGCTTTTACCACCTACTTTTATGGGAGAGACTGCTTTAGTCTTCATCTCCTACAAGAGAAAATTTAACTCCTGATCTCCAGTCCCTAGAGCCCCCAGTTCTTCAGTAGACCTTGCCAAGAGATCAAGTAAAATGAGCACAGTCCTGTATCACTAGAAGTTGGCTCTCTACTTAGCCAGTAACTGAAAGAGCTTAGCCATGTGGCCTGTTTGCTTTTCTCTTTCTTCTGTCTTCTGTAATATTTCTGTTTTTTGGCACTCAGGAGGCAAGATAGAAATTCAGACTGTAGTTATGATATACATCACAAAGGTGTACATTTTTGATATTGTGATATTAGGGTCCAGACTACCAGCCTCCCACCTGCTCCAACACATCAAACTAGTTGCCTTCAGAGATAAAAAAGCATCTTTTTATTGATCGATTGGACAATCTCTACACATTTTCCCAAACACTTTTATTATGATGACAATGGGAAAGAATACAGACAGTTCTACACTTTGGTAAAGATAATTCAGGGGCATACACACTAGCTCTTGGCATTATTATTTCAGCTACCATGGACAAGGCTATAGTCAGAATACTACTGAGGTTATTGGCAGATCTTTGTTAATATTGTTAAAGGCTAAGGTTCACATTCAAATTAATAAGCCATTGTCTATAATACAACATTGAGAGAGAGAAGGAGACATAACTATTTTAGTCTAATCTTTTAATAAGGAGTAATATGGTTCATTATCTAATATAATGACTTACATTTATATAATTTTCTTATAAACACAAAAGTATTACATTCTATGAATTATCCCAGTGAGACTCATCACAACAGTCCTGCAAAGTCAGTGATAAATGTATATCATATCCTTTTACAAAGAAAGAAATGGAGGTTTAGCAAGATTAAGTGATTTGACCAAAGTCACACCACTATCAAGAGTCAGAACTGACACTTAAGATCATAGGATTATGGACCTGGAAGGGATTTTAGAAGTTAGATAATTAAAACCCTTTCAGCAGGCAGATGCCACAATGGATATTGTGGTGAACTGGAGGGACGATGACCTAAGTCCAAATCTGACCTCAGATACTTACTAGTTGTGTGACCCTGGGTAAGTCATTTAACCTGTTTGCCTCAGGTCCTCATCTGTAAAACGATTTGGAGAAGGAAATGGCAAACCCCTCCAGTATCTTTGCCAAGAAAACCCTAAAATGAGTCACAAAGAGTTGGGCACAACTGAAATGACTAACCAACAACTTCCGTGAGTTTATCAATAATGAAACTGAAGTCCAGAGAAGAGAGACGCCCAAAAATTACCACAAATAAAGGACTTTGTACTCTAAGTACAATGCTTTTTTTATCTGTAAAAGTCCATAACTAAATTTTGCAGAGAGAGGGAGCAGAAACTTCCTCCACTTACCACACAGCTCACAAGTGCTGCCTTAGACAACTGCTTGAGTTTCAAACAGGTTAAATGACTTACCCAGGGTCACATGGATGATAAAGGTTAAAGATGAACTTCAAACCCATGTATTCCAGACTTCTGTGAAATTCATGAAACCCATAACAAAAAATGTCAAATTTTGAGTAACTAGAACCTTTGCATAAGGCTCTTTTATTTTTTAGGTCATCTGTGTGTGTGTGTGTATATATGTTAATGTTTGCACCAGACAAAACATACTAATGTTGAATTGGAGAATCATAGACTATCAGAGCTTCAGGGGATGTTAGAGATGATCTAATTCAATTCTTTTATCTTATATATGAGATGAGGATAATAAGTGTCCTTCATTCTCGAAGAAGACCATGACATAAGGGGAGGTAATGCCATGAAAAGCAAAATAAATTGATTTGAGTGAGGATATGATCTACTAAATCACCAGTCATACTTTCTCCTCCAGACCCATCTGGGTCCAGTGGCCAAGCTTTTGACAAAATTAGGACTTTTGGAAGTTAAATGACTTATCCAAGATCATATAGTTAATGGCAGAATCATGAATAGAACATAATTCCTACTCCAGGGTTCTTTAAACTAGATTATGCCACCTTACATTATGCTCTGCACATATATTCTGTCTGATATAATTGTGCAAACACACAATTCTCTCCCTCACATACATGCATAAGCACATACTTTTAATTTTCCCCAAGTGTAGCATAAATTTCAACCCATTAAATAAACTGATTCTATACTGCCCCTGTGGATGTGACTAACCCTCACCCCCAGCCATGACATCACTGTTTCCATGGTAACTAATGCACTTCAAAGGGAAAAATGCAGATGGTGGCTTAAAAAAATCCAGACAAAATAAGTAACAGAAAACCAGCACATGAAATAGTATGGGTTTGTGCAGAGGATACCTGTATTACAGAGTCAGCTCAGTGCAGTGATAAATATTTTAGTAGAATCCTTATGTGGTTGAATATTTCACATAACAGAAGCCATATCAAATGATGCTTTTGCCTTTGCATTCAGGGTTGCAAAGGAGGGGTGCTAGGCCCCCAAGAATGTGCAGGTAGGGGAAGAAGCTGCATTCAAAAGCACAGGTGCACTCTGAAGATGAGCTTTCAAAATAAAGAAATGTACTGTAATTTACAGTTACATTGAAATTAGGTTTAACTGAGAATAGGCTATTTTAGAAACATTTGAATGCTGGGGAGAAACAAAAGAATAGCTCACCAAAGAAAAAAGGGTACAAATTGGTAAGTGGGCAAAAAAAAATAAAAATCTGAATTCTTTTGTTCTAAATATAGAAAAAAAGAATCAAATGCATATGAACTACCTGATCTCTCTCTCTCTCTCTCTCTCTCTCTCTCTCTCTCTCTCTCTCTCTCTCTCTCTCTCTCTCTCTCCAGTCAATAATATCTTTCAATTTAGGGCCATATAGAGCCTTTCTCACTTACTATTTGTATCTCATTGTTTGGATGTCAATGAATACAGGTTTATTTGGGCATGAAGATAAAAACTCAGCATTGTAGGAGAGGCAGCTGGGATGTGACAGTTCTGGATGGTTTGACACAAAACTAGAATCTGGTTTTTAAAACATTGCAAAATGTGGTAGGCATGTTGATCAGTCACTGTCAAAATGTCACTTGGCATTTTCTGCATACAGAACATGAGCTTAAAGGCATGATGTCATTTAAGCTTTTTTGTTGTGGAAACAATATTTTAAAGTTCATATGGTGACACCGTCATCAGCATTGTGTGTGTGTGTGTGTGTGTGTGTGTGTGTGTGTGTGTGTGTGTGTATGTGTGTGTATGTGATTTGTTTGGCTACCAAGGGTTTTAATTTGATCTAGAGGATTAGAGTCAATCAAAAATATTAAATACTTTCATTGTTATTTGTCAGTCATGCCCAATTTTTCATGATTGGGGTTTTGTTGGCAAAGATATTGGAATGATTTGCCATTTCCCTCTTCAGATCATTTTACAGATTAAGAAACTGAGGCAAACAGGGTTAAGTGACTTGCCTAGGGTCACAGAGCTAGTAGGTATCTGAAGTCAGATTTAATCTAGGAAGATGGGTCTTCCTGACTTGAGCCAGTACTATATTCACTGTGCCACTTAGCTAATCTAAAAAAAAAAAAAAATCCATTTATGGCTTACCATAAAAGGGAGAAATCTGAGGTCAACTTTGTTTCCATCTGGCATTTCTAGAGTATATTTCCAGGATATTTCACTGTTGCAGCATAGTTTTTCAGTTTTAGCTATTTGAATCCTACTTCATGTAAAAGTTTTGGAAGACATTTCATTTAGAATACTTAACACTTTGTGATTTATCATCTAGTAGTCAAGAAACTGGGGGTATGATTAGTAGACTTTAAAAAGGACCAGTTCCTATAAACTCTTTGGTTCCTGAGAAGGGCAAACCATTTCATCTCTCTCTCTCTCAGTTGCATTTCAAATTCCTCTGCCTGGAATTTCTAGTCAATAGTTAATAAGCATTTATTATACATCAGGTTTGGTTATATACTAAGTTACAGGGATACAAGAAGAAGCAAAAGATTTATCTCTGCCCTCAAGGAGGTCACTGTCACAGAGAATGTTATGTTTATTCAATTACATCATGGAAGATACAACCAACAAATTACATACAACCAAGCCATATACAGGATAAATACTTTCTAGGTCTGTAACCGATTGGTATTACTCTACCTATCCACCTCTGCCATTCATAGTCCCTAATACCTTCTCTGTTCTTCACTGACTCATTTATGTTCTGTTTGTGGTAATTTTTATGCTTTCACTCTTCCCTCTATTATAGAAAATGTCCTTTTCCTAAATGAAAACTTATACTTTTTAAAAGGATCAACAGAGGGTACTTTTCTGAAAAAAACATTCTAAACTGATCATTTCCTTTCTGATTCTCTCTGCATGATTAGGCCTTTGTCCTGGGATACCAAACTAAAAGGCCACTGGTATCTCTTATAGTGCTTTAGCAACTAGCCTTAGCACCAATATAATGATGATAATAATAATAATAATAATAATAATAATAATAATAATAATAATAATAATAATAATGATGATGATGATGATGATGATGATGATGATAATGATATCTAGTATAAACATAATATTTTAAGGTTTGTAATGTGTTTTGATCTTCACAACAATCTTTGAGATGGGTTGCTTTATCACCATTTTACAGCTGAGGAAACTGAGTCTGAGGAAAATTAAGAGAATTGTCCAAAATCAGAGTGTTTGAAGTAGGATTCAAACTCATGTCTTCCTGACTCTAAGTACACTCTCTCAAGTGAAGGCACAATTCTTGTTGCTTGTTTCATTTACCATTTGTGATAATTACATGAGTGTCACAAACTCTTGCTATTGTTCTGTATTTTTGTGTGAAGTTTCTATTGGACTATCTTGCTTATTCTTAAGTATATATCACTGAAAAGGTATATGGTAATTATTCAACTTCAGATAGGTCCTATCTCCTAAGCTATACTGCAAGTTCTATTGGGCAGAAAGGTTTCTTTTTTTTTAATGACCTTCATTTTAGATGAACCAAAGTTTCTATCCAACACATTGTCTCTGATTAAAAGATGTGTTCCACTGATAAAGACCATTCATTACCTTTCTCCCTTCTTTCCTTCTTCCAAACAAACACACTTCTATTTAATACAGAAAATTCTAAATAGTCTCAGCTCCTGTTTGGCAACACAAAATAAATTTTATGGGTATAAAGATTTCGAAAAATGATTTCTGAGGTTTCTCCCTCATACCTAAAGGCAGGAACTTGTGTTTCAGGAGCATGAGCTCATAGTTTTATACATGAAATGAACTTCAGAGGTCATCTAATACAAGCCTCTCATTTTGCAGATGAGGAATGAGTTTAAGTGACTTGTCCAAAGATATACAGGTAGTAAAGAATAGAAGTGGAATTCCTGGGGCCTCCAGAACAATGATCTTCAAACACTTTGACCAGAACATGAATGATATAGCCAAAAAGCCTCTTAAACAATTATTCTGCCATTCTCAAATGCACAGCTACAACTTTGTGAGGAAGTGAAACTTTCTCTAAGATATGTTGCTACACGTTAGGGGTACACTAGCTTGATCTTTAAAAAGATCACTTGGAATGTGCAAAGAAAAAATCACTTTGATATACTTGAAGTTAGTGAAATAGTATAGTGGGGCTGAGGAGAATGTATTAGTTGTATGACCCTGGGCAAGTCACCTAACCTCTGTTTTCTCAACTCTAAAATATAGATAATAATAGCACTCATCTACTAGAGTTGTAGGGATCAAATAACATATAGTGTTTGGCATTAGATGCCATGCGAGCTGTTGTTGTTGTCATTACTGTTATTATTTTACTTGCACAACTTCATACATTTTCCTCCCCCCCCCCAGAAAAGAAATTAATGTTGAATACAAAAGAAATCCAAGCAATCTGAAATCATAGTGATTCACAATTCTGTAGTGTTCTAAAGTTTGCCAAACACTTTCACCACAACTCCAAGGTCACTGAGATATAATTATCATCATTTGCAAAGAAGAAAACTGAAGCTCTGAGAGACTGTCACTTGACTATGATCACAAAGCTAATAAAAAGCTGCTTTTACTCCATGTCTAGTGATTTCCTCTAGTACTCTCAGGGGCCTTCAAATGCTAGAATATAGAATTAGAATGTCCTTAGAAGTCACCAAGTTCTACATTCTCACTCTCACTGTCTTGTTTTTGAAACATCACAGATTGTCTTCATCTAAATCATGTGTTCTTTTGACGTCTCAACATTCTCTTCTTGTGATATCAAAGCATTCTGTTTTTACCACAAGCTCCTTAATTAAAAATAAAGGACAAGAGGGAAGAAAAAAATAATAAACAAAAATATTTCTAAAGAAAATCTCCATCAGTTGAGGTTTCATTTAAAATTACTTAAGCAATTATATACTTATTTAAATGATTAGAAGACAACTTAAAATTACTGGCAAAGATTTGTCCAGATTAGAATTAAATGTAATGCTTTGAATCAATAAATACTGCCTTAACTAGCAGGAAATATATTATGTAATATAAACCATGTGTAACAGAAAATTATTTGAGGAAAGTAGGCCTTATTTTTTTCAAATAAAAAAGAAGTCTAAGATGATGTGACTTATTAATATATGGATTTGGAAATATCTTGGGTTAAATCTTTATTGCCCTTATCTAAACATAACTATATAAATTTAAATCCTTCTATGAAGTGGTTAGTCTGTAATACAAGGACTTTATGGTAGATGATATTGTCAATTTGATTCTCTCTTTTGTATTCCACAGAATGTAAGCATTCTGGCCAAGAAGACAACAAATCAGACGTTTGTAAAATAACATTTCTGGATCTGTCTTTTGTAGAATGACATTATGTAAAAGTCAATTAGGTTTGGTGGCCTGGTAAAGCAATAACTAAATCAATGTTCCTAAGCAGAGTATACTTGGTTACAAATGAAAAGTAGTATTATTCCCATTCTGCAGATAAATAAATGCACCTAAGATTAGCAGATCTGGAACTGTAATCTGATTTCTTTGTATTTCCAAATTAATGCTCTCTCTCTCTCTCTCTCTCTCTCTCTCTCTCTCTCTCTCTCTCTCTCTCTCTCTCTCTCTACTCTTTCCCTCTGTTCCTCCTTCTCTTTCCTTCTCTCTCCCATCCTGATTCTCTCTGCCTCAGTTTCTCTCTCCCCCTCTATTTTTCCCTACCTCTCTTCTTTTCCTTCAAAATGTAAAAGATAATTTGACTTTCACTTAATTCAACTAAATCTAGTTTATTCATTCTTATAATGACCACAACTTTATTTTGTATTCTTTCATTTTCTTCATTTCCCAAATGTCATTTTTATTGATACTTTTTATACTAAAGATATTTACTCCTATCTACTTTTGCCACTCCTTTTCATAAAGAAAAATAATTAAGAAAAATTGACCAACATAGCAATGAGATCTGATGAATAGCACATCAAAATGAGACAACTTTAGTCTTCCATCGCTTCTGAGAGGACCTAGCCATTGTCCCTTTCTACAATTATGAACACAATATTTTAGCTAAGTACAGTAAGATATATTATGATTTTCATTCATGCAATATGTACACTCATTTTGAAAACAGACCATTGACTTAATATGCAGAAAAAGAATAGTCTATCTACAATGCCATGAGGTCTTTTCTAATTGTACTTGATAGCTATATAATAATGACACTTGAATCTGAAATAGAGTATTAACTTGAGCATTGACTTGACTTATTCTCCTAGTATTATATTTGCATAATATGAATTGGTACCCATCTATGATCATATTAAAACATTTGAAGTTATAAAGAACCTATTATCCCATTTAAAGCATTTGAGGCTGGCAAATATGTACTCAATGACAGTGTCTCTGAAAGGAAATCCAACATTCAACTTTTCAGTGTGGGCAGGAGAGGAGCCCTCTCAAAAGATCTAGAATGGTGGGGATGCTATGGAAATGGTGCTACTGGGAGACAGATTCTAAGATATTATGAGGCTATTTGCTGGAAAAGGCAGCAAGAGGGGACTGCAAAGGGTTGGGGAAGAATTCATGTGAAATTTTGAGAAAGGGTGGAGTTAAGAACCATCCAGTAGCATCCTATCTTAACTGTTTCTCCTTGCTAATAGGTTTGCCTAGAAAAAGAAGTACAAGTGTAATCTTGTGGTCTCCATGCCCTGGAGTGAAACTCTATTCACCCCACCCTAGTTACAAACAGGTCCATTTTACATAATAATGAAAACTGCATTGGTTTCAATAAGATTGATAGCAGGGCAAAACTATGTGACAAAATTTGGCTTAAAATCCAACTCTACTGGTTTGCAAATAAATGCTTGAATTTTGACCCTCCTCCCAAATGATCCTAATGCTTTGGCAATAAAAACATAAATTGATTTCACTTGATAAATCACTTTAACATGGTCAAGATGATCAACCTGACTTTGAAAGTTAATGCCTACCATGCCTAGCCTAAAGTTTGAGCTAGAAGGTTTTATCATAATCTTTTGCTGTGAACATAAAATGGATCCTCTCCATTAATAGGATCCACTATTACAGGATTTAGTATAAATCAGATTCATTTTGGACCCTAACTAGATGAATCTAAGCAGTTGAATTTATTACACTTTCCCTTATATTAGGGCAGTTAGATGGTGAAGTGGATAGAGCACTGGCTTGAAATCAGGAAGACTCATCTTCCTGAGTTAAAATCTTAGACATTTACCATCTCTGTGACCATGGGCAAGTTATTTAACCCTGTCTGCCTCAATCATTCATCTATAACATGAACCAGACAAGGAAGGGCAAACCACTTGCAGTTTCTTGGCCAAGAAAACTCCAAATAGGATCAAGAAGAATAGAATAGGATACCCAGAAATGACTATACAACAACAACATCCTGTTATATCAAAGTCTTGTAGCAAAACCAAGATGTAACCTTATAGTCACTTTCCTACTTTCCTGTGCATTATATCTTCATATATATATATATATATATATATATATATATATATATATATATAATTATAATATACATTAGGTTTTTGTAAGGCAATGAGGTTAAGTGACTTGCCCAAGGCCACACAGCTAAGTAATTATTAAGAGTCTGAGGCCAGATTTGAACTCAGCTACTCCTAACTCCAGGGCCCATGCTCTATCCACTGCACCATCTAGCTGCTCGATCTTCATTTATATTTTTTAAAAATGACAAGAGCTTCCCTTTGTCTAAATGCCCTAAGTGCTTTGAGCTCCTTGGGAAGAAATAGGTCTAGAAAAAAGCATCTTTGTCTAAGAAGGGGTTAACAGATTGATGATAAAGCAAGAAGAAAGTTAATAGTTTAAGATGATAGTTCTTGATAGGTGTCATCCTTGCAACCTGGAAGCCATTGAGATTCCCATTTAAAAATACAATAGAAAACAGATAATGTAGGTTTTCTAAGTTAATATGAGGACACAGGGATTCTTATGTATGGTTTTGTGGCTCCTAATTCTGTTTAGGACTCCCAAGGCCATTTGAGTTCAACTGATTCAATCCTTTCATTTCACTGAGAATGAACCTGGTTCGAGGAAATTAAGTAACTTTTCCAGTATTTAATAGGCTGTATCAAAAGTAAGATCTGAATTCCAGGACTCTAACTCCAGAGTCAGTTTTCTTTCCAGTGAATCAAACTTCTGAAGTAGACACAAATTTAGAATTATAATGGAAAAGAACAGAGAAGAAGAGGTAAAACGGCAACAAAATAAATAAATAAATAAATAAAAGATCATACCATTCCTCCTTAGCATTATGCTCATAAATAAATCAGAGGATGAGATGCCTCTAAATACATCTCTACCCTAATTTGGCTTAGCATGGAAGAGGTTCTCACAGACACATTCTTTCTTCATGCAGAACCTACATCTGTTTATATCCCCATCTGGTCAGGTTCTCTTCATTTTTTTTCAAGTTTTTGCAAGGCAATGGGGTTAAGTGGCTTGACCAAGGCCACATAGTTAGGTAATTATTAAGTGTCTGAGGCTGGGTTTGAACTTAGGTACTCCTGACTCCAGGGCCAGTGCTCTATCCACTGCGCCACCTAGCCACCCCTCTCTTGATTTTTTTTTAAGCTGAATTGATGAATCGGGGAAAGAGCAATATAGATTTTCCTGTCATTACCTGGAAAAGGGCAAAAGTAAGTAAATAAGTAACTAGGTGGCAATAGGCCAGATTACCACCTGTGGTCATCATGTCTTTGGTCACCCAGAAAAAAGAGAGAGTCTCTTCTTAACCAAGTGGTCAACAGACCTGAACACTGGAACTTCAAGCTTCCTTATCCTGAAGCAAAAAAGGTTTTCTTTGTGCATTTCTTCCTCTTTCTTTCAAATAGCCCTTGAAGTTATTTTTAAGTTTCAGGGTTTTGCTTATTATTGTTACTGCTGACTTTTACTAAAGTAAAAAGATTGGAATGCAAATAACCAATGTGTTCCTTTCCCTGGAATGAAGGATACTAATCTTAAGCTTGAAAGAAATCAAAATGCCTAAGAAAATGATAGAGAGGCAACTTAAAAAGAAGATAGGTTTTTTTATTTTCATAATTTACCAATCCCTTCTTTTAAAGTGCTTTTTGAAAATCATTCTTCCCAAGAATGAAGCAGGAAGTCATTTACTTAATTGAATGTTTTCTCCAATGCACGCTTGTATGACTTGCTAGTTCAAGATGGAGTTGGTCATTAGGTTAGCTTTTATCTGCTGAACTCCACAAATGAATATCTCACCAGACCCAGGACTGTGAAAGTGGGACTGAAGCACAATGATTTGTTTAAAAATGTAACCATGGCCACTCTAGAGAAGAATTTTAGTATTAATAAGAACTCAACATTTATTTATTGTATCATTGTTAAGAAATATTCTAAGGGTTCAATATTACCTTAGGAATCAGCTATAAAACCCTCTTTTGGACATGGTCTCTTCTCATCTTGATAGTCTTTACTTCTCTCTACATAGCCTAAGATGCAGCTACACAGGTCTCCTAACTCCTCCTCTTACACAAAACCCCCATCTCTTAACTTCACATATTTGCACTCTCACCCAGATCTAGAATACTTTCATCCTTTGCCTTTGACTTCTAGATCTTTTGGTTTGCTTTAAGGTTCAACTCAAATCCAGTCTTCTTCAATAGGCCTTTTCTAACTTCCCTCCCAAAACATCTTTGATTTATATAGCTTTTGTCGGTATTTGCATATTTTCTCCCCCATTAGAAAGTGATTCCTGGAGAGCAAGAACAGTATTTTTGCTTTCTGCTGTTGTTATTTTCCACAATGCTTAGGAGAGTGTGTATGACATAGCAAATGCTAAAGTACTGCTCCTTTCTGACTGGACCAAGAATTTTCACAAGGGAAGAATGAAAAGAATGCTGGGCTTGGAGTAAGGTAGAACTCCATTATAATCCTGCCTCTGAAATGTTCCAACTGGGAGAGTATTGGCAGTTCACTTAACTTCTCTGCTTCAGTTTCTTCAACTATAAATGAAGAAAATACCATCACCTACTTCCCAGACTTGCTGTCAGAATCAAATGAGATAATATTTGTAAAGTGCTTAAGCCAGTGCCTGGAATATAATAGGTGATACAGAAATGCTAATTGTCATTTATCTGATGTCTATTAGCTATGAAGTATTTGTACTACTATTTGAACCTTGGTCTTCTCTGCTCCACAAGCACCTCCCTAGGAAACATTTACTAAGTCATAAACTGGTTTGTCACCGTGTGCATGGACAATGTTCTCACACTGGGAATTCCTAATTCTGAGGAAATTTTATAACTTTGTAGTATCATACATACATACATATATACATAATATATGTATATATATGTAATATATGTACATATATATATATATGTTACTTGATAAAGGCATCAACAGTAGGTAGAAAAGAAGTGATGATTTACAATGAGATTTATTTTGGTTTGTTCAAAAAACCACCTCACTCTTCACTCATTAAAAAAATATGTCAGAAAACTATACATTTCTCAACATACTGATTTCCTGTACTGTATAGTCTACTGACAACCTACACAATATAGCCTATTTTTCTGAGTTAAAGAAAAAATAAAAATATAGAATAAAGAAAATTAAAAAAAAAAGAAAAAATGGACAAAATGAGATTTTGTCCTAGAAGGCAAGAGAAGTTTCCACTTAGTTTCCATCATTTGCTTCCCTCTTTCCAAAGTAATTTGGGATATCCCACTTTTAGGATAGAGCTTTGATCCAAAATTAGATAGACAACATGTGGTGGCACTCAACACTTGTCTATACAGTGTGAAATGTGGACTGAGAAACCTGATGTGTTAGGAAGCAGTTTTACATATGCTATCTGAGCAAACTCACCCACATGGAAAGGGTGGATTAAGATTTCTACTACAGCCTTTCTTCAGATACCTTGTAAAAAAACTCAACATAAATTCTGATGCATTTCCATTGGGCCAGTCCTGCTACATGAATGGAAAGTGTTAGAGTCCTAAAAAGAAAGTTATATCTGAAGTTAGTTCTGTAATGCAAAGCATGTCATTAGATAACCCATTTAAGTGGCAAAGATTCTTTGAAGGGGAACTTGAAAATGTGTGATGTCTGCCTTGAATCTTGGAAATCAGTCCTAATAAGACCTAACTTGTACACCATGACATATCCCCAAGGCAATCAGGTTCTCTGAAGAGCAACATGTTCTCTTAAAGACAAACAAACAATCAAACAAGCAAAAATAGTGCAGAGTGAATGCTGTGAGTATGGCAGAATTTCAAAGCTACCATCTGTGGGTAGTTTTGTAGAATCTCTCAGATTGAGGTACTCTAAGCAAGAAAGCCATCAATGAGAGCAGTCAATCAATGACTTAGTACATATACTACCTGTGTCCACACATCTAGAAAAGACTTTTACAATAAACATCATTGCTTATTTTCTCAAATCCAAGGACTCTTTCTACTTGGGACCATCACTGTGAGCTATTTTTTTAAGAAAAAAAGCATGAAGTTTCACTATCTGTGAATTAAGTGGCAGATTGGGATAGCAGTGATTGAATCTTCAATCCAGCTCTGCTCCCATCATGTAGGGTTTTCTGCTCTACAGTACTAATTCCAGTTAAATAATAAAGACGATTGAGAAGCCCTGCAAAAAAATATACAATGATACATAAATGCTAAATAGTGCCACCAAGGAAGATGGATCCTTTGTTTTAAGTTAGTCAAATTCCATTTTCCCAAATACAATAAGCTTTTCAATTCACAATCCTTATCTCATTAATTAGACTTTTGCATAATAAAAGCCATGTGAGTCTAGTGTTACCTTACTGCCTATATTTAGAAAATTTTCCTCTTTGGATATGAAATTTTTATACTAGTATGCATAAGATTATGCTTGCTACTCTATTTTAAAGCTTATACAATCAGAGAATAGTTTTCCAAATTAAATCTTCCCTTTTTCAAGCAATTATTTTTCCCTCCTGGGCTGAAGTTGGAAGGACAGAGTGAGAATAGGCAAGGGAGACAAGTAAAGAAGGAAAAGGTAGATTAGTATTTTTCCTAGATCCTTTTCTAAAACCAAGTTATATACATTCCTTTGAACACTTTGCAATAATCCTTAATTGGAAAATGTACTCTCAGAGTTGTTCTAATCATGCCAACCACGCTTGTGCAGAAATAGATGAAAAATAATCATTTCCACTATAATTTCAAGGTTATTTGAAAAATTCTGAAAAAAAAGAACAATTGATGAGCTCATAGATCATCTGCTCTTTAGCTTCTACAGCTATCTTGTGAATTATAGCAATATCTATTCTTGAGGTCAGTGAGTGACTCATCAGGTGATTTGGGGTCAAGTCTTTATACACAGTCCCAAAGTTGCAGTATCCTCATCCTTTAAAGTAGACCTAATAATAGGTACCAACAGTTTTAACTCAAGGACCTGTGGTAGAAAAGCCTGCAGGATTCTTTGTGGTACTTTTAGAGTTCCCCCTCTATTTATGTGGAGGGAGTAATTTTCATTTTCTCTAAGTCTTCATCTCATGGGATAAAGGGCTTTCAGAAAATTCCTGATGAATGCAGAGAGGGGGTCCCTCTCTAACTGTAACCCTTTAACTTACTCTTCCACTTAGAAATTCCAGTAAAGAGTACAGGAAGGCAAAGAAAAGAGACAGTATGATAGCAGAATTAGTTTGGACACAGGTGAGACTTGAAGAACTATCCATTAAGTGAGATCCTTTAGTTGGTAGCCTTTTTCCTAAGTTGAAACTTGTCAAGAAAATTTTCATCTGTGAAATGGAAAAGAATAGCATTGTCAACACAAAGATACTGATCTATGAATGCAAGAATGATCTAGGCATGACAACCTGAGGATGAATCAAGTTAATTTCTACAACTATTCTTAGCAAGGAAACTGCAATGACATCCAACATTCTGGGGATATATTAAGATTGCCTTTCCTCAGTGGCTATCCCACTTTCTATATACAATATAAAGATGTGAGACAGTAGTCCTATGTGTCATGAAACACTACATTATTTGAAGAAGAGAGGTTGAGGATCATCTGGATAGTGAAGTAGCAGTTGTGAAGTAGCTCCAATAGGCTGAAACCCCTTACAAAAAAGGAGAAAGCAGAATTCAATACAATTCAATAGCATTTCTTAATCATCTACTCTGAAGTTTTGCCATTAGATGGTTTCCGGGAGACCTTCTGTGTCTAAATCTCTGTTCCCTACATGCTGAGCACTAAACTAGGTTTCTGGTGAACTAAAGCAAAAATTCAAGCTTACACTTCCAGGGTACTTACATGTAAGGAAGAAGAGGAAAGAAATGTGCACATAGATAACAAAATAATAAGTAACTTGGAGGGGGAAGGTACTAAAAATCTCAGGAGAATTTGGAGAAATGAATTATAATATACAGGGTGTAAAAGGAACATCTTAAGGTGACATGAATTGAAAATGATGAGATCAATTTATCACAGAGCAACAGAGGCTAACTGATCCTGTTGTATTCATATCCACACAACAAAATGAGAATTTGCAGAAGGATGTTGGGGGAAGGGAAATGCCCTGTTGTTACCTAATAGAAAACATAGACAAGAGCAGGATGGACAAGCAGGCATGAGTTGACATCCAGATGCCTAGACATTCATATCTATAAGATGACAGATGAATCAGAGTATTATTGGGGCTTATGGTTCTTATAGAACAGTATAAGATCACAAGAAATATAGGCAAAGTCCTAACTGTTCTCTGTTCTCTTTAAATGTTTTAGCAGCACAAATAGGATCTCAGATTCTTAAATGAAGTTTTAAACCCAGAAACCATCACTAAAGAGGTTTAGTCAACAAAAGTAAAGGGAAGATGATGAAGAAGAGGGGGAAGGGCACATACACACTCACATTTGTTTATCTGCATCCATTCAGAGAATAAGGATTGTGTCAGGCTGTGTTGTTTTCCACTTTATAACATGTTCACTGCTTGTTGATAGGAAGGGATGAATGGGGTTTTTGTTAAGTCAAAGAAAACACTTATGACAATTTATGATACCTCAGAAGGTAAAATAATCATCACATGAAAAAAGATTTTCAGTAATTTGAGAAACAGCTCTGTACGTTTCTATAGCTTTTCTAGCTAGGATTTTGGCTACTATTTTCTCGGCCACAAAGAACTTCCCTTCTTAGAAGGGATAAGACTTAAGTACAAAAAGGAGGGGAAAGCAAAAAAACGAGAGGTAGATTGAGATTGTGGATACAACAGTGTTTGTAGAGACAGGAAGAGCTGAGTTCATAAATGTCACCTCAGTCATTGACTAGCACAATCATTCAGCTCACATGAACCTCAGTTTCCTTAAATATTAAACCAGGATAATGCTTCTTCACCAGATTGTGACTGAAATGAGATAATATGTATAATGTGCTATGTAGTTGTGAGGCAGCATTATTATGAAGTTGGATGACTAAAAATGATCACCAAACAGCAGAATTAGAAATAACTTTGGTATTTCTATTGAGATTTCCCTTGAGTGAAACTTACTGTTTTAGTCCCAAGTGGTCACCAGATGGTCACAAATCCTGCCATAAATTTTAATTACAATTTTGATTGCAGTCGGTTTAGTACTTTGAAAACATCTTCCTCTTTAAATTCTAACATACCCAAATGAATGCTGTACTCAGAATGTGCCTAGCTAGGGACAGTCCTTAGGGGAATCTCTGAGTACCTGGATCCAATTTTCCCTTTTAAAGTAGAAATCAGAACATATTTCTTTTCCTTCTTTTTTTCTAAATATGACCTCTTTTGATAAAAAAAATTAATCATCATGAAATAGATTGACTTAGGACAGCTGATGCAAATTACTAATATAGGTTTTGCTAATAGTAAGGGACAAGAAGCCTATTTGGAATATATTCATTGGTTAGGATGCATCATGCATTAACTCTTCTTCAAAATCATTGGAAATCAGGTTGAGATGAATGAAAGTGAGAGATATGAAAATGTTGGAATCATTGAAAATCACTATTTCAGGAGCCTTTCTACCAAGTCCACAGAGAAATAAGTACTTAGGTCATAGAAATAACCTGCAGAGATATTTCTTGAAGCACTGTTCTGAGCTACACAATGGTTTCAGGGCAAGATGTAGTTTGAAAAATAACAGATTGCAATTCTTTGACAGAGTCAAAGAACTTTGGAATGATGGCTCTTGGATAGGAATCGGCTTACAAAATACCATATATATCTGTGTATCTAGAGGGGAGTTTTCAAGTGCTATGCTGCTTCTTCTGCTTGCTCTTTCTTTCAATGTAATCATTTTCTCAGGCCTCTCAACTAGAGCAAGGTAGGTAGGAAATAATCCATAAAACAGGGATTATTAACCTGGGGTCAGAAACTTGATTTAAAAGAAATTAACAAGTATTGCAATGTAATTGATTTGTCATGTAATTTTATGTAATTTCTATGCAATTTTAATTAAAAAATATTTTATTTATATTAATTTATTTTTGGTATTGAAAATACTATTCTATTTGCCAGGCATGATAATTCTTGATGCAAACAAGTCTGAGACTAGTGGATCTCTTGAGCTTGGGAGTTTTGAGCTGAGAGGGCTATAGAGATGATGGGTCCTCACTAATCTCAGCATCAATGTGGCCAGTCCCCAAAAAAGGGAAGGTCATCAGGTTACCTAGGGAAGGGAAGAACTATTATTCCCAGTGAAGAACATGGCAGGCCAAATCTTCTGGGCCAGTATGTGAGTCGAGACAAAACATTTTAATAAGCAAATGAAGGGTTTCAACAAAGGGATTCATGACACAAAAAAGGTTTTAAAAAAACCTTACATATCTTTAACATATGAAAATGAACAATCTCCTCAAAACAATGGAAAGCCTATATACCAGGCTAATTAATTCACATGAAGCAAACAATGAGACATTACAATCAGACTACCTCCTAGAGGCTTCAGACCCAACCATATATAGGGACCTCCTGGGGTATAGAGTTCAAGGCATTTTTCCCCACTTTCTTTAGTATATGCCTGTCCTTGGAACAGTTATCCCTAAATATTAATATTAATTATATAATAATTAATATTTATACATCTTGTTTACTATGTCAGAAACTATGCTGTGCTTTAAAATTATTAGTCCATTTGATCCTCACAACAATTCTGGGTGCTATTATTATATCCATTTTACAGTTGGAAAAACTGAGGCCAGTAGAGGTTAAGGGATTTGCCCAATCTTACAGCGTCTGAGGCCAGTTTGAGCGCAGGTCTTCCTGAATCTAGGTTGAGAATTCTATCTTCTGATCTACCTAACTGCCCTTAATTGCTAAGTAAACAATACTAAGTAAGAATGGATTTCCGTTCCATAAATCTCTGGGTCTGGAGTAGGGAGAGCTTGTGAGGTAGCATTTTTATAGACTTCCCTCCCCTCAGTGGAGAAGTGTGTGGCATCCTGCATACACTTTCAGATGTGGTTAATAAAATAATTTATTTTTCTTAATTGCTTTTCTTTGATGTGAGGGAGATTTATTTTGGGGGTTGGAGAGTAGAATTGTGAAATGGTTATGATATGTGTGTGAGTTTTTACTAAAGTAGTCCTACTTTCAATTTATTTATTCTATTACAAACTAAAATTCTTTATCCTAACATCTATTCTTTTTTTATTAATATTTTATTTTATTTTTCTAGTTACAGGATTTGATAGTTTTTTCAACACTTATCCATTTGCAAATTTATAAGTTACATATTTTTGTACCACCCTCCCTTCCCTCCCTCCTTGGCAGTGAACAATCTGGTAAAAGTTGTACATGTACATTTGCATTTAATATATTTACAAATTAGTCATTTTGTGTAAGAGAAATTAGGACTAAGGGGAAAGAAAGAATGTCCCAAGATAGGAAGGAAAAACATAAGAGAAATTTGTTAAAAAGTGAATATGGCATACAATCAGATTCTGTGGTGTTTTCCCCCGCTCTGGATGTGGATGGCTTTGTCATAGTATTTCTTAAAGTATATTATTAAAAAAGGAGGGGGTACTTTTCAAACCTTAAATAAAGGAAATTAAGATTTTATAGTTCTATAACTTGAGCTCCTGCTATCTACTAGATATTCACTGGGTTAAGCACTTGAGGGCACAAGGATGAAAAACAACCCAATCTTTACCTTCATGATGAAATGTATCAGAGATTAATGAGAAGGTCCACAGAAGCACTTGGTACTTAGCTCTCACTTTTAAAACCTTAGTTTTACATGACTGAACTAAACTTTGCATTTAGAGGAATCTATATAATCTACTAACCTAAATATTAGGTCTCTGTTTTTAACTTTATCACTATCTTAGGCAAAAAAATAAACAAATAATTGGTCTAAGAAAGCTTTTCCTATTCTAGAAAAATCACAGGATGATATTATCCTTTAAACCATCCCATCTCACAGACCTATTATAAGAAGCAATTGACCAAGGCAAACTAAAATGAAGGAGTGAGACAAGGAGGAAATGCAGATCATTCTTGTTACTGTGGATTGGTTTTGATCACCCCCAACAGGAGGGTGACCTCCTCCAGCATAAATGCCAGACAGTAACATACCAAAGCCATCCTGCCTAGTATTCAGGGTTAAGCCAGTGTTGCATCAACAGTCCCTTTTGCACCAGACCTGCCCCACTCAGATACAATTGAGAGAATTCAAAGTTCCAAATATTGCTGTCAGCACTCTATGAGCCCAACCCACTTCCTCTGCTTTCCCTCCTTGGCCTGTAATACAGAATGAGAATGACGCCAACCATTTCTTTACCTTAATAGCCAGCAAACTATAAGACTATTTTCTTTGGAACCCCAGTGAGAGACAAGGTGCACACAGGCACACGAAAAGAGCACTTTGTCCATGTTCTTTGCAACATGACACCTATTTATCTGAAATCTAATCTAAGAGAATACAATTCCTGAATAAGTGACACCATTTATAAAGAAAGGTAGCTGTTTTGTGTGTAAAGCAAATAGAAAGGAATCCTCTCATTCAAGTTTCTTTTGCTGCATGTTCTAATGTTCTTTTTTTAATAAAATAAAATGAGAAAGCATGGGTAACATTGGAAATCCAGCAACTGGCAGTTTAGGGCTGAGCAGAGCCAGTTCAATGCTGCTTCACATTAAAAATGAAGTTCAGGTGATAAGTGAAAGATGCTTAGCAATGTCAACTCTGTTGGGTCTCAATACCATCCCTTTGAGAAAGGAAATAAGGTAAAAATGAAAGAATGAGTACTTTTATTCTTTTCACTTTCAGGAAAGAAAAACAAGTCAGCAAAGCTGTATACCAAGCTGTCATTCTGGGAACACTTTCCAGAAACAAACTTTTTTCCACACTTTTCTTAATTAAGCAATTTTAAAACTTGTGATAATTTCATGTTTTACTGGAGTTATATAGTGTTTATAAATTTGTTACAAATTTGTCACTCAAAGTACCCATGTATTGATATTTTTAAAGAATTAAATTATCTTTTTAGCTACCATATTAATTTTGATGATGACCAGGAAAAATTGATTTTTTGGGGGGTTATGTAGTCCTAGGTTTTGCATGCAAAAATCATTTCAATGTGATGCTTCTTTATCAGATGGAGAGGTATCACAGGCATGTCAAATGGCAAGTCTATTAAAATGCATTTGGACCTAATAGTAACAAGTCTGATTTCCCTAACCCACATGTGAATATTAGTCTCATAATTTTATAGTCATTTTTCTCTCTCCTTTTTCTTTTTTTTTTCTTTTTAACACTAAAGAGGCTAATGCTCAACTCCAACTAATAGAAATTGCTTGGGTATAGCTCTGTCAAGGACACTGAAATAGTCCTTTAAATTGTTCAATTAGGCAATATTAAAATGTATTTTTCTTATAAACCCCAATCATAGTTACCCTGGAAGTTCCAGGAGTTTTAATTTTTCTCTGCATATCCTTACCCAGGTTATCCCTCCATAACCTGAAAAACAAACACACCTTGCATTTACTAGCAACAAGGCTGCTCCAACAGAGTAAAACCTATATCAATGGGTTTTTTAAAAGCCTATCCAATCAGTGTGTACATAGTAACTATATTACTCAATGCACTCCCTATATTATGCCTTCTCTCCAAAAAGCTCAAGACGTAAGCAGATGTTGTGTCCTTGCATCTAGGTCAGTTCAAACTGTAGCTTTCCCAAGCAAAAGACCTAAGAAGACACAAATTAAATTGCATTCCCTGCTCTGCTCACAATGACTGTCAAACCCAGAGCTCCTCTCTTATGCCGAAATGATTATTTCACAACTGGTTGGGCAGCAATTTGAGTGACAAGGTGATGGAACATCTCTCCGACTGACTGATGGTTTGTCTGACACTGACTTCTAGTTTTAAAACAACAACAACAACAACAACAAAAACACCAAATGCCTAAATTAACAAAATTTCAGAAATGGGAGACATAATGGTTGGCAAGGTATCCAAATTAGCCTTATCTTAATCTTGCTGAGCCGGGCCAGCATGACTGATTATACTACTGCATTACCCTGGAAGGCCCTAGAGTCAGCCCAAAAGACGCTGCTTCTAGTCTTTTAGAATTGCTGGCAAAGATCCCCTGGCTTCTCAACATGCAGTGGTTCTCTTGGGTTTCAATCTCAGGGCTGGTTCTGCTAGAGGGGAAGAAAAACAAAGTCTTGCTTTCCAAAGTTACCTCTGAAATCTCAAGTTAACTTCCTGCCTTGGAGTTGTATAGCAAGAAAACATTGCAGCTTGAGAACTGGAGATTCTACTAGGGTCAAGGGAGTAGCTAGGTTAAAAATATCTAATTTTCAGAATGTAGTGATAGTGAGATGAATTTTCTATCCCTCAGAAAAAAAGCATGAACATTTCAAGATTGTAAACAAGAAGAACCCTGCACCCCCTTCTGAAAGCAAATAGGCAATGCAGATCATTTTTGTGTCTTCTTCATAATGTTTAATGAGACAGTCATTTTCTCTATGTACATCTGAGAATAAGAGAGTTTGTCAGTATCTCAAATACTATGGCATATTGTATTTGTCATGCATCAGGTCTTTTATATTATTTCATCTTTGAATCACTCATGGAGACCAGAGAAATTGTATATGGAACCATTATTGGGATAACATAACCTAAATAAGTACCTTAGATGCCCCTAGAGTTAGGGATTTGTAGGTTTCCTAATGATAAAGTTATGAGGACTCAAAGCAATATGTCTTCTTATCCAGAACTTTATTTTTGTCTGTGCATGTATGTATTATCCACAGAACAACCTCACACAATAAATGAAACAGAAGGAAAAGTTGCATTTTCCCCTAAGTAACAGACCAGAAAACTTGTCAGTTACATAGTAGAGTGTGACCAGCAAACAGACAGTTAATTTGGTCAACTCTAGCAAGCAAATTCTTGGTTTTTGAGAACAGTGAATGAGGGAAGGAGTTAGGTAAAGAAAGTGGACAGAAGATCAGTGCGTTTCTAAGCATGATTTTTGAATGACCACTTAATCTCTCAGTGCCCAAGCAAACCCTTAGAATTAATGAGTTGTCATCTATATCACTGGGATAACTTTTGCATGCTGAAAGTTTCTTCTATTCTTGAAAAGAGGAAAGTTATCAGAAGAGACAGGGTGAGGCAGAGTCCTGTGCTCTTTATTCTATTATTCCCGGGGAATCAAAATAATTAAACATTTTAGTTGATTCCTGTTTTGGACCAAATCACTTAGTGGAAACTCAGTGGAAAGGGGTGTATTTGTGTGTGTGTGTGTGTGTGTGTGTGTGTGTGTGTGTGTGTGTGTCTGTGTGTGTGTGTGTAAAAGTTATATATAGTGCTTAACAGACACTTAACTGTACTTTTGACAAATATCATCTCATTTTACCCTCACAAGCTGGGAAGTAGGTGCTATTGCTATATCCATTTTATTATATCCAGATGAGGAAACTGAGGCAGACAAAGGTTAATTGAATTGCCCAGGGCTACATAGCTAAAAAGTTTCTGGGGTCACATTTGAACTCAGGTCTTGATTTTAGGTCCAGGGCTCTAATTTATATGACTTGGATGTTTTTAACAGCATATCATATTATGATATTAATACCTGTTATCTTACAACCAAAGGTGGTGGTCATCACCAAGGGCTAAAAATGCCTGAACATCCTCAAGTTGGTTATATTCTAACCTGGACGTGAATTGTCAACATGGTTTTTTTCTACTTTAAATCTAGCATGACTTTCTGTCACTTGCTGAGAATGGTATATTACTCCAGAGTTTGTGTTTGTCCTCTCTCCGCTTACTCATTGGTTGTTCTTTTTTCTGGATAAGACTCCAATCCCTGCTCCCCTCCCCTTAAGTCTCTTAGATGCAGCCTAAACTTAATGATATAATTTTCCTTAGTTGTGTTCAAGAGACTATTTGTTCTTGCCATGGATAAATAATGCATCGTACAGGGGATTTGAGTCAACTAGATCAATAGTTATACTGGTAGTAGGTTCTAATTCATTCATCTTTCTCCTATTACATAGAGATCTGATAAGTAATTATACAAGTTTTCTATGTTAATTCATGTAGTTATAGACAATCTACACATATATCTTCCATATACACACTGTATTTATTTGTGTCTGCATTTTAACATGCAATTATTGACTTAAATTCTTAGTAATTCTGTTAAATTTATGAGGGCATACAAAATGAATTACTTCCAGGTGTACCACCTAGGTATAACATACACTAGATAATGTGTGTGTATAAGAGTGTATTTTAATTATGGGAAAATCAAGGTATTTGGTGTTTATCATGATATGAATACCTAAATTGAACAAGAGTGTTTCAGGTTGAGCAGTTGGTTATTGCAGATACCATGGTATAGACATAACGTGCAAAATGATAGGATTAAGACTTTTCATTTCAGCTAAAGAAATAAGTTGAATAATAGAAATATTTGATTTTCAAGGGGTCTCGGGTACCCAAATACTACAACTCTTGTCAAGCTCATTTTAAGAAGCTCTTTGTAACTAGCAGACAATGACTTTCTGACCTAAGCCTCAGTGTAATTGTACTTCCCCAAATAACGAAATCTATTAGCTGTATTATTTTATAGACAATATGTAGCGGTTACCCATCTTGATCTAATGAAAGGGAACAATGAAATCCCTTGAGTTGACACTTTTCTATCACTGGAATGATAATATGAACTAGAAGAAATCCCCTCCAATTCTAGATTCATAATTGCTCAGTAAAGCTAAAAAAACTAGCAATTGATTCCTTTTTCTGGCCTTTGGCCAGGTTAAGGATTTTATACTGTGGTTACTTAGTCTTGTTAAGTCTACCTGATTGAATTCAGGTCCAAGAAGGCATCCCTCCAGAGCTAAGCTGAGGACAGGCAAAAAAGAGGGAGAAAGTGGGTATTTGACAGTGCTGAGTCATTTACAACAGGCAAGCGGTTTCCTCAGAAACACAGTGACATGCTTTTTAAGTATTAAAAATCTTTCTGGTGCAAATTAAAAGAGTGCTACATTTTGCGGTCTCTGACTACAATGTTGCAAGCACTCTGGAGTCGAAAGCAGATGGCAGTAGGAAATTCACCTCTAAGAATGGGCAGGCAACACAAAGTATAAAAACTTGAAGCTGCCCCTCAGGTACTTGTAACTTTATCTTAAACCGTTGAAGATGGCTCTTGGGGGCGGGGGGGGGGGGGGAGAGACTCAGGTATTGCATTTTTACTAGACCATTGAATTTCCAAACAATTGATGGAAGGTTAAGCATCTAGAGAAAATATGGAGCTATGTTAGTTGACTAGGAAGGGAAGTAAATGAGAGAGCAAACAGACATGTCTCTCTCTCTCTCTCTCTCTCTCTCTCTCTCTCTCTCTCTCTCTCTGTGTGTGTGTGTGTGTGTGTGTGTGTGTGTGTGTGTGTGTGTGTGTATGTGTAAGTATGCTTTTCTCTACATGTGGTCTCCGGCAGACAAGATAGAAACTGGAGAGGAAATGCTCCATCCCAGACTCTCCACCTAGTCTGGTCCCTCTGCCCCACTCTGAAACACACAGTCCCTCAGCTTTCTCTGCCCCTGCTGTTTTCTAAAGGTATCCAGCAGTTTGAGCTGCCCGGCATCTCCCCAACCATGGCAACCCTCTGCCTTCTCCTCTGCACCACTTGCTAACCTTAATGCTAAGCCGAGGTCATGCCCGCTAGCAGGCGAGCGCCCAGGCTCCCCCTTCCTAATTCTTCTCTGGGAAGTGGAGAGCCAGTTACCCAGGCAAGAGGTGGGGAGTGGGGCCGGCGGAGCGTAGTTGGCAAGAGAGACTCACCAGGTAAGCGCCCACCGTGCCCTGCGCCAGCATCAGGGCGCATTCGGACACCAGGAAGATCTTGATGTTGGAGAAGCAGGACACCTTCTTTTTCTTCTTCTTGTTCCTCTGCGCCTCATCCCCCTGCAGCTCGCCGCTCCTGCCCCCGTTGCCACCGCCGCCCGAAGAGCCGCTCGGCTTCTTCCCTTGCATCCTTCCTCCTCCTCCGCTGCCGCTTTCCCGCTCCCCCTCTATCTGGGTGCTGAGGCGGTGTGTGCGTGCGTATGATGGTGTGTGTGTGTGTGTGTGTGTGTGTGTGTGTGTGTGTGTGTGTGTGTCTCCGCCTAGAAGGCGAGCAGCAAACCCTACGCGCCTCTCTCTCTCTCTCTCTCTCTCTCTCTCTCTCTCGCTCGCTCGCTCTCGCTCTCTCGCTCTCCTCCCTCCCCCCCGGATCCGTTGGGGTGTTTAGAGGTTGAAGGCTGAATCTCCTCTCCTCCTCCCGCTGCCGCTGCGCTCGCCCCCTTCCTCTTCCTCCTCCTCCACCTCCTCCTCCTCCTTCTCTTCTCCTCCTCCAGCTCGGGCTGTGCCAATCACAGGGGCTGGGAGTGCGGCGGGAGCTCCCCACGCCGCCCGCCGCCGCCGCTGCCGCCGCCGCTGCCTCTCCTCCTGCGGGCCGCCGCCGCCGCCGCCGCCGCTTCTGGTACTGCCACTGCCATAACCAGTTCCGTTCTTTCCCCCTCTATTTATTTTCCCCTCCTTTCATCGGCTTACGGTCACTCCTTTCCCTCCTTCCCTCCTCCTCCTCCGTTCTCCGGAGCTCTCTCTCTCTCTCTCTCTCTCTCTCTCTCTCTCTCTCTCTCTCTCTCTCTCTCTCTCTCTCTCTCCCTCCCTCCCTCCCCCTTTCTTTTCTGCACCCCCCCCCAACTCCAAGCCGCCCCCCCCCCCAGGCTGGGTACTGCTTGGCCTCGCTTCTACCTCCCAATCTCTGTACCCCGCGGAGTCAGGCGCAACCAGCGCCTGGGGAAGGAGGGAGGCTCCGAGGGAATCGCGGCTGCCAGCTGGAGGCAAAGAGTGCCACAGGGTGCCGGGCCCCTGGGGCTAAGGGCGGTGCCGCTAAGGGGAAAAGGGAAGGTGCGCTGCACTGGCGGACGCCCAAGCTTCCACTTACTTTCCTGGACTAGGAATAGGGGTGGGAAGAAGGATAGGAAGAGGGCAACAGGGAAAGGGTGGTGGGTGCAGGGTAGAGATAAGGAATCTGGGCTGGGGAAAAGGGGTGGAGGTAGGGAGGAAGGCAGTGCCCACAAGAGGGTAGTAGTGGGAGTCGCGGTGTTTCAGAAAGAGGAAAGTAGCATGGGCACGGACCCGTCTGGGCCACCTCTTTTCCCCCAGTGCCCAGGAGAGAGGCGGGAGTGGTCTTCAGATTGTTCTCCTGTGCAAAGACAGTGATAGCAATGAGGAAAGAAAGAGAGAGCATCACTTCCTTCTGTCCCCTCCCCTCCCCTCCCTTCCCTTCCTTCCCCCTTGGGGCGCTCTGGCTCGGACTTCTAGGAGCTCACCAATCCCTGAGAGAAAGGGGAGGAAGGACCTGAAACGTGGGTGAAGTTAGATCCATTTGCTTGTTGCTGCTCTACCTGCAGTCCTTTCAGCCGTGGAAGCAGCAGCGACCAAGGGGACAGGTCGGTCTTCACTATCTTAACTACAAACGGGAAAGGATCTAAGAACAGAAACGACTCTGCCATCAGCCGAAGGAACCATTACCCCAAAGTTATAGTTGGATAACCATTACCTCGGGCTGCCTCACCACACTGTTGCTACTGGAGAACCCTGTGGCATGCTACTCTTATATAATGCTGAGAGCCAGCCAAGATTTGGGGGTCTCAAGATACGGATTATAAGATCTCAAATCCCAGAGACACTCCTTGGAAAAGCTGCATAAAAAAACAAGCATATTCCTAAAGGAGAGGAGCAGGGGTATTTAGCTCCCTTAACATGATTCTGAGACCAGTTATCCCTTGCAAATTCTGTCAACTCTTCTTACAAAAGCCCTCTCTCAATTGCTGGTTCTACCTGGGCATCCATGACAAAATCAACTTAATTTCTCTTTAGTGCCAGACCTGGGAAAGAGTGACTGGAATTTTGCCTTACCAGATTTCCCTACCCCTTCCACCCCTATTTACTGCCCACTCTCAAGTCTGGCGGAGCAAAAAGCTAGACATCCCATGGACACTTCCTCCTCTCCAATTTTCTACATACCCTGGAAGCAATTATTGTTAGATCTTGGTAGTGCCTATTCCTACTGTGTCTGCCCCTCCTTGTGGTGGCAGGTAACATTGTTGATGGGCAGCTTCCTCCCTTTCAAGAACATGAATGCCTAGTAAGTATTAGAGTACATGCCCTCTTCTTAGAAGACTCCTAAGTGAACTTACTTTGTCCTGATTTTGTCACCTCCTGCTGATATAGAGAATGCAAATTACCTCTGTCTTACTGACCCTACTCTTTATTGGTCTGCAAAAGAAGGGGGGGGGGGGCAGCTAGGTGGTGCAGTGGATAAAGCACTGATCTTGGATTCGGGAAGACAGGAATTCGAATCTAACAATTCACGTGCTATTCATGGCACCACCTCCTTGATTTAGTTATCTTTTTTGAAAATGAAAGACAAACATTAAAAGAAGGGAGCTAGGTTATTCAGTGGATAGAATGCAGGACTTGGAGTAAGAAAAACCTGAAATGGAATCCTGCCTCAGATATTGCCCAGCTATATGATTCTAGAAAAATCATTTAATGGGCGGCTAGATGGTTCAGTGGATAAAGCACCGGCCCTGGAGTCAGGAGTACCTGGGTTCAAATACGGTCTCAGACACTTAATGATTACCTAGCTGTGTGGCCTTGGGCAAGCCACTTAACCCCATTTGCATTGGGAAAAAAAAACCTAAAAAAAAAAGAAAAGAAAGTGATCAACTGTCACTTGTAGAAGCTCAATATATTTTTTTTAATTACAGGAAGAAATTTGAAAGCTGAAGAATTAGCTACATATAAACTTTCCTCAAAAGTACTTGACTCCAATAATATTATTGAAATTTATTGGGTGTAGTTACAGGACATAGACATAAAAAAAAACAATACTATAAGCAAATTAGAAGATCAAGGACTAGTCTACCTGTCAGATCTATGGAAAGGAGAACAGTTTATGAGTAAGGAAGAGTTGGAGAACATCACCAAAAACCAATTAGATGATTTTGATTACATTAAATTAAAAAGTTTTTGCACAGATAAAACCAATGTAATCAAGATCAAAAGAAATGTAGTAAATTGGGAAACAATCTTTACAACTAATGATTCTGACAAAGGACTCATTTCTAAAATATAGAGAACTGAGTCATATTTTTAAAACAAAAAGCCATTCCCCAATTGACAAATGGTCAAAGGATATGCAAAGGCAATTTACAGATGAGGAGATCAAAGTGATCCAGAGTCATATGAACAATTGCTCTAAATCATTAGAGAAATGCAAATTAAAGCTTCTCTGAGGTACCACCTCACACCACTCAGATTGGCCAATATGACCAGAAAGGAAAATGATCATTTTGGAATGGTTGTGGGAAATCTGGGACACTGTTACACTGTTGGTGGAGCTGTGAACTCATCCAGCCTTTCTGGAGAGCAATTTGGAACTATGCCCAAAGTTACAACAAAAATGTGCATACCCTTTGGTCCAGCAATATCACTGCTGTATCTATACCCTGAAGAGATGATGAAAAAAAGTAAAAACATCACTTGTACAAAAATATAGCAGCTCTGTTTGTGGTGGCAAAGATTTGAAAATCAAGTAAATGTCCTTCAGTTGGGGAATGGCTTAGCAAACTTTGGTATATATGTGTCATGGAACACTATTGTTTTATTAGAAACCAGGAGGGATGGGAATTCAGGGAAGCCTGGAGGGATTTGCATGAACTGATGCTGAGTGAGATGAGCAGAACCAGAAAAACACTGTACACCCTAACAGCAACATAGGGGCAATGATCAACCTTGATGGACTTGCTCATTCCATCAGTGCAACAATCAGGAACAATTTTGGGCTGTCTGCAAAGGAGAGTACCATCTGTATCCAGATAAGGAGCTGTGGAGTTTGAACAAAGTACAAGGACTATTCCCTTTAATTTAGAAAAAAAACCAAATAGCTTATTGTCTGATCTTGTTACATCTGAGAACTATGTTCTCTTTAAGGATATGATTTCTCTCTCATCACACCCAATTTGGATCAAGGTACAACATGGAAACCAAGTAAAAACTGACAGAGTGCTATCTGTGGGGTGGGGGTGAGGGGAGGGAAGCAAGATTGGGGGAAAATTTTAAAACTCAAATAATATCTTTAATAAAAATAAATTTAAAAAAAGAAATTTATTGGGTGTAAATGGGGAGGGGTATGGGAAATGGGAGTATGATTATGGATTATAACCATTACATAAAAATTATAAAATAATATGCAGTATAGCCATTTGTTTTCTAAGAGGCCCAGACCACTTTACAGACATGATCTTATTCAAGTTCACAACATCCCTTTGAAAGACCAAATCTCCATAACTTCTTTATTTAAATGTTATCCCTGGAACTTAATGAGGTAAAAAAATAATTTTTTATGGAAATATTACCCTTTTCCATTATCTCCAATTGCCATCAATGATACCATCAATCCTCTCCCAGTCCCCCCCCCACATTTATGATTTTGGAATCATGATTTATTGACTCTTCTTTACATTGCACCCCAAAATACAAGTCCTCCCTCTCCTTCCTTACCTTGTATTTTTTTTTTGGTATCTTTAGGAAACTAGGTGGCACAGTGGCTCAAATGCTGGACCCAAGAGTCAGAAAGATCTAAATTCAAATTTGGGCTTATAAATTTACAAGATATGTGACCCTGTGCAACTCATATGACCTTGTCTGCTTCAATTTTATTAATTGTAAAATAGGAGTAATAAAAGTACCTAGGTCACAGGTAGGTTCTTGTTAGGATCAAATAAGATATTTGTAAAACAGCATACAGGACCTGGCATAGTGCTTATTCCCTTCCACCACCACCCCATCCTCTTTCTCTTCATTTCTACAGCCATTATATGATTAATAATTATCATTCATACATTCCCCACTTATTTGACCAGCTCTCATTTATGCCCTAGTGAATATGAACTGTTATTCTCAGTTATTTCTTTTCCCTTAGTTGCTGGATAATTGTCCCATTATATTCCCAAAACATTGGTTTTGTATTTAAGCACATTGCATTTTACTTCCATAATTGTGTTTTGGTTTAGGTGAAACAATATTATGGAGGGCTATTCATTTCATAGCAATAATGTTAAAAATGAAAAATATATTCCTGGTAAGCTTGGTAGCTATAAAGATTTAAATCAATCTTTACAATTATCTGTGACTATACATTGGTACTGTGCTGGGCAGAGTAAAAAGAGTTAATTCAGATTTGGGTAGATCTGGTTCTTATAGAGAGACTAGAATTATTTGGCTTATTAGAAGCAGAATTGGTAGTAGTTGATGGGGGGAGCTGAGAGAAGGACAAAGTAAAGATTTCAAAGACTTCCTAGAAGGAAGTTATGAATGTAGGTGATTAGCCAGAAATTCCCTAATCTCTATTTAAGATCTGGTTGGAAATGACAACTCCCTGATGAGTCTGGATATAATTTTCAAAGGAAGAACATCATTTAGTGTCCACAGGAAGGTGAAAGTATTCATCTCCTTAGAGAAAATGGAGAAGTGTCTGACTCCTAGGGCAATCTGTGGAGGCAAATATGGTGGAGGATTAGAGATATGAGCCTGACAATAGCTGTGTTGGAAATCTTCCTCTGACAAATTATGTGACCTTAGGCAAATTACTTAACCTCTCTGAGCAACAATTTCCAATCTGTAAACCAGGACAATAAACCTACAGTACCTAGGGTTAGTGAGAGAATCAAAAGAAATAAAATATGAAAACATCAAGTGCTCTATAATTCTTCAAGGGTCATTATCAATATCACCTACTTTTACATTTATCATCTCTAAGCAATACAGGTATTATTAGTCTCATTTTACTGATGAAAGGACAGAGACACAGAGAAATTAGTGTTCAATTAAATTCCTGTCACATAGCTAATGTCAGAAATGGAATCTGACCACAGTCTTTGTGGACTCAGGGTTAGCAGGCCACCCTAAACTGAGTCCTTAAAGTACTGGAAAGATAGTATAATTAAGATAGTAACTTTGAAATTATAGGAATTGGGCTAAAAACTGAATATTCTTTCCCTTCTCCACTCTCCCCCAATTTTATCAGCCATTTAACCTGATATCTCTTTTCCATTACTAGGACTGCTGAGAATCAGGGCAACCCTCTTTTCACTGAACTATCTTTAGAAAGTGCTTAATGTCTCTGTAATATTTAATAACCCAATGAATGAAACCTCAAACTGAAATGACAATATTATACAAACATCAAGTTAAAGATGGGACCTGACCATCAAAATATTGATTACAAAGGGCTCATTGAAAAAATGAAGTTGGTTAAAGAAACAATGGGGAACGTGCTTGTAAATTTATTGGGAAGGGGAATGTGCAATTTATGATTTTGTTGGTTTGGAAACTTCTCCCACACTCCCCACCAATGTAGATGTACAAAATGGTCTGTAATTTATTATCTGGGACACTAAAAGATTAACAGATTATCTATCCATGGTCAAACATTTACAAGAGTTCTTAAGGAAAATTGTATTCTTCTATAATCTAGCTAGTTAGAATCTTATATTTTGCACACCAAGTACAGATCTTTCTCTACTAGTATTGTACCATATGGCATTTTGTCTGTAATCATAAAGGGAAGTTTATATGCTTTTTCAGCTTTTCAGTTTGTATAGACTAGAGGAGACATGTCTCTAGGTAAAAGGAACTTTTTACCTTTCTGCTAGTATGTTTGAGGTTAAGACTAGGATTAGGGATTTTTCCTGTAATTACTAGTAACCAACCATGAATGTAATCATATGCCTGGAATCTAAAAGGAAGCAAAACAAGCCTGAAGGAAATCAGGCAGTAAGCTTAAGGACAATCAAATGGAAGGCCTAAAAGGAATTTAATATATCCTGATTCCCTTTTCATTTTAGTTGGTTTTTTATTTGCATGCAAATTAGTGCTTTTGGGGGGTGGGGACAGTATTTTTTGCAAACTTGCTTGTATTCTTCTAGTCGCATATGTAGTGAGGAGGAAGAACTGTTAGCAGTAATATAATTTATGAAGGACCTATGTAATTATTTTGGTGATCCAAATATTTTTCCTCCTAGCTTAATGATTCCACAAGATTCTATGATGGGACTTCAAAGAAAATTTCCTTTAAAGATACAGTATCAATAGAAAATGAAGCATTGGTGGCTTATGCTCACATAAGATGTTTGATAATGTCATTGAGCTTGCAAAGAGTCCAAATGAAAGAGGGACTCCCTATCTCAAAGAAAAGGTTATGTGAATGTTTCTGTTCTCAAAATGGTATTATACTAATTACACCAAGTCCTAGAATTTTTAAACATCCTCCATGAAATGAATAAGCCCTTGAAAGAAATCAATCTATTCATACTCAAATTGTAAAGTGAATGAAGAGATTGTATTGAATAGGTGTATTGCCTAGATTATGGTCCATCAGGGTGTGTATGCTTCAATACTTCAATGCATCTATAATGTTATCATTGTCCAGTATTCTCTTTGATAGTACAAAATGCAACTAATTCATACACTCTCTTATTCTACATCACTATGCATATTCTCCAATAATTTCCCTCTAAAAGATTCACCCACATACAAGAGGCCTTTCTCTAGGTCTATTTAGAATCACTGTGGCTGACAATAAAGTAACTTGTTGTTCTTCATGCGTTATCTTTCATTTTTGTTTCATTAAAACTAGTCCATTCCCATTTGTGAACAAGGTTTTCCTAGGTCATATCTTTTATATAGCATTTTGGTTCACATATCTGGTTTCAACCAATTATATAACCACTATATCTCTCCACTGATTGCTCTTTGGAATATATATATATATATATATATATATGTATATATATATATATATATATATATATATATATATATATGTATGTATATACCCCCACAATTTTGATTCTTCAAGTATAGATTAGCTGTGAATCTTGATTAGGTTTGAATAAAAAATTCTGTGAATTGGTCACATTGAATCTGCACTGCATATTTCCATTGGATTAAGACTATTAAACATATTTTACATAACTATAACTTCAGATAATTCAAATTCAAATATAGGCAAGCACTTCCTTGTATTCATTACTAACACTAGTTGGCACCTGGATATATTAAGACTTTCTAAGACTGTCATATTGCATCACTGAGGGCTTCCTGCTGCCTAGATAGATAGATATATTCTCTCTGGCTTTTAAAGGGCTTCATAATCTGACTGAAACCCTTTTTTAGGCTAATTACACACCACTGTACCTTATTTGCCCTATATTTCAAACAAACTGGCCTACTTGCTGACTGACATATATAGATATTATATTGTATCTCCCACCATCACACCTTTGCACAGACTGTCTCCCATGTCAGGAATTCTCCTTACTTACTTTCACTTCTCTGAACTGCTATATAATTTTAAAACTCAGCTCAGATCAGGCCTTTCCTAATCCCCTCTCCCTATCATATCATATCATATCATATCATATCATATCATATCATATCATATCCAATAGAATTTGTGCCCTTCCATGCAAGAGGGAAGAAATTCTCTTAACTTTATATTTGTATTCCCAATATCTGCCATATTGGTAGGTATTTAATAAATGCTTGTTGAGCAATTGAATACTATAAGTGTAAATAGAGATAATATTTTGTTTGAGAAGAAATTCTGAAATTATTGAATAAGTTATACCATTTCCTAAATCCATTCCTTTCTTCCTATTTTAATCCTTTGCCTACTCATTGTTCATTTGGTCTTTTTATTCAAGAAATGTACACACATACACATGTGCACAAATAATATACTAATTGAATGCATTATCCATCTACATAGATGTTACAATCTGGACAATGACATTCTTTATCCACTTGATTTTTGCTGTGCTGATAGTGAAGTCAGACTTATTTGATTCTTAAGCAATCTCATTGAGGAAGTTCTGAAATGCAAACAGTACTTTGTCATCCCAAAACAGCAACATTCCCTATCTATAAAAAAAAAGTCCCCTTTCATTTGGATTCTTCACTGGACAGCCTCCATGATAATGGCAACCACCACTGTTAATTATATATCTTCATATTCTATTGGAATGTTTTATTAATATTCAAAATTAATAAGCACTGAGTCATAAAATAATTATATATCTTGATTTATTGTTCAAGGGATCTTGTATAATCTCAACATAAATGCTAGATATATTGTTGATTTATGTAAGAAATGATATTAGAGTGCTTTCTGTCAGGCAAAGGGTGGAGAGAAGGGAGCAGGAAGAAAACTGTAAAACTCAAAACCTTGAAAAAATGATTGCTGAAAATTTTTATTGCATGTTGCTGAAAAAACAAATATATAAAAATATTTAAATTGAAAAGAAAAGAAAAAAATTTTTCAATGAAAATACCAAAAGTAAATGAATATTTGGAGAAAGCTTTCTAAAAGTTCTTTATCTTCATGCTGTTTCCCCCCTTTCTCCACTCTTCCCATAGGCACTGCTGAGGCAGAAAGAGGAATGACACAGTGATCTAAAGGCATTTTGCTTTGGTCTTCATTTCATGGGCTTCCATGAGTAAAGAATTCAATCTCTTCATATTTAGTTCAGTAGATTCAGTTTGTCTTCAAGACCACATGAAACATTTCAGATTTATAAAATTGTCCATATACTCTGTTTAGCCAGCCTAGCTTTTGAATTTACAGGTTCATTCCCACAGTAAAGCAAAATAGAGCCAGCATTATTCTTGCTTCCAAGTCACTTGCATGTCATAACATCACCTCCCTTATCATGGTCTTCTTCAAAGGATGAACAATAGCAACAAGGTTGCCCAGAATATTAAAAGTGGAAATATAATTTATTTGTATGACAATGTTTAAAAGAATTTTGTTCCAAACCCATTAACAACAAAGGGAAAAAAAGGAAAGTTTCCATTTTATATAGAAATCTGTAGAAATCTTCCAGGTAACAGTACTACTATGTAGATTAAGCATGCTAAAAAGACAAATTCTCCCCTCCAACTGGAACCTACATAGTCTATATGACATAGCAGCAGCAAAGGAAAGAGGTCCATGTTTGTTCTTTTATTTCTTAACTATGTACCTTTTGATCCATAGTCCCATGACTTGGTGCTCCATCAACCTGATGCTGGTTCAGGAGTCGCAGATTGTACTAATGACTTCCTTCCAGAGTGAAAGGGATACTGTGGTTTTCAGAAGAGACTTCCTAGATCCATCTGTGCTTCTGTAGCAGTCTCCAATTGACTTATCTTTATTTCCTGCTGCTTTGAAATCCACATACTTTTCAGCTGTGTCTTTTCTCCAGATCCTACTTGGTATATTTTATATGCAAGCAGATCCATTTGCATGCATGAGTCTCTTGAATCCTCCATAGATGGAGGAAGGAGGGGTTATCTTATTTCCCTTGATGTTCACTTATTGTACTAATGATTTCTGAGAGGAGGGTTTATTTTTTCAAATTATAAAAAAAGGATTGTCATTCTGTGTAGGAGACAAGTGGGTTAATTTAATGTGAAAGGGGAAAAATGACAATATCTTCCACTGTTGTTGGGCCATGGCAAAATTTCACAGCAAGTGGCCTTAGTATAATTCAACACAATGAGAAACTGTTGTTCAAGTAATTCACATGAACCAGCCTTTGCCAGCTTCAATTTTGTTCACAGGCAAATACCAAGTTGGGAAATGAAAGCAAAGAATGATTTTTATTGTCACTATGATGGAAAATAGATGTTTAGTTTCTTACCCAATGAAACAAAATTTTTCCCCTTGAAAATGCTTCTAATCTTGTGTCCAGTTAAGGAAAGATTTGAAAATAGGCCTACTTGTTTGGTCACTGAACATAAGTGAATCAGAACTGTATAGTAGAAAGAATATTTTATTTGGAGTCAGAAAATTCATATTCAAGACTTTCCTCTGCTGCTTATTACCTTAGATTAATCACTTTGACTCTCTAGGTTTACTTTCTTCTATAAAACAAGGAAATAATTTTCATGACTTCTAAGGTCCCTTCTGATTCTAAACCTAATACTTAAAAATGAGTTCAGTGAATTTTATTCTAAAATATACACAATACATATATGTGTATGTATTTTTATTTACATATATTTATTCTAAAATATACATACATACACACACATATGAATGTGTATATATATATATATTTATATACACATATATCTCTTTTGTATGCTACAACTCCATTAAGATAACTTTCAGTCTTATAGGATCTAAGGATTATCACTTAACCATATTCAAATCTTGTTAATATTATAGTATTCCTTATTTAAGCAAGTAGAAAGAGGACAAATCATTGAACATAAGAAAATTAATTTATATAAAATTATATTTATAGGTTCTGTTTTTATATTGCTCAAACTCACATCATCCAAATTTTTTACTATGTGCCCCCCTCCCTCCCAAAGTCATTCCTTATTTTTTTAATTTAAAAAATTATATTTTTCTATTCCTCTCATTATCCCCACTACTACTGTGAACTACCATGAACAATATAAAAATAGGAATAAAGCTCTCCATACATTTATGCATATCCAGCAAAACAATTTCTCACCTTGGCCATGTCTGGTAACATGTGTCTTTTATTGCTTTTAAATTCAACTCTCTGACAGGACGTGAGTGATGTGTTTCATTTTCATTCTTTTCACTTCAGAACACATGTTATTTAAAAAAAAGAAGAGTAAATTAGTGACTGAGAGGAGGAGAAGAAGTGATCAAAGAAATACCTGAGAGATGGGTTGAGAATTCAGCATAATAAAATAAAATATGTATTCTAGAATTGTAGTAAGCAGGCAGTGAAGTGCAAATTCTCCCTTTGACACTTCCAGTTATGACTCTGGACATGTTGCTTTATCATTCTGAGCCTAGTTTTCTCATATATAATATGTTGATAATACTCATAGTACTTAAACTAAAGGTTTGTTCTGAGGATCAAATGAAACATTGCATATATATGGAGTTTTTAATCTTTATATAAATGTAATCTATTATCGAGAAATAGGAAAATATGAAATTGGCAATCTGTTGGGAGTCATGAGATCAGAAAGAATAAAACTTATTTGTGAAAATTAGAAAATTGGAATTTTTTTGAGTCTTTCCTTGCACAACTACCCTAAAAGAGGTCATATTATGACACCTTCTAGGTGTATAATTGGTTTGACAAGTATGTAGAATATCCTCTTTCCTTTCCCCAGTTCCGAATCCTATAGGAGTGACCAGGAATGAGTCATTGGAGGTGGAATATAGGGAAGTGGGGGGGGGCAGTTTTCTATTGTGAACATATAAAATGATCAAAATCAACTCCTTCCTTGGAAAAGGAAATTAATTCACATTGACCTAATAGCACTTGTAATGAAAGAAAAGAAATACTGCTTCACTTTCAGGGAATGACAAGAACAGCAGTTTTAGATCCAGACAAAAGGGAACTTGACTAGGACCCTGTAATCTATCTTAACCTGTATTAATAAGCAAGGCTTGAATACTAAAAATTCTTGGTGTTTTTCACTTGATCTTGCTCTTTTCTCTTTCATTCCACCTAAGAGCCTTTTGGCATAATGGTCACTCCTTTTTCCTTGTGTGGAACAGACAATCAATAACTTGGTCTTACTCTTATTCTTTTCTTCCATTTTCTTTCAACTTAAACTAGTGATCAGAGTTCTTTGTCTGTTCTTTCTTCTTCTTCTTCATGGTTTCTCAACTTTTCCACAAAAATGGCTGACAAAACACTAATATTCTGGAAAGATGAGTGAGATAAAGTGATCTTGACTTTATCTCTTGACTGAGTAGTCAGTAATTATCAGAAGCTTTGATTTGAATCTAACTTCCTAAGGCCATGTCCACTTGCATGACAATTAAACTACCTCTCAATATATATAGTTTGAGATCTTGTCAAATTAGAATGAGCAATAGTAATCTAACTAGGATTCATATGATACTTTAATATTTATAAAGCATTTTACAAATAGTGGAGTAGTAGATTGAACATCATATCTAAAGTCAAGAGAACCTGAATTCAAATCCAGCCTGAGATCTTGGGTAAGTGAACACTCTATGCCTCAGTTTCTCATTTATAAAATGAACTGGTCAAAGAAATGGCAAACTACTCTAGTATCTCAGACAAGGAAACTCATATCGAGTCGCAAAGAGACATGACTGAAAGAATTCAAAAGCAACTTGCATATATCTTATTTGATCTTCATAATAACCCTGGGAAAGATATGTATATTATATTTACACACACATATATAAATATATATAATTATCATAACTTTTTCATAGATAAGGAAACAGACTGAGGGAGGTTAAGCAATTTGCCCAGAGTCACAGTTATTAACTTTCTGAGATTGGATTTGAACTCAGATCTTTTTGACTCTAAGTCAAACTTTCTATCCACTGGATAATTTAACTTCTCATAAGAGAACATAAAGAAGTTCTTGTGATCTGAAACACAAGTGATCTTTCACTGCATCTTAATGATCTGTGTTGAAGATAATGAATAACAGAATAAAAAAATTTTAACTTTTAGAAAAGATTCCAATCAGCTATGGACTCAAGTAAGTATAGGTAGGCATGAAGCAGTCAAAGTTCATTATGAGCTGGACTCACAAGGTCAAATGTAATGGGAATAAATATGCTTGCTTTAAATCATAGAATTAAGTATATTCAAAAGTTCCCTTCTTGCAGAAAGCTAGAAAATAATTTTTACAGGCAGTGTTTCTGATAAATTTCTAAAATATTTGGAGAACTGAGTCAAATTTGTAAGAATTTCAGTGATTTTTCCACTTGATAAATGATCAAAGGATATGGACAGCCAATTTTCAGATGAGAAATTAAAGTTATCTATAGTCATATAAAAATGCTCAAAATCATTATTGCTTAGAGAAATGCAAATTAAAACAACTCCAAGGTACTACCCCACACCTTTTACATGAGCTAATGTGACATAAAAGGGAAATAATCTATGTTAAAGGAGATATAGGAAAACTGAGACACTAAAGCACTAGTAGTAAAGTTGTGATTTGATCCAACTATTCTGGAGAGCAATATGTAATTATGTGCAAAGGGCAATAAAACTGTGTATACCTTTCAATTCAGTAATACTAGTTCTATATCCCAAGGAGATCATTAAAAATAAGGAAAACCTCACATGTTCCAAAATATTTATAGCAGCTCTTTTTGTAGTATCATATTGAGACCCATTCATTGAAGAATAACTGAACTAGTTGCAGTATTTGAATGCAATGGAACACTATTGTTCTATAGGAAATGAGTTGTAGGAAGATTGATACATTAATGGATTGTTGGTGGAGTTGTGAACAGATTCAATCATTCTGGAGAGCAATGTGGAACTTTACCCAAAGAGCAATTAAATGGTTCATACCCTTTGACCCAGTAATTCCAATTCTAGGTCGATAGCCAGAAGGAAATCATAAAAAATGTTGCAAAAATCATAAAAAATGTTGCAAAATATTCATAGTAGCTCTTTTAGTAGTGGCAAAGAATTGGAAATTGAGGAGATGTCCATCAATTGGGGAATGGCTAAACAAGTTATAGGATGTGAATGTTATGTAATACTATTGTTCTATAAGAAACCATAAATGGTAGAACTCTAGAGAAGCATGGAATGAATTACAGGACCTAATGCTAAATGAAGGGAGTAGAACCAAGGGAATAATGTAAACATTAACAACATTGTGAGTTGATCATCCTTGATGGATGCAGCTCCTCTTAGCAATTCAGAGAGCTGGGATAACCATATTAGACTGGCTATGGACAAAGCTATCCCCATTTAGAAGAAGAAACAAAAAACAAAACAAAAATTCCTTCAGAATATGAATGAACACTACATTCACTTTTTTAAAATTTTATTTTATTTTTTATTTTTATTACATTTGTTTTATTTTTGTACAAATGATGTTTTTATACATTACCAAAACATTCTTGTTTAACAGTAAACATAATAACCCCCCAAAATATAGACTCTTATGAGCAATAAAGTAAAGGAAAGAGGAAAAATAAAATTAAAACTAAAAAATAATAATAATAATAGGGGCAGCTAGTTGATGCAGTGGACAGAGCACCAGCCCTGGAGTCAGGAACACCTGGATTCAAATCTGGCCTCAGACACCCAACAATCACCCAGCTGTGTGGCCCCAGGCAAGCCACCAACCCCATTTGCCCTGCAACCCCCAAATAATAATAATAATAATAATACTAATAATAATAATAATAATAAAAAAGTGCTTCAGTCTGTGTTCCACCACCACCAGCTCTGTCGCAGTTGGATCACATTCTTTAGGATAAGTCCATCACAAAAGCTACTTTCACCTTTTCCCCCTGTTTCCATTGTTGATTGCAACTCCCTCCATTCATACTTCCCTACTACCATACACTATATTTTCTTGCTCCTTTCACTCTGTCCCTCTTCTTAAATGTGCTGTAGGGTAGCTGAGTGGCACAGCAGATTGATGACTGGCCCTGGCCCACATACTACCCCTAAGACCCCGTAATCACCCAGCCCTGTGGTCCCAGACAGGCCATACAATCCCAGCCTCTTGCAAGAAATAAAAAGCAAAATGTGTTATATCTGACCACTCTCCGCCATGGTCCACCCTCTCCTCCATCACTCACATCCCCCCTTCCCCTGTCCCCCTTCTCTCCTTTTTACTCTAGATGTCTATACCCCATTGAGTGTATATATGCTGTTTCCTCTCCAAGCTACCTCTGATGAAAGCGAAGGTTCCCTCATTCCCGCTCACCTTCCCCCCTTCCATATCATTGCAATAATTTATTGCAATAATAAAAAAACCTTATTATATGAAATATCTTAGCCTATTCCACCTTTCCTTTCTCTTACTCCTATTACATTTCCCTTTTAGCCATTGACTCCATTTTTACACTATATTATATATTCAAATTCAACTCTCTCTTGTGCTTCATCTCTAAAAACTCCTTTTCCCTGCTCTATTAAATGATAAGTTTTTTATGAGTATTATTAGTATCATTTTTCTATGCAGGAATACATGTACTTCATCATCATTAAGTCCCTTATATTTTACCCTTCTCCTCCATTCTCTATGCTTCACCTAAGTCCTGTATTTGAAGATCAAACTATCTGTTCATCTCTGGCCATTTTAACAGGAAGATTTGAAATTTCCCTGGTTCACTGAAAGTCCATCTTTTTCCGCTAGAAGAGGACATTCAGTTTTTCTGGGTAGTTGATTCTCGATTGCATTCTGAGCTCTTTTTGCCTTCAGGAATATTATATTCCCAACCCTATGAGCCTTTAATGTAGTTGCTGCTAAGTCCTGTGTGATTCTGACTGTAGCTCCACAATATTTGAATTATGTTCTTCTGGCTGCTTTTAATATTTTCTCTTTGACTTGGGATTTCTGGAACTTGGCTATAATATTCCTGGGGGTTGGGTTTTTTTGGATCTCTTTCTGGGGGAGATTGTAGATTCTCTCAATTTCTATTTTTTCCCTCTGCTTCTAGGATATCTGTGCAGGAATTCCTGCAGGAATTCTTTAGAAATAAGGTCAAGGCTCTTTTCCTGATCATGACTTTCAGGTATTCCAATCACTTTTAAATTATCTTTCCTGAATCTGTTTTCCATATCAGTTGTTTATTCAATGAGATATTTCACATTTTCTTCTAATTTTTCATTCTTTTGGTTTTGAAGTATTGTATTTTGACTTCTCTTAAGGTCAGCAGCTTCCTTCAGTTCCATTCTACATCTGAAGGATTTGTTTTCCTCAGAGAGCTTTCTTAACTCTTTTTCCATTTGGCCAATTCTGCTTTTTAAAGCATTCTTCTCCTCAATAACTTTTTGAACTGTTTTATCCATTTGACCTATGCTGGTTTTTAACATGTTATTTTCTTCAGCATTTTTCTGGATCTCCTTGACTACGCTGCTGACTTATTTTCATGTTTTTCCTGCATCTCTCTCATTTCTTTTCCCAATTTTTCTTCTATTTCCCTAACTTGATTTTCAAAATTTTTTTGAGCTCTGTCATAGCCTGAACCCAATTTCCATTTTTCTTGGAGACTATAGATGCAGGAGCTTGTATTTCCTCATCTTCAGATTGATTATTTTGATCCTTCTTGGGATCACAGACAATGTGTTTCTCAATGGTGTTCCTCTTTTTTCTCTGCTTACTCATTTCTCTAGCCTGTGCCTGAGTTTGGGGTGCTTCCTGAACTTTTGATTATTATTGGGACACCCCCCCCAAAGGATCTCCATGTGTGAGGATCTGTCTTCCCTCCTAGTCTATGAATGACCACAAGTGTACCCCTCTGCCACAGAGCTGAGGTGGGGGCCCTGCTGTTCTACTGGGGTCCTAGACTGTGCTCAGGATCTGAATGTGGTCAGAGCCCTAGGGTCCTGTTCCAGGTACAGAGGACAAATCTCTAAAATCTCTCTCCACTCCCCTACCCTTGGTATGCTGAGCACTCAAGGCTCAGTTGCCTGGGGCTCTACTTCTTGGTTCTACCTGCTTCCTTTTCCTGGATCTGGGCTGCTATGGCCAGGTTGCTAGCTGAGTGCCCTGAGGGCAGGGCTGCAGGTGTGCTCTCTCTGGCAGAGGTCCTCTTGCTGATCTTCCAAGTTGTGCCCAGTGCTCCCTGGGAGTGTAGGTCAGGACATTGCCCCTGCTGCAGCTCCCAGGGTCCCTGGGGCTGCCTCCGGGAGGCTGAAGTTCCTTCACTATGGCGGGCCACACCTCTAACCCTGTGGAGCAGATTCTTTCCACTATTTTCCAAGTTAACTTGGGCTGGAGAATTGCCTCACTGGATCCTTCTGTGGGTTCTGTCGCTTGAAAATTTAGAGTCCTTATTTTATAAGTTTTGATATATTATGCAGAGAGAGCAACTAAGATAGGCTCTTCTCCTGTTGCCATCCTGGCTCCGCCCCATTCACTTTTTTTAAAAAACATCTCTTATGTATTTCTTTCCTATCTCATGGTTTTCTTTCTTTTCTCTTTATCCTAATTCCTCATAATGAAAATGACTAATCTGTAAACATGTTTAACACATATGTGTATGTTCAATATTCACCTGACTGCCTCTGAGGGGAGGTGAGTGGGAAGGGAGGGTGGAAGGAAATTATGTAACTTAAAAATATGCATTTGCATATTGAAGAATGTTGAAAAACTTTTATAACATAACTAGAAAAATAAAACAAAATATCAATTTAAAAAATGAAGAGTAGGTAGATTTTTTAAAAAACCAGAAAGACTTATATGAACTAGTGTTCAGAGAAGTGAGCAGAACCAGAAGAATATTGTAAACAGAAACAGCAGCATTTTATGATGATCAACTATGATAGACTTAGCTCTTCTTAGTCATCCACAGAGAAAAATCTATGGAATCTGAATGTAGATCAAAGCACACTATTTTCAATTTTTAAATTTGTTCTTTGATCTTTTCTTTCTTGTAGTTTACCTTTTTGGACTGATTCTTTTTTCACATCATGATCAATATGGAAATATGCTCAACATAATTGCGCATGTATAACTTTCTTCATTGCTAGCTGTCTTGGGAATGGGATAGGGAAGAGAAGGAGGGAGGGAAGAAATTTGCAAAAATGAATGTCGAAAGAAATGCTGGTTGATGTGAAAAAAATAAAATAAAGAAATGGAAAAAAAGTTTCTTTTCCTTCAGTTGTGACCCTGTTGGACAAGTACAATTGCTTCCATTTCTCTTAATCATTTATCACCATCATGCAGGCATCCAAGATTTTCAATAGTGGTTCACATGTTTAGAAATCCACTGAAGTGGAGGCCACATAGATTTAATTAGGTAATTAATTATATTCAACTTTAATTACATCTAATTGATCCAGGACTACTAGCATGATACATGTAGGTAATCACTGATTCAAGGTTAGGAATTTAGACCCTACTGGCCTACTCATATATACTAGTTCATATATAGTAGCCAGTCAGCTATTTTTCGTCCTAATTTTTTTCCTAGTAATATTACAGATATAGGCAAGAGGCATTAGGTTCATAAACTACATGCATAGCTACTAATGAATTCTCCTATAATTCCAACTTCAAGGCTTAAATTTATATTACTAAATTTATTTTTCTTTCCTTCCTTCCTTCCTTCCTTCCTTCCTTCCTTCCTTCCTTCCTTCCTTCCTTCCTTCCTTCCTTCCTTCCTTTTTTATTTTTCTCCAGAAATAAAGAAGAAAAAGGAAAGAAGAATGGAAGAAAAAAGAAAGGAAGGAAGGAAGAAAAAAAAGAAAGGAAAATTAGCAGTCCAATTTTAAAGCCAGATCTGAGGACTAGAACTTGATTCATTGAACTATTTAATGCCACCCCCCCAATTGCTAAATTTTATAAGGCAATGGGAAAGCATAAGTCCTGCTGCCAGATGCCTAAGGGAGGCCAATTCCATTTTGAGGAATCACAATATCCACCTGAAGGGGTATTGTAGGGAGGGATGTATTGTGAAATGAAACTAATGTAAAAAAGAAAACATATCAATGAGAGTCAAGAAAGACCTATTCTTTTGAGATAAGGAAACTCCTTTTATCAGTGCAAGTCAGCATTTTCTCTGAAATTTATAGTCTTGAATTGTTATTTAGAATGCTGGAGGCTTAAATGATTCATTCAGGTCCCAAAGTTAGTGAGATTTGAATCCAGGCCTTCCTGCTTCCCATATAGGCTCTTTATATAGTTAAATAATGATTTTATAAATTTTCTTCTACTTAAACCACAGTTGTAGATCAGGAGAGAGATTGAGAATTAAATAAGGCCACAAGGGAAGGCTATGTAGATTCTATGGTCAATATGTAGCTACATAGAAGTAATTTTTCTTATCCTGTCATGATATTCTTTTCCCTGGGACTTTTAGTATCAAAATAAACGATCACCTATTACTACTGTTCTTTGAAATTCTAATTAACTTCACAGTTTAGGGGGAAAAAAACCCCCAACTTTTTTCTGTATTGGGAAACAGCCCTCCTGCTTTTATTTTCAGACTTCAAAAGATTATTTTTGAATTAAAGGTTTATTTCCTCATAGATTCTGAAAATTTCCAGGGGCATGAAGGGATAACTTAAGTTTTACAAATAGCTCTGGAAACTTAATAGGTCAGTCAATTTAACTAGTATCTGAAAGGCTCCATGACATATAAAATCGACCTGTCATTCATCTTGCTTAATTTGTCAACAAACTTTCATTAAGGATGTCTCAGGTGTAAAACATCTGTCCAGAATCCTTACCGTATAATTTTTCTTTGTGATAGTAAGGTTACATTCTATGATGCTCCAAAATGAGAAAAAGCTCTTTCAAATATTTACCTCCAAAAAATCTATTCCAGTTTCAAGGGAATTGAGGAATTAGTACCCATCCAAAATTTAATACAAATCAAATAACACTGTCAATGTATTTACTTTTACCACCCAGACAGAGGACACATTAGTTTAAGACTAAATAAACAAAATGGAAAAATTTTAATCAGATAATTTAAGAAGAGTAACCTCATTGAACATTTGGGAACCCACACCACCAGTGAGAGTGACACATGCAGAGAATACAGGTTACCAGGTATCACAATGGAAGTCTCATATATAGGGAACAAATATGAACAAGATATATGATCAAGATCCTCACCACAAAGAAACACATGGTCAAGCCTCCTTGATAAGGGTTCACACATAAGGACCATATATGGCTAGCACATATGAAAGGACAGGGCAATTTGTTTTTCAAATGATATATGGCTGACAATATCCTTTGGTGATGTTGTAATACTGTTCTGGATTACTCTTTGCTGGACAGGACATTTATGCTCTTTGGTGAGGATGTTGCTTTATTGGGCTCATCTCTATATTGGAAGGATTTTTTTTTTTGGAAATTTTATTGTCTTTGCTGCAAAATTCTGGTATTGTTTCTGCTAAGTTTATTATAATGTTTTGTTTTTATGTCTTCAGAGTCATTACCTGACTTTCTTCTCTGATCCTCTATGGTAGGATCATAGAAAACCTTCCCTTTAGGAAGATAGTGAAGTATCTATTTTAGTCACCAGCAAAGTCTAGGAGCCACAGATTTCTAGAGAAGGACAGTTAGCCAAAAGTCAGTCAGAGTGCCTCAGGCCATGATCAAGACTTTTCTTTACTGTCTATGGTTTTTTTGTTTGTTTGTTTTGTTTTTAGTTTTAGCAAGGCAATGGGGGTTAAGTGGCTTGCCCAAGGCTACACAGCTAGGTAATTATTAAGTGCCTGAGGCTGGATTTGAACTCAGGTACTCCAGACTCCAGGGCCAGTGCTTTATCCACTGAGTCACCTAGCTGCCCCTACTGTCTAAGTCTGATGTGGATTTGAAGGTCCTTGCTCAAAACAATCATTTGACTTGGAAGTTTCCTTGAAATTGCCATTTAACTTCTGTTTTTTTTAAATTTTGTTCTTGCTTTTGTTTGTTTGTTTGTTTTTGCTACTTCATGACAGTTAGGGAATACAGTGCTTGGAGCACCAGACTGGAGTCAGAAGGACCTGAGCTAAAACTGACCTCAGACATGTGACACTTACTAGCTGTGTGACCTTGGGCAAGTCACTTACACCTGATTTCCTCACCTCTAGGGCCATCTCCAGTCATCAAGATTCATATCTGGGTCATTGGAGCCAAATGACTCTGGAGGAGAAAATGAGGATGGTGATTTAGCACAACTCCTTCTCACTCACATCCAATTGACTGACTTGCCATTGGCATCAACTCCCTAAAGTCAAGGTCTTCTTTGAATATCATCTTTTTGCATTTAAAACTCTTTTGAGAGAGGGAGGGCTGGGTGTCAAAGTAGACAAACAAACAAGCAAACAAAGATAGGAGCTAAATAAAGTCTTTGCAACAAAGCCAAATTCACTCTTTTTACATTCATATAACAATGATGTTGAGGAAGAGCAAAAGATAAGCAAAGAAGATAAAATCTATCTTCCTTGTTCTTATTTCTCCTTTTATTATGTACATCTACCAGGAATACACTGTGAAATGCTATGCTTTTGTACAAAGTACAAGATTTTTCTCTTTTCTTACATCAACAGAGAATTGTTCAGATTTCCCTTTTTTTTCCCCTTCTCCAAATCAAATCTAGGTTGCCTTTTGTCTAGCTGTAACAAAACCCTTTAGGAGATAAATGTATTAAACATTATATACTGCTTTTTATTATATCTTCAGAGTTTCACACTGAATAAGATAAACACAAGCATACCACTGAATGGGAATTATTCTGTGATATTCAATAGTGATACCACTTATACCTTAAAGTTCAGAGAAAGCAACTCAAGGTTTGGTTATTTCACATGGAACTAGTGGTTCCTTCTACTTGTTATTACTCAGTGTTCTTGGGAGATTTGTCCTTAAGGAACTCATAACTGGTAATCCCATCTTTCCTTTCCAGCTCAATATGGCATGTGGGAAATATTCCCACCCATAACTTGACTTAGATATGATGATTTGACTATTCATAGAGTTAGCTCTGCAGTGTCCTTCACAGTTACGTATTCCATCTGAGTAATTAGTAGTCAGTGCCATTTTAAAAACCTAAAGAAGAGATTAAAAAGTACTTTGTGTCACATATCCCAAGTATGCATTAAGGCAAAAAAAAAGCTTAAGATGCTATATTTGAACACACTTTTGTAGTTTATTCATTCATATTCAACAAAATTTATAAGAAAGATTTAAATATTCAGTTTTAAATGTAATACAACTTAGTGTAGAAATAGTGAAGCATAGCTGGCAAGCACTATGTATAACACATGTATAACACACACACGCACACACACACACACACACACACATATATATATACATATACTTGTTGGTTATATGAAATTATGTATATATATCATATATATATATATGATAGCTATATAATCTTCTCCACACAGACACCCAAACAATCCTCCCTACAATGTATACCCATAAAGAAAGTTGTTGATGCAAAGCTTGTGTCATTACATTTTTGTCAGTTTGATATTAATATGAGTTTGTATTTGGCCAGAGTTTTGTTGTCGCACCATTTTTATTTTATTCATTTCATTGTTGTGTTTGTATATGTCATCAACTTGGCTATATTTCCTCTTATTTTTAATGTTTTTTAATTTTTTTTAACATGGCTGTCTACAATAGTCTACTTGGAAAAAAAGAAAAACAGCCAAGCAAAATTAAATAATTATCCATTATATCTAATAGCATATTCAGTTTTACCTGTATTCTATGATCTTTCATTTGAGAGAAAGGAAGTTTATTTCATCATCAATTCTATGAAATTGGTCATTCTTCTTGTTGAGTTTTTCAGTCTCATCAGACTCTGTAACCCAGTGGACTACAGCTTGCCAGTACTGTATATGGTATTCTCTTGGCAAAAATACTAGAGTGGCTGCCTATCCCTCTCTAATGAATTAGGGTAACCGGAGTTTACCCAACTAGTTAATGACTAAGTCCACATTTGAACTCAAGTTTTCCTGATTCCAGTCCTAACTGGAGCCATCTAGTTTTCTCTTAAAAAATTAATCATTATATTGATCTGAATTCTGAGGTTTTTTTAGTTTCATTTTCATTTATGCTGTTGTGGTCATTATTCACATCATACTCAGTTCTGCTTTTTTTTTTACTCCATGCCAGTTCTTTTGCATCTTCCCCAAAAGTCTGTGAATTTCTTATATTTTATCACTCAGTAATAATGCATTACATCTATATATCAAAATGGGTACAGTTATTTTTCATTTAATAGACATCCACACTTTCAGGGATCATTTCCCTTTTGCTATCATCTAAAGTGTTGCTCTAAATATTTGTTATCCATAGGACCTTCAGTTCAATTCTATAAACATTTATTAAGCACCAATTATTTGCCAGGCACTGAGCTAGTCATGGACAATATCATATACTCCCTTTGGAGAGTGATAATAAAAATCATGAGACTTTGTTGGATTGCTGAACATCTGAACAACTCACTCAAATTTCTTATCTTTTGGTCAGACAGGAATGCATAACTCACCTTCTATATAATGGACACTTTCTTTTCTGAAATTTTAGAGAGAACACCTCCTTCTGGGGCTACCAACACAAGGACCCAGGAACTCTCAAATGCTACCAACACAAGGACCCAGGAACTCTCTCAAATGGTCAGTTTCATGAAGTAGCTCCAAGCTGAAAAATATCCATTTCAAGAATCCTGTCCAGTCCCTATTTTGGGGAAAGAAACATAATGCAAACAAGACAACTAGAGAACAACATCTAACCTCAGACATCTCAAAAATTACAAATTTTCATTGTGATGCAGTTGCTTTTGCCTCTGTGATCTCCATCTTCTCTTACTGAAAAACCAGGAGAGAGACTGCTGAGTCCTAAACAATATATTCCAAGTAAGAAAGACTAATAGACCATTGTTTATCATATTAAGGAATAATCCTTTTATGGCTATTTTCTAGTCTATGGTTTATTCAACTATTCTGGAATACAGTTTGGAATTATGCTAAAAATGATTGAGGAAATTATTTTTCTATTATAATATTAACTGATTATTAAATTAGGATTGTGACTTTTTCTCTTTATTTCCTCATTCAGGGTCCAGCTCCTACAAGTCAGTCAGTCTCTAAAGGACATGATAATAGAGAGATTGCACAAATTCTCCTGAAATATGCTCCTCAATTTTGGGTGGGACCTCACCCAGGACACTTACCTCTAGAATCTAAGTGAATTCCAGCCCCAGAGCATCAAGTCTATGCCCTTGTACCACTGGAGTTTATGGTAATTTAGTTCATGAAGCAAAATAAAACAAAACAAAACAAAACAGCTTACCAGAGTGGTTTGGGTAAAGATGGATTCCTTTGTCCAGATTGCCAGAGATCAGAGACTAAATCTCCTGGTCAAACTATGTCTTCTTGAGGAGGAGCTTTACCTAATCTCCTTATTTATATACCCATTCCCTTATTAATTGTTCAGCAATCAGGGTTGATTTTCACCTATCAGGGGCACCTTCCTCTTATAAAAGCATATTAAGACATTCACGGTTAGGTCTCTCATTATTGAGAGAAATCAATGACCATCAATTTATTGATTATCAGCTAACCTAACTAATAAGTTGATAATTAATTGCACAGAAATTGTCTATTGGGCTTTTTATTCTTCTCAGTCATTAAATCTAACTCTCTGACCTAGATATGACACTCCTAAGTATATCTTTCTCTAGTATAAGCATGTTCACTGGTTATTCCTATGACTGAAACTTCATCATTCTGACTTTCTGACTCTCTTCAAGTTATAGTCCAGCCTCATGCAAGTAGCCTTTTCCAGTCCTCCTTAATTTTAGGACATTCCCTCTGAGATGATCATTGATTTATCTTATTTTGTATGTTTGTCATCTCTCCCCCAAAAGACTGTGAGCCCCTTAAGGACAGGGACTATTTTTTAGTCTTTTTTGTATACACAGAGCTTAGCAAAGTTCCTTTAGGCACTTAATAAATGTTTGCTAACTCACTGAGGGAGGAAGAAATACACATTTATATAATATTTGTATGACCAGTAACTGTGATAATCATTTTAAAAGTTTCTTTTCATTTGATATTAACAATAAACATCCTTGAAGAAGCTGAAGAAAGTGAGGTAAATAGTGGTTAGGTGATCTTCTCAGAGTAACACATCTAACAAGTGTTTGAGGCCATAGGTGAACTCCATGCCCAACCCCTGGACTATGTAGCTGCCTTTGCAGACTGAAGTAAATGATTAAAAAGAAAATTCATCACTTCCAGGATGGAGGCAAGTTGGTGGCAAGTAGCTAGGAAGCTCTCAGAGTCTTACCCAAAACAATTTTGAATGAAACCTCTAAACAGATTGTAAAGTTACAGAACCCTCCAAAAAACAATGAAACAACTTTTCAGTAAGATATCTTGGAGGAACTTCAGGAAAAGGTCTGTCACATAGGTAAAAGTAGAGTATAGGCCAGTCAAGGCAGAAGAACTGGGAAGCCAACAAGAGTGTTTTATCCACTGCATAGCTAAGGTCCCAGAGCAACTCCACCAGCAGTGAGGGTCTCAACCCCAGCTCAGAGAGCAAGGCTTCAAGACCTGCAAAGCTGTATTGGATTACTCTACAGGCAGAGAGCAAACTGGGAATACCAGAAACACCAGAGCAGAAAGCCAGAGACCAGAACCCCAGGCCCCAGCAAAACAAAATAAAATGAAACAAAACTTGGGGGCTATATATCCTATTCCACAGGAACAGAACTAAAGTCCTGAAAAGAACAAAAACAACAAAAAAAAAAAACACTAGCCATTGACAACTACTATTTTAATAGGGGTGATTAAAAAAAAGCAACATTTCAGAAGAGAAAAGCAGGGACAAAATGCCTATATGTGAAGCTTTTGAGGGGTGGTTTCAGTTCCAAAAAGCCCTCTTGGAAGAGCTCAAAGAGGATTTTAAAAACCAGAGAAGAGAGGAAGAGGAAAAATGAAGAAAAGAAATGAGAGTCATGCAGGCAAACAATGAAAAATTAACTGAAGAAAACAATAAATTTAAAAGTAAAATTGACCAGTTGGATAATAAAATTAACTAGAGTTGGAAAAGGAAGCAAAAAAGCAATCTGAAGAAAATAAAACCTTAAAAGCTAAAATTGGACAAATGGAAAGGAATGACTCAATGAGACACCAAGATTCCATCAAATAATTCCAAAAGGTTGAAAAAGTAGAAGAAAATGGGAGGTACCTCTTAAGAAAAATGATTCAGGAGAGAGATAATTTATGACTTAGTGGTCTTCCTGAAAGCCATGACCAGAAAAAAAGAGCCTGAACAATATCATGCAGGAAATTATCATGGAAAACTTCTCTAATATTCTAGAACAAGAAGATAAAATAGTCCTTGAAAGTATCCATCAGTCATCCCAAAAAAGTGATTACAAAATAAAAACTCCAAAGAATATCATATGCAAATTTCAGAATTCTCAATTAAAGGAGAAAATACTGTAAAAAGCCAAAAAAGAAGCAATTCAAATACTAGGGAGTCATAGTAAGGATACACAGGACTTATCAGTTTCAACTTTAAAATTTTAGAGAACCTGTAATATGATAATTGGGGGGCAAAGGACCTTAGAGTATAACCAAGAATCAGATACTCTGTAAAATTTAGCATATTCTTTCAGGGGATATGGGCTTTTCAATAACAACCCCCCCACACACACAATGCATGTAGCTGTGTATGTATTATGTATTATATGTATATGTATATGCATTATATTATATTCATGTGCATGTATATACACATATGTATACAAAACAGTTTTGATATAAGTATATAATACATATATTTTCAATGTAATGATTACTTTGGTAATCCATTTAAAATATTATTTTGAGAAGGCAACTCTAGGCTTTACCAGGTAGCCTAAGAAACAACAACAAAGGTCCAGACTCCATGCCATAGATAATTGACATATAACTAGTGAATTTTATTTGATTTTACTAAAAAGCATCAACTTTAAAATTTAAAACTTACAGCATGGCAAATTAATGTAGTTCTATAAATAATACAAGTGCACCAATTTTTTTTAAGTGAACAAAGGCTGTGGTGCAGTATGAATTACAATCTGCTTCCTTTATTTCAGGAACCTGAGACTTTTCATCCTGTTCACCTTCCTCTGGAAGAAATATCTGTGAATTAGGTATACTGAACTTTGATTTATTTCCAAATAGAAATGACATCAAATGTCATCAAATCCTGGAGAGAAATGATGGCACCAATCCAAGGTTGTGAGTCACTTCTAGCAAAATCAGAGGAGTTACACAATCTCTATGGATAAAAATAACTAGTTACAAATATGAGGAAATGTTTTATTGACTTCTAAAATAAAAAATAGTATTATTATAATAAGAAATGAAAATAAAAACAAAAAACTAGAGTTGACTTGGTGACCCTCTGTGGTTCTTTTTAATCCTGGGATTCTATGATTCTAAGCATATCTCATCTTTGTGATTCATTGAACAAGGGAAGTAACAATTATTTATCAAGAGTCATGTATCAAGCACATAATCTAATTTGATCCTCACAATAATCCAGAAAGATAGGAGCTATAATATGAGGACACTAAGTAAGGCACGCTGTTGCTCAGGTCACACAACTATTAAGTTTCTGAGGCTAGATTTGAACTCATGTCTTCCTGACTTAAGGGTCAAGTTCTCTGTTCGCTACATTTATCTTTTCAACCTTTTAGTGAAAAGGATAAAACCATGTCTGTGGTCTCAGTTTTTTTTTCTTCTGTAAAATGTGCTGGAGCAGGAAATGGCAAACCACTCCATTATGTTTGTCAAAAAAATCCCAAATAGGGTTATGAAGAGTCTGACCCAACTGAAAAACAATTGAACAACAACATGTCTTATTGTACCCACCTCCTTTAAGTTTTGAAAATTTCCATAACAATTTCAGCATAGTATTTTAGACACAATATTATCTTGGGAAGAAAAATATAAAATAAGCAAAATCTTGAATTTTAGTACCAGCTCTATAATTCAAGAAACTTCTGTTCCAGGATTAGCTTTCTATCTTTCCCTGAAGTTTCCTCAGTGGCACAATCAGGATATTTTGTATGCTTCCATTGAGAAGGTCATCACACTGCAGTCATTTTTGTTTCACACATAATTACAGAAAAGCATAACAGAGACAGATTATTGTGGTTAACTTTTTTTGAAATATAATATATATATATATATATATATATATTTATATGATCATAGGATCACTGGAACATAGCAACATACGTTTAAAGCTGGAAGGAAGCTTAGAGATCATTGAGGTCAATGGAAACTTGCATCCAAAAAGTTTAAGTGATTTCCCCAGGGCTACAGAGGCAACAGTTTCTAAGGTAAATATTGGATCTACACTATATAAGTTCATTTAGTGACTTTTCTGTGGTGTTTGGGGTTTTCTTGACAAAGATACTAGAGTAGCTTGCTATTTCCCATTGGCCCTGGAGTCAGGAGGACAAGAGTACAAATTCAGTCTCGGACATCTACCACTTACTAGTTGTGTGACCTTGGGCAATTCAATTGACCCTGATTGCCTTGCATCCAGACCCATCTCCAGTCATCCTGATTCATATCTGGTCACTGGACCCAGATGGTTTTGGAGAAGAAAGTGAGTCTAGTGACTTAATCTAGCACCACCCCCACTCAAATCCAGTTCATGTGCTTGTCATGGCATCACCACCCTGCTGTTGTGGTCTTTGAAAATGAAGGACAAAACATTAAAGATGAGGAAACTGAGGTCAATAAGATTAATCACATCTAGTAAGTGTCTGAGCCTGGGTTTAAACTCTGAAAAAGATACAATGCATGCTATTGAATTCCTAGTAAATATTTGTCAGTATGTTTGTAGCACCTAACTTCCCTGTGTATTTCACTTTTATTTTTACTCCAGTTAAAATTCTGATTATTCATTGTTCCTTTGTTTTCCTTTAGTAAAAAGTTTAAAATTCATTGGGGATAGGAAAGGGATAGCCTGATAGTAATCCAAAATTCAATTATGCTGGACAGATACAAACAGGAGTTAATGTGCCTTTTGAGGACTTTATATATTTCTGTTATTTAGATGTTCATAAGTTTTTGTGAGACCTTTGTGTTTTCTATGTTTTCTGTGTAGTTAAATAAAAGTTGTCTCATTTGTGATCTGCTTGTCCTACTTTGAGCTATTGAACAAAAGTTGAGGAAGTCTTTTACCTTCAACTGAAGAAACCTAAACTTGAACCATACTGTGAATACATTAAAACATTTTCCTACTGTAACTCCTGAGGGAGGCAATGAGCCAAAATAAGAAAATTGGGTCATTTCCTAGGATCAATCCAATGCTGTCTGAGCTTGGAATTCTGGGGTCTTTTGAGCCAAAGGTTTTAAATATAATTTTGCATTTATACACATTTATAGGTATACATAAATGTATGTATATAGTATGTGAAGATAGATGTATATCTATATATTTACACATGTGCCTATATATTTATATAAGCATATTTATGTAGTGAATGCATATATTAATGTTCCAAAAGTATATGTGGAAGCATAATGTTCTAACAGAATTAGTGTAATTGTAAGTTATAAGCTATTAAATTATAAAGACATTTGGAACACTCAGCATATGTATGTGTATGTGTTCATATATATCTATACATCTTTGAATACATGCATACATAAATATGCACATAAGAATACCTAAATGTTTTTAAATGATATGTTTTACACATGATATGCCCACCCAGGTTCTTTAAATGCAGCACAGAAGGAATATTGAAAATTATCTCTGGAACTTTGCCAACTTCTCTCTGAGGGACACTTTGAGAAGGAGCCACAAGACTGAGTGTTCTGTTCCTTCTCTGAGAGAAGGGAATATTTAAACCAGGATTATATCTATCTACCCCAATTGCAAATAATTGTCAGTCTAGGGGTATGAATTTTTTTGAGTTCCAAAAAAAACAAAGCCACTAAGCTTCCTTTATTGTCATTTATTTTATGGAAGAACAATCCCAAACTTAATTCTTTTCCACCAAATGCTAATTACACAAAAGGCCATCACTAAAAGGGAATATCAAAGATGCCCAACCTGAGAACATAATGAAAATAAATTAAAGGAGTTAAAAACAGATTAAAATATACCAGAAAATACAGAGTAAATGCTCTCTCCTGGAAAGTGAGTTATCTCAACTCAAACAAGAGTTTATGATCTTACCCAAAGGGAAATTCCCAGAAGTAATCTGAAAGAGAACATGTCAGCAAAAAATACTTTTTATGTCACTGTCTCTCTGACTCTCTTTTTCTCTTCTCTGTCTCTGTCTCTCTCTCTTTGTGTCTTTCCTACTCAAAGCAAGAATTAATTATGTCACTATTCTCTCTCCTCACACAATATTGTATCATTATTTTCTCCACCACTTAGAACAGTCATGCTTAAATAGCCACATGTTGCCCAGGTTTGCACACACACACACACACACACACACAGAGAAAGAGAAAGAGAGAGAGAGAGAGAGAGAGAGAGAGAGAGAGAGAGAGAGAGAGAGAGAGAGAATTGCTGTAATCAAATTTAATAAAGAGCATTAGGTAACAAAAGGCATCCGTGTCATAATGGAAGGTGTATATGCTTAGAGTTAAAAAGATCCCACTCCTGGCTATTGTTAGAAGTGTAACTCTGGGCAAGTCACTTAACTGGTGGCAATTTTCTAGGACTTCTCTATTAAGTTATAGACAGATGGATTCAGATATATAATTGTGGAAATTTATTGTCACCCTGACAAATATTTCAATCCCTTCTTTCATTGAATTGCAGTGTTAGTTACAGGCTCAGTCACTTGACTATTTGATAAAATTATTGAAAGATCTGTAATTAAAAAACAAACAACTTCCATGATATTTTGATGGTGTATGAGGATCAGAACCTATCATTTGAAATCATGTTTTTTTTTCTGAAAAATTAGGAATATATGGTAATTGTGAATATGATAGGATTTTACTATGTAGTAGTATCTTTATTCCTTTTTTTTTGCTGAATTCAGAGAAGAGATTTTTCTCATCTGCAAAATGAATTGGTTATCTTTGACAGTCCCAAAAGATCCCTCTGTCTCTAATGTTAATATTGATTTATTATATATAGCACTAGTTCTCACCCTGCAGGCCACAGACCCCTGTCAGGGAGAGGAAAGAGAATAGAGTTATTACAAGGGTCTGCTGGATATGAAATATCCAAAGTTTAAACTTTCATCACTTCAACAAGATTTCCAATATCTGAAAGCTGCAGAACAATACCAGTTGTCTCTTTAAATGACTCAACCTAATAAATAAGCCATCTAATTCTCTGTAGACTGCATAAATCATAGGCCATGTACACACACACTCATACACAGACACATGTATATGAGTATGTATATTTTTTCAAATGCAGATGCATGCTATTGTGAAGAATAAAATACAATGCATGCTATTGAATTCATAGTAAATGTTTGTCAGTATGTATTTTACATAGTAATAGTACCTCTACCACTAAATGTGCATCTATGAATTTCTTGGCCCTTAGAAAAGGGTTATCAAAAGTTTGGAATCACTGATCTATTACTATCAGCTTTCTTTAACCTTGTCTTCCAGGAGAATGGTTCAGGTGTAGCCTTCAGTTGTGATATATCAGCAAGGATCAAAAAAATAGGGGCCATTGCTTCATTTTCCAGGAGAACAGTAGAGCACTCCTTTACTGTACCTAGTAGGATGAGATGATGTGGGGTAGACAATTCAACCTCTACTCCCTTCTTGATTATTTGTCTCCCATGGCTTGGCATCAGCAAGATTAGAAAATTAGGCAGGTTCAAAACCATGATCTCATAACTTTCAAGATCTGGAAAGGTGATAAGGATCATGGCATCTGGATGAGTCCAGAAATCTCATCAAATGTAGTACTTTTATTTTACAAATAAAGAATCTGAAACAGAAGGAAGGAAGATACATGTGCAAGGTCGCACAATTAATATAGTATCAGTACTACAAATTAGAACTTGGGTTTTCCTAATTCCCTTATCCAGGGTTCTTTCCACTGCATTGCACTGATCCAAATGATTCTTCACTAGGTTTTCTAGGAGAACACTTTGGGGATAAGGCTCTTGGGCTTCCAGGCTCTAATGAGCTCTTCCTTCCTACTCACTGAACCCTGATGGGAAAATATAGAGTTGCTGAAAGCAATGTTAATAGAGATTAACCCGCCAAATTCAATCAATGTAGGTATACATGTAATTAACTGCAACCATAAACTTGTGTGACTAAATATGCAGATTATTTGTGGTAACCCACTTTGTCCTTTTTGAATAGGAAGAAAAACTGGAGCATGATGTAATTTTAGTAAGATCTTGACAGTTCTTTGTGCTGCTTCTTGGGGTCATGTTTACTTTGCTTTTATCATATTCACTAAATACTATGGCCCTGGAATGAGAAGTGAGATTTAGAAATGAGCTCACTGATCTGTGTCCTAATCATTGTATCCTGTACTGCCTTTAAGATATCTTATTTTCAGTGATTCTTCAGTTTCTATTAGAACTTTATGAGCTTTATATTCAATTAGAAAATCATCAGATAATGTGACATGTTTACATGTAACATAGTATTCTCCATAATGCAATAGCATTATATAATGTTTTAAATATTTATTTCTTCATGAAGTTTATTTTCTGAATAAGAAAAAGGAATTGGACAAAACTGACTGATCATCACTGAGGTTAATTTTTTAATTGCAAGTGAGAAGAACTTATGTGAAATAACTTTTTTCTGGACCTCTCCATACTTCCTTGAATGTGAAACTATAATATCAAATATGGAAACAAGTTCTATTGTTCTTTATTAGAATGAAAGAAGTTCTATAATCACTTATTTGAATCCTGGTAGTACAACACAAGCTCCTTGAAGATAGAGATTATTTTCATTTTGTCTTTGGATTTCTGATGGTATAACCCAAAGCCTCATAGAAATTAGATAGATAATAGAGATATTTGTTTGATTGAATAAGACTTGAAAAGGAACTGAAACTTAAAATAACTGAAGAGATGATGTGAGAGCTTCTCTCTGACTACTATCATGATAGAAATTCTGAGAGAAAAAATTTTAAGCACAATTAATCAATGTATTAGTTAGGCTAACAGTAAACAATAGATTGGATCATTGGTCTCTTTCATTGACCAAAGATCCAAAGGCTGACAGGGCCTTCTAAACCTAGGTGTGTATTTCTTCTGATTGACCTTATGGCACATCATTTGGACCTCCCCTGGCAAATGTAAAGCAATCCTGATTGGTAGGTGGGCTGACCTTCAGGCATGTATGATTAGTCCCTCTCTGACATTTAAGGAATGATAGTTGATTTATGAAACCCAACAATCTCTAGCAATTTTTTTTTTTTTAGTTTTTGCAAGGCAAATGGAGTTAAGTAGCTTGCCCAAGGTCACACAGATAGGTAATTATTAAGTGTCTGAGGCTGGATTTGAATTCAGGTACTCCTGACTCCAGGGTCCACATTCTATCCACTGTGTCACCTAGCCATCCCTTCATCTCTAGCAATTTTAATTCAAAAAACAAAACCCACCTCAATTGGGTCACTCTTCCCCACCAAGTGGTCTTCCCCACACTGAATGTAGATCAAGACACTCTTGGGTTTTGATTTGAAAGAAAGACTTGGAAACTTGTCTCTTGGAGAAGGTCTAGTTCAAGCTAGTTCTCTGTCAGTGGGTTAAAAAAGAAGCAGGGAACTCCCTTAGGAGGTGGTCCAACCCAGGCTGGGATGCAAGCCCAAGCAGATGTTTTGAGGACTGGGAATGATCACATCGTTCAATCACTTTCAAAAATTGCTTACCCTTCAGAAGTGGAAAGTGACACAATAAGGAAAAGGATAGATTACAAATTAATACTGGTTATGAAATAAAATTATATTGATTTTAATCTTAACTTCAATGAATCCAAGTTACCATAGCCTAGGTAATTTAGTAATAGTTAACTAAAAATATTTCTGGGCGTATCTGCTGAAAAGCATAGATGGAAAAGTAGCTTGTTGGATACTCTTAGAAGTGAGGCATCATCTAGGTGCCAAGGATACAGAGAGAAAAATGAAATTGTCCCTGATCTCAAAGAGCAATGACAAAATGACATCACCTGATGATTGCACAAGACTCTTTGGGTCTTTCTGGGTGTTTTCTTTCTAACATGAGTCTTTGCTATAACACATAATAATAAAATGGAAATAGAAATAAACATTTTAAAATGGAAATAAATACTAAAGGCAAATCCAGTCCCAAGCACATTTCCTTTGGACTCTGTGCAAAAGACTTCATAATTGAAATGCCAAAAGTACTTCATCCATAGTATAGAATTTTTTTATTTAAATTGGTCCCATGTTATGGGCCCTGAAACCAGGATTACAGTAATGCTCCTACAGTCAATGACTTAGGCTATTATTTTTTTTAACTCTTTGAAAATATGCCCTCTCTCCCTCCTAACTTCCCCTACCTTTTTTGAGAAACAAATCAAATCAAACTTCTGGGGTAAAGCAAAACATATTGATCATGTCAAAAAGCAATGAAATATTATGCCTCAATCTTCACTCTATTACCTCTTTATCAGGAAATAGAAAACATTTCTCTTTTTTAGTTCCCTGAAATCATAATTGATCATTGCTTTCATCAGAGTTTTTAAACCTTTCAAAGCTTAGTTTTACTATTTTAATATCATTATAAACTACTCTTCTGGTTCTGTTCACTTTACTGTATCAGTTCATTAAAATCTTCTCAGATTTCTTTGAAATAATTCCCTTCAACATTTCTTAGAGCATAACTGTATACCATCACATTCCTAAAGATCATGAAATATTCAGCTATTCCCCAAATGATATGCATTCTTTTATTTTTCAATTTTTTGCAACAGCAAAAATTGCTGCTACAATTATTTTTGTACATCCTGAGTTAGTTGTACTTAGTACTAATTCTTCCTTTCTTTTTTCTTTTCCCCCTTTATTTATTTATTCTTATTTTGTACAAAAAATGTTTTTATACATTACTAAAATATTCTTGTTTAACAGTAAACATAATACCCACTTCGCCCAAGAAAATATAGATCCACATAAGCGATAAAGGGGAGAGAAAAAATTAAAATTAAAATAATTAATAATAATAGTAGTAGTAGTAGTAGGTATGGCCAGGTGGTGCAGCGGATGGAGCACCAGCCCTGGAGCCAGGAGCACCTGAGGCCAAATCCAGCCCCAGACACCCAACAATCACCCAGCTATGTAACTCCATGCAAGCCACCCCAACCCCATTGTCTTACAAAAATAAAAAAAGACCCAAAATAAAATAAAATAGTAATAATGATAGTAGGGGTGGCTGGATGTCAGACAGATCACTGGCCCTTGAGCCAGGAGCATCCAGGTCCAAATCTGGCCTCAGACACCCAACAATCGCCCAGCTGTGTGGCCCCAGGCAGGCCACCCAGTCCCATTTGCCCTGCAACACCCCCCAGGAAAATAATAATAATAATAATAATAATAATAATAATAATAATAATAATAATAAATGTGCTTCAGTCTATGTTCCAACACCACCAGCTCTGTCGCAGGTGGATCACATTCTTTAGGCTAAGTCCATCACAAAAGTTACTTCCATATTTTTCCACTGTTGCCATTGCTGATCACAATTCCCTCCATTTGTACTTGTCCACTACCATGTGCTATATTTTCTCTCCTTTCACTCTGTCTCTGCTGTAGGGTAGTTGAGTGGCACAGCAGACAGATCCCCAGCCCTGGGGCCAAGAGGCCCTGAACCCACATACTACCGCCTAGGCCCAGAATCCACCTGGCCCCATGGTACCGGACAGGCCATCCAATCCCAGCCCCTTGCAAGAAGTAAAAAAGAAATGTGTTTTATCTGACCACTCTCCCCCCATGGTCCATCCTCTCCTCCATCACTCACATACCCCCCCTTCCCCCTGTCCCCCTTCTCTCCTTCTTACTACAGATGTCTATACCCCATTGAGTATATATATGCTGTTTCCTCTCCTAGCCACCTCTGATGAAGGCAAAGATTCCCTCATTCCCCCTTGCCTTCTCCCCTTCCATATCATTGCAATAGCTCATTGTAATAAAGAAAAATCTTATTATATGAAATATCTTAGCCTATTCCTCATCTCCTTTTTCTTTCTCCCGTTACATTTCCCTTTTATCTATTGACTCCATTTTTATACCACAATATATCTTCCAATTCAGTTTTCTCTTGTGTTTCATCTATAAAAGCTCTTTTTACCTGCTCTATTAAATGAGAAAGTTCATATGAGTATTATCAGTATCATTTTTCTATACAGGAATACATGTAGTTCATTATCATTAAGTCCCTCATATTTTCTTCTTCTCCTCCACTCTCTATACTTCACCTGAGTCCTGTATTTGAAGATCAAACCTTCTGTTCAGCTCTGGCCATTCCAACAGGAACATTTGAAAAGCTCCGGGTTCATTGAAAGTCCATCTTTTTCCCTGGAAGAGGATGTTCAGTTTTTCTGGGTAGTTGATTCTCAGTTGCATTCTAAGCTCTTTTGCCTTCTGGTATATTATATTCCAAGCCCTGCAAGCTTTTAATGTAGTTGCTGCTAAGTCCTGTGATCCTGACTGCAGTTCCACAATATTTGAGTTGTGTCCTTCTGGCTGCTTGTAATATTTTCTCTTTGATTTAGGAGTTCTGGAACTTGACTCTAATATTCCTGGGGGGTGTTTTTTTTGGATCTCTTTCTTGGGGAGATTGGTGCATTCTCCCAGTTTCTATTTTGCCCTCTGCTTCTAGGATATCAGAGAAATTTTCCTGTAATAATTCTCTGAAAATGATGTCAAGGTTCTTTTCCTGGTCATGATGTTCTGGTATTCCAATAATTTTTAAATTATCTTTCCTAAATCTGTTTCCATATCAGTTGTTTTTTCAATGAGATTTTTCATTTTCTTCTAATTTTTTATTCTTTTGGTTTTGAAGTATCGAGTCCTGATTTCACTTAAATTCATCAATCTCCCTGAGTTCTATTTTTTTGTCTGAAGGATTTGTTTTCCTTGGAGAGCTTTCTTATCTCCTTTTCCATCTGGCCATTTTTTTTAAAGCATTCTTCTCCTCAATAGCTTTTTGAATTGTTTTATCCATCTGACCTAAGCTGGTTTTTAACATGTTATATTCTTCAGCATGTTTTTGGATCTCCTTGAGAAAGCTGCTGACTTCATTTTCATGTTTTTCCTGTATCTCTCTCATTTCTTTTTTTTTTTAGGTTTTTGCAAGGCAAACGGGGTTAAGTGGCTTGCCTAAGTCCACACAGCTAGGTAATTATTAAGTATCTGAGACCAGACTTGAACCCAGGTACTCCTGACTCCAGGGCTGGTGCTTTATCCACTAGGCCAACTAGCCGCCTCCATCTCTCTCATTTCTTTTCCCAATTTTTCCTCTATCTCCCTCACTTGATTTTTCAAAGTCTTTTTTGAGCTCTGTCATGGCCTGAGCCCAATTTCTGTTTTTCTTGGAGTCTTTAGATGCAGGAGGTTATACCTCCTCATCTTCATATTGAGTATTTTGATCCTTCTTGGAGTCATAGGCAAAGTATTTCTCAATGGTGTTCCTCTTTTGTCTCTGCTTACTCATTTTCCCAACCTAAGCGTGGTTTCAGGGTGCTTCCTGACCTTTTGGGATGCCCCCCACAAGGATCTCTGTGTATGAGGCTCTGTCCTTCCTCCTGGTCTGTGAATGACCATAAGCATCCCCCTCTGCCATGGGGCTGAGATGGGGGGGGCTCCAGGGAGCCTAGACTGTGATCAGGATCTGAACATGGTCAAAACCCCAGAGTCCTGTTCCAGGGGCAGAGGACAGAGCTATGCAGTCTCTCTTCACTCCCCTCCCTGGGCTCAATGGACTCATGACCTGGGGGCTCCTGCTTACTGGCTCCCCCTGCTTCTGATTCCTGTATCTGGGCTGCCTTGGCGAGGCTGCTCACTGTGTGCCCTGAGGGCTGGGCTTCACACTCATTCTGGCAGAGGTACCCCGCTATTCCCCCTGCTGCTCCTCAGGGTGTAGATCAGGAAACTGCCCCCGCTGCTGTGAGCTGTGGCTCCCAGCTCCCTGCGGCTGCCTCCGGGAGACTGAAGTTCCTTTGCTCTGGTGGGCCACCCTCTGGTGGGCCACCCCTCCGATCCCATGGAGCTGAGCCTTTCTGCTTTTTTCCAGGTTACCTTGGGTTGGAGAATTGCCTCACTGGATCCTTCTGTGGGTTCTATCTCTCAAAAATGTAGTTAAAGTCCTTAGTTTATAAGTTTTGCTCTAGAGCAACTGAGAGAAGGTCCTCTCCTGTCGCCATCTTGGCTCTGCCCCATCTAATTCTTTCTTTAAACCCATTCTTCCTTCTCCCCTTTCTGTTTTATTTCTACTATTTCTGCACTTAACTGTCTGTGCTTATTTTCCTTCTTTACTTATTCAGATGAGAGAAAAGTTAAAATGTTGCTAACTCTTCATTTCCTCCTATTTATATAGATATCTATTTGCACAACCCTAATACTGTGAGATAATTTCCCCTTCCTTCCTTCCTTCTTCCCCGCTACTGTATTCATCTTCTCCTTCCTTTCCATTCTTTGTTTAAGGCAATCAAAAATAGCCGAACCATTCCTAGGTCCTCTAATTGAACAACTTATTGTGACCTTTCATTTTCTCATATTAGAATGTAAACTTTAGTCCCTCATAACTGTTTGCTTATATTTTTCTTGGCCATCTGTTTATCTTGACTATAATAAACTATTTTCAAAAACTAGTCATCTTTCATAGCATCTTATTTGAGTTAGTCCTGCTACAAAAGTTTCTTTTGTTTGCTTGATTATTTTTTGTTTAGTTTTTTTAATAGCCATTGCTTCACTAATAACAAGTTATTCCTCAATACCTTGGCATGACATCTCAACACAGTGAACTTTCTGATCAAATATCTTTATCCTATCTTCAAAGACTTCAATCAAAGCATCCCAGATATCTATTTCTTTGCACATCTCCATTTCTTTTTTAACTGATTTTGAAAAAATGTCTCCAGTACTCACTAGTAAGGCATATGCATATGCATGTGTACATGTAGCAAATAAGATTAAAATCTCTAATTACAATTAGAACCCACAATTCTTTTAGTATAAAATTGATTTTAAAAAATAAAATACTTTTTATGTTACTGTAATAAACTCACTGATAATTAACTTGTGGATCTTTAAAAAGATAAATTACCCCCCCCCCTTCACATATGCCTCCTGCATGGATAGGTAATTAAAATCATTGCCTCTCACTATACAACAGTTTAGGCTAAAAGTTGTGGCATCAGAGAATTACAAAAGATGATTTGTAATGGATTCAAAGAACAAACCTTTCCATCTGGTACATTAGAAGTTTCTTTCTCCTCACTCTCAAAACAGTTACTCAAATTATCATTTTGCAATTGTTGCAAAATTCATGTCCCTTCCTTTAGAAACACTTACTGAAACTCAAAAGGAAAAGGGGAGGACAGCAGAAAAATTTTACATAAGTACAATTTTATAGGTTTCTAATTTGTGTACACATTCTAAAATACAACATGTGATAGCGATGCTATTTTCTTCGCATTTCTGAGTGTAGATTTAATTCTTCTGTATTTCCTTCAGCTCTTCAGTTCCTTCTTTTTATTGAACTCTCTCTCTCTCTCTCTCTCTCTCTCTCTCTATATATATATATATATATATATATATATATATATATATATGCAGTTGAAATGAGCAATTTCTGAACCCCAAACAAGACTAAATAAAAAGCTAAACTTCCTATCACCTTAAGTCTCACTTTCCTCTAGATATTTTGAACCTTTGTTGCAGCCCATTACCTCCATGGAATTTCTGTTCTAATTGATAACACACAGTACTTAGCACAAGATATCACTCTAGTCATTTTATGAAGCCCAGCCAAGTTAAAGGAATTCCTACAAGTTACCCAGGTAGTAAATAACAGAGCTAAGATTAAAACTCAGGTCCAGAGGGGGGTGGCTAGGTGGCTAGGTGGCAAAGTGGATAAAGCACCAGCCCTGGAGTCAGGAAGTACCTGGGTTCAAATCCGGTTTCAGACACTTAATAATTACCTAGCTGTGTGGCCTTGGGCAAGCCACTTAACCCCATTGCCTTGCAAAAAAAAAAAAACACCTCAGGTCCAATGTTGCCAAATTTAGGGTTGACTCTAGCTATTTTTATTTCCTACTTTGCCATGGAGAACATTGTCTAGCATTAGAAAAAGATACGTTTACTTTGTTCTTTTTGTGAGACAGTCAGGGTTAAGTCAATTGCCCAGGACACATAGGTAGTGTCTAAAGCTCAATTCAAGTTCATGTCTTCCTGACTCAGAGGCAAATATTCTATCTATTGCAAAAATTATCTCACATTTATAAAAACAATGTTAAAGACTTCTGAGTTGATAATTGAGTGAGAGATGTAGCCTAAGTCCAGTTCCCTCTCATTGCCTCGAAACAACTAAAAAAATACATGGAATGAACACAAAGAATAATAATCAAAACAGGAGACATGAAATAAAGTCTAACAAGGAAAGCACTTCATAAAAACTAACCGAATAACTAAGGAAATATGCACTCAAAGAAAAAAATTCTTCTTACAATGAAGTATTATTGGGAAAATATGAGGATTTTAATTTAAATTAATTTTTTGTTAATTTGTTAATCTGAGAAATTTTAATCAATTCATAATCTCAGAAAATAGCATAGAACCATAAAGTGGTTAAGTGATTTATTTGTTCCCCTAATATGAGGGTATGAAACTTCAAAAAGTATTTAGAGGGAGATTTGGATTTATTTCTTTATGAGTATATATATATATGTATATGTATATATATATATATATATCTAAAAGAAAAAAGAGAAAATGAATGAATTGAATATGAAATATTTTTAAAGCTCTAAAAAACTAGCAAATTTAATATCTTCCCTGGATTTCCAGAGATAGAGTAAAAATTGCAGAGTAGAAAAAGTTCTCCATTGAGATCTTTCATTATTTCCTTCCAAACCACTTTAATTAATGCTTCAAATCAAATTCTGAAGTAGAACAGAAAAAAGATCAGAGTGAGACAGAAAGAAAGATCTGTGACATAGGGATAGAAGCTCTTCTGGGTTTCTCATAGATGAAACAAAATTTTGTTACAACAAAACTGTGGGTTGTAACAGAAGCCACAGCAGTTTTGAGAGCTCCCAAGTCAGAGGTGGTAAGGAGATCTTATACCTGGTCAGAAGGAGATTATAGAAGACTCCTGTGCTAGTGCTGGATATAGGACCAGATGCTATTTGCTATATTTGCTTATATTCACTTTTGGTTCATAATCAAGGTCAGAGAAAAGTAATTTGACAAAAGAGGGCATGAAAGGGGTAGCAGTGCTTTTGGTCACACAATCAGGGACCTGAGGAATAGCATCATTTCCAGTCCCAAGGGAGGAAGGGTCCTAAAGATGAATATCAATTGAAAATCCAAAATAAAAACCCTGAAAAATTGTGAAAGTTTTAATAAAAAGGGAATGGGGTCATTGAGGAGAAGAATTGATTAAAATTCCAAGAGATCCAGGACCCTTCCTAGATAAGAATCAGAATACAGACCAGGAGAGCAGTGACCACACTTCTCCCCAGATCATACTAACTGAAAGCACTAAAAAATCTAAATCCTCTGAACTAACTCTGAAAACAGCAGTTGAAAAAGTAAATGAAGCTTAAGCCCCATGCCCCCACACCAGAAACAGAATCCTTCATTGATATAAAGTAGAAAATCAATAAATAAGGTGGAAAAATAACCAAACAACAAAAAGAAACAAATCATAAAAAGTACTGTGGTGACAGGGAAGATTAAGACACAAATCCAGAAGGCAATAAAGTCAAAATAGTTATTAGGTAAAACCACAGAAGAAAAAAGAAAGTGGATTATATACAAGTTTAATAAGAATTCCTAAAAGAGTAAAACATGATTTTTAAAATCAAGTAAGAATAGCAGAGAAGTTATAACATTCAACTGAGATCAATGTATAAAATGGAACCAATGTAAAGACTAACAGAATGCCTTCTCTGGGGGGTGGGGGGAGGGAAGCAAGAATGGGGGGAAATTTTAAAAACTCAAACTAAATAAAATCTTCCTTAAAAAAAGAATAGCAGAGAAAAAAATTATGTGAAAGAAATGAAAGCAAAGGAAGAAAATTATGAAACTCTATCTTGAAAAAACAGACACAAAAATATTGAAGAAAATAATACCTTAAAAAACAAAATTGCCCAAATAGGAAATGGAGTACAAAAGCTTCCATAAGAAAATAATTCTTTAAAAAGTAGAACTGGGCTAGTGGAAGCTAATGACTTGATGAGGCTATAAGAAAGAATAAAACAAAGTCAAAAGAATAAAAAAAGATGAAAATGTGAAGCAGCTCACTGGGAAAAAAACTGACAGGAGAAATGCATTAAGAAGAGATAAATTAAGAATTATTGGACTACTTGAAAGCCATTATCAAAGAAAGAGTATAAACATCATATGTCAAGCTATTATCAAGGAAAACTTCCTCAATATCCTAGAACCAGGTTGCAAAATAGAAATTGAAAGAATTCATAAATCACTACTGGAAAGAAATTCTAAAATGAGAATACCTAGGAATACTTTAAGCAAATTCCAGAGCTCTCAGATCATAGAGAAAATGCTTCATGCAGTCAGAATGCAATCACTGAGCAAATCAATCTCACACGAGATTTAGCAGATACCATATTAAAGGAATGGATGGCTTAAAATATGTTGTTCCAAAATTATAAACCAAGAATAATCTATGAAGCAAAACAGCATAATCCTTCAAGCGTAAAATAGACATTTAATGAACATGAAGACTTAAAAGTGTTTCTGATAGAAAGACAAGATCTGAATAGAAAATTTGACTTTCAAATATCACTCAAGAAAATCGTATAGAAGGAAATATGAAAGAGAAATCATTAAGGACTCCATAAGTTAAAATATTTAGCTTTCTTTAAGGAAAGATGATACATGTAACATCTAATAACTTTATCATTATTAGAGCAATTAGAAGGATTATACATAGAAAGAGGATGTGGGTGAATCAATTTCATTGGGATGATTTAAAAAAAATAGAGGAGAAAAGAGACGCCCTGCAAGATGGAGGAAGGGAAAGGAATAATAGGGAAAACTTCATGATATGAGAGGTATACAAGGAAGAGTGTGTACAATGGAGGGGAAAATAATGAGACAAAGGAGTTAGGCAATGTGTTTGTGTGTGTGTGTGTGTGTGTGTGTGTCTGTGTGTGTGTGTGTGTGTGTTTGTATGTGTGTGTGTGAGAGAGAGAGGAGAGAGAGAGAGAGAGAGAGAGAGAGAGAGAGAGAGAGAGAGAGAAAATAGAATGGAAAGAAATGCAAACCTAGTAATCATAATTGTGAATATAAATGAAATGAATTCACCCATAAAATGGAAACATAAATTAGAAACTAAAATCCAATAATATGTTGTTTCTGAGAACAACTCTTGGGACAAAGACACACATAGAATTAAAATAAGAGTCTGGAATAGAATCTTATGTTTCAACTGATGCAATAAAGGGCAGGGAAGTAGTCAAGATCTCAAAGAAAAAAATCAAAAATAGACATAATCAAAAAAGGATAAGCAATACATCTTCCTAAACAAAATCATAGACAATGAAGTATCAATACTAAATGTACATTCACTGAATAGCACATTCAAATTCTTAAAGGAAAAGGTAAATGAATTATAGGAGGACACAGACAATAAAACTATAATAGTGGGAAATTTCAACTTTTCCCTCTGAAAACTAGATAAATAAATAAAATAAAAAAAGAAAGAAGTCAGGAAGATGAATAGTATTTTAGAAAAGCTTGATATGATATACATATGAAGAAAACTGAATAGGAATAGACAGGAAATTATCTATTTTTCCATTATACATGACATTTTCATATAATTTGATTGTGTATTTGGGTATAATAAACCATGTCCTGATGCTCACAAAAAATGCAGGAAACCAGGCAATAATGTGATAAAAATTATATTTTATTAAGTGCTGTAGAAGCATAGATTAAAGAGTAATTGAAATTAATGATCCAATTCTAAAAATGAGTGAATCACAAATCACAAAAGCAACCAATAATTAAAGAAAGATGCCAATAAGAAAACATTCAAAAATTTATATAACATAGCCAAAAGCAGTAGAGGAAAATTTATATCTCTAAAATGCATACACTGCTAAAAACAGAAAGATCAGATAAATGAATTAAGTATGAGAAATTTAACAAATCAAAAAAAAAATCCCAATTAAACACCAAAATGGAAAATCAAAGGAGAAATTAATAAAATTGAAAATTAAAAATGAACAAATAAATAAAATTAGAAACTGATTTTATTTAAAAGAAACAATAAAATAAACTACTGCTTAATTTGATATTTTAAAAAAGAAGTAAACCAAATTATCTGTATAAAAACTAAGAAGTGGGAATTTACCACCAATGAAATGAAATTAAAGTAATGATTAGGAGTTACTTTGCCCCAATTATATTCTAGTAAAATTGATGATCCAAGTGAAATAGATGAATGTTTACAAAAATACAAACTACCCAAAGTAACAGAAAAATAAATAGAACATTTAAATACCCTATATTAGAAAAACTATTTGAACAATCAATGAGCTCCCTGAGCAAAATCCCCATGATCAAATGAATTTCTACATAAATTCTATCAAATGTTTAAGGAACATTTAATCTCAGTACTGCATAAACACATTTGAAAACATAGGTAAAGAGGGAATCCTACCAGATTCCTTTCTATTACACAAATATGACTTTGATAACTAACCAGGGAGAGCAGAAAAAGAGAAAGAAATCTACAGACCAGTCTGTTTAGTGAATAAAAATTTTAGCAAGAAAGTTGCAGTGATCTATCACAAACCTCATACCAGAGTGACCAGGTGGGATTAATTACAAAAATTCAAGTTTCAACCCTAGAAAGAAAAATTTTCAAAGCCTTAAAGGATTTTAATGAGTGAGAAGAGTTTTTTACCTTTGTCTTGTTAGATTTAGGAAAAGTTGATTCCAGTTTATTATTTTGTTTAAAAAAATTGACATTTTCTAAATTTTTATATTGGCTACATTTCCCTATATGTCCCTCTCCCTATACCTCTCAGAGACTGACTCATTATAAGGAATAAAATCCAATTTGGATCAGAAATTCAACATTTTATACTCATATTCATCTACTTCTGCAGGTAAAGGAAGTGTGTAGATCTTTGTTATGACCAAAATGAGACATTTGTATTTCATATCATTCAGTTTTAATCGTTTTGATGTCATTCTTTCTTTTTGAATTGTTGCAGCCATTGTATATTTTGCTTTCTTGATTCAGGTTACTTTGCTTTGTAGCAGTTCCTTTAAATCTTCCCCTGATCTCTGATACTCATTATCTAGTCATCATTTCTTAGAATACAATTATAATATTTGTGTATTATAACTTAATTAACTTTCCCTCAGTCATTGGACTTATTGTTGTTTTTAGTTATTAGTAAAAAAGCAAAGCAAAACTGCTGCAGTTAATATTTTTGTGTTTGAGAATTTTCTTTTTTTTCTTATTTATTTTCCAATTACATGCAAGCATTCATCCTTTTGCAACTTTTGAGTTCCACATTTTTTCCACCACCTTCCTTTCCCACAACCTTCCCTTCCCACAATCCTCCCCATGGCAGAAAAGAATCTAATACAGATTGTACATGTAAAATCACATATAACATTTTTATATTAGTCAAACTGTGAAAGAGAAACTAGAACCAAGGGGGGAAAACATGAGAAAGAAAGAAAAAAAAAACATAAAAGAAGTTTTTTTTAAAAGTGAATATAGTATGCTTTGCTCTGCATTCAGAATCCATAGGTTTGCTTCCCCCTGCCCCGCCCCAATGTGTATGGCATTTTTCTTAACATTTCTCTCCAGATTGTCCTTGAACACTGAGAGGAGTTGCATTGATCATAGTTATCATCTCACAATGTTACTATTAGTGTGTAGAATGTTCTCCTGGTTCTGCTCACTTCACTCAGCAACAGTTCATGCAAATCTTTCCAGGCTTTTTTTGAAGTCAGGTCACTCATGATTTCTGACAGAACCATAGTACTCCAAAGCATTCATATACCATAGCTTGTTCAGTCATTCCCCAATTGCTGGACATCCCCCTCAATTTCCAATTCTTTGACAATACAAAAAAGGAGTTGCTATAAATATCTTTGTAAATTTGGGTCCTTTCCTCTTTTTTTTTAAATATCTCTGGCATATAGACCTATTAGTGGTATTACTGGATCAAAGAGTGTGCACAATTTTATTGCCCTTTGAACATAATTCCAAATTACTCTCCAGAATGTTTGGATCAGTTCATAACTTCACCAGCAGTGCCTTAATGCCCCAATTTTCCCACATCTTCTCCAATATTGATCATCTTCCTTTTTTGCCATTTTAGTCAATTTAAGAGATATGAGTTGGTACCTCAGAGTTGTTTAAATTTACATTTCTCTAATAAATAATTATTTGGAACATTTTTTCATATAGTAATAGTTTCTTCATCAGAAAACTACCTATTCATATTCTTTGACCATTGATAAATGACAAAATGAGTTCTACTCTTATAAATTTGACTCAGTTCTCTCTATATTTTACAAATAAGTCCTTTATCAGAAACACTAGTTGTAAAAAACCATTTCCTATCTTTCTACATTTCTTCTAATCTTGGTTGCATTAGTTTTTTGTACAAAACCTTTTCAATTGAATGTAATTGAAATTATCCATTTTGCAGTTATTATGCTCTCTGTTGCTTCTTTCATCATAAGCTTCCCCCCCCCCAACATGGATATGAAGATAGAAGATTCCTAGTTCTCCTAATTGACTTAAGGTAGCACCTTTTTTTGTCTAAATCCTGTACCCATTTTGACCTTATCTTGTTATAGGTTGTGAAAAATTGGTCTGTGCCTAATTTTTGTCATACTATTTTTGTAGTTTTCCCAGCAGTTTTTGTAAACTGATGAGTTCTTATACCAGAAGCTAGAGTCTTTAGGCTTATCAAATCTACTGATTACCATAGCCATTTACTACTGTTTTTTTTGTACATAATCTATTCTACTGATCCACTTTTTAGGCAGTACCAGACAATTTTGATGACTGTCGCTTGATAATATAGTTTTAGATCTGGTACAGGTAGGCTTCTCCCTTTTGTATTTTTTCATTAATTTCCTTGATGTTCTTGAACTTTTGTTCCTCCAGATGAATTATGTTACCATTTTTTCCTAGTTCTATAATTGTTTTTGGTAGTTTGAATGATACAGCACTGAATAAGTAATAAGTTATGTAGAATTGTCATTTATCTTGTATTATCTTGACCTAACCATAAGCATTTGACATGATTCAAATAGTTTAGTTTTGACATTATCTGTAGGAAAAATGCCATATAATTATATTCATTTGCCTTCCCAGGTATATTACAAAATATTTTATGTTGTCTACAGGCACTTTAAATGGAATTTCTTTCTATTTCTTAATTCTGTGCTTTGTTGGTAATATATATATATATATATATATATATATGTGTGTGTGTGTGTGTGTGTGTGTGTATATATATATATATATCTTTTATCTTATATCTTATGTCTAATATCTTATATATTATATATATATATAAATTCTGATGATTTAGATGATTTTTTAAATCCTGCAACTTTACAATGTGACTGTTTTAAATAGTTTTTAGTTGATTTTCTATGGTTTTCTAAGTATACCTCCATATCAGCTGCAAAGAGTAAGAGTCTTGTTTCCTTATTACCTGTTCTAATTACTGCAATTTATTTTTTCTTTTCTTATTGCTAAAAATTCTAGTACAATATTGAGTAGTAGTGGTGAAGAAAAGCATCCTTGTTTCACCCCTGATCTTTTTGGGAATGCCCCTAGTTTGACTACATTACATATAATGCGTGTCAATGGCTTTAGTTAGATACGGCTTATCATTTTATGGAAAACTACATTTATTCCTATCCTTTCTAGTGTATACTATCCAGGAAAGGATGCTATATATTGTCAAAGACTTTTTCAGCATCTATTGAGATAATTATATAATTTCTGTTATTTTTGCAGCTAATATTTTCAATCATGCTAATTGTTTTTCTGATTTTGAACCATTCCTGCATACCTGGTATAAATCCTACTTGATCATAGTATATTATCCTAGTGATAACTTGCTGTAATCACTTTGATAATATTTTATTTAAAATTATTGTCTCAATATTCATTAGGGGAGATTGGTCTATAATTTTATTTGTCTGTTTTGCCTCATGTTGTTGGTGCCCTGTAGGTGCTGTAAAATAATTTTACAGGGCTCCTCCTTTTTTTTCAAATCATGTATATAAAAAATTGGAATTAATTTCTCTTTAAATGTTTGGTAGAGTTCATATGTGAATCCATCAGGTCATGGAAATTTGTTGTTAGAGACTTCATTGATAACTTGTTCAATTTCTTTTTCTGAAATGGGGTTAAGTATTTTAATTCCTCTTCTGTAAACCTGGGCAATTTATATTTTTGTAAATATTTATCTATCTCACTTAGATTATCAAATTTATGGGCATACAGTTAGGCAAAAGAACTATAATTAATTACTTCAATTTTCTTCTCATTGGTGATGATTTCACCTTTTCATTTTTTATACTGGTATTATAATTTTCTTCTTTTAATCATATTAACCAAATATTTATATATTTTATTATTTTTCATAAAAGCAGTTCAGTTTTATTTATTAAATAGTTTTCTTCAATTTTATTAATTTCTCCTTTACTTTTCAGAATTTCTAATTTGGTATTTAATAGAGGAACTTGAAGTATAATTTGTTCTTTTTGTAGTTTGGTTATTTGCTCAATTCATTGAGTTCCTCTTTCTATAATTTATTCATATAAGAATTTAGAGATACAAAATTTCCCCCCAAACTGCTTTGATTGTATCCTTTTGATATGATGCCTTATTGTTGCCATTGTCTTAGATGAATTTGTTGATTATCTCTGATTTGCTGTTTGATCTAATTAATATTTGATATTTGGCTATTTAGTTTCTAATTAAATTTTAGCCTTTCAATGGGCCCTTTATTATATGGTTTTTATTATATTATGACCATAGTGTATTATCCTAGTGATAACTTGCTTTAATCAATCACTTTGTTAATATTTTATTTTAATATTTCTGCCTTTCTGTATTTGATTGCAAGGTTTATATGCCCTAAAACATAGTCAGTTTTTGCATGGGTGCTACATATTGCAGAGAAGAAGGTATATTCCTTTCTATGCCCAGTCAATTTTCTCTGGTGATCTATCATGTGTAACTTTTCTAAAATTTGATTCACCTCCTTAACTTCCTTCTTGTTTATTTTATGATTAGATTTATCTAATTCTGAGAAAGGAAGACCAATGTCTCCCCCTAATGTAATTTTACTGTCCATGTCTTTTTGTAGATTCTCCTCTAAGAATTTGGATGCCATACCATTTGGTATGTATAAGTTTAATATTGGCATTACTTCATTTCCTATAGTAACTTTTAGGATAACGTAATTTCCTTCCTTAATCTTTTTAATGAGATCTATTCTTTCAGTTGCTTTGTCTAATATTAGGATTGCTAACCCTGCTTTTTGTTTTACTTCAATTGAAACCTAATATATCCTGCTTCAACCTTTTACCTTTATCCTATGTATGTCTTTCTACTTCATGTGTTTATTGAAAACATTATATTTTACGATTCTGGTTTATAATCCATGATGCCATCTGCTTCTGTTTTATGGGAGAATTCATCCCATTCTCATTCACAATTATGATTATTAACTCTGCAGTTTCCTTCATCTGTCTTCCCCCTTTTTGTACTTTTCTCTTTCCTTTTCCCTTATTTCTCCTCATCAGTGTTTTGCTTATGACTATTGCTTCTCTCAATTTGTTCTCCCTTTTATCAACTTACCTCCCATTTCTTTATTCTTTTTCCCTTTTATTCCATTTTTCTTTTACTTTTACTTTTCCCTCCTCCTTTTTTTTTCACCCACTACTTCCCTGTAGGGTAAGACAAGATTCTAACCAAGCTGGGAATATAAGTTATTCCTTCTTTGAGCCAAATCTGTTGAAAGATTTACTCAGTGCTCTCACACCCTCCCTTCTTTCACTATACTATATCAGGGCCTTTGTGACTCTTCATGTAGCATTATTTATCCTCTAAAGATTCCACCTACTTATCCCAGAATAATCCTGTTTCTTTTCCTATGTCCTAATTGTTTTATACCTGTTTTGTATCTACTCTCTCTCTATCAAAATATACTCCTTCCAACTGTCCTCATACAAGTGCAATTCTGAAGAGTCATGAGCATCTATACATCATAATCAATATATACTCACACTCTCTTTTCAAATAAAGTCCCTCTAACTATACCAATACAAATACAACTCTCAAGAACCAAGAACTTGATCACAACCCATTCAATTTATACCTATATCACCTTTTCAAGCACTCCCCTTCTGCAGTCCCAATAAGAATACAACCCTCAAGAGCTAAAAGTTTAATCACATCACAGTCAATTTATATCTACATCTTCTAAATATGCTACAATCAATTGACCTAAAAGAAATATAGTTCTCAAGAATTATAAGTATTGTTCTCCACTGTAGAAATGTGGTCAGATTAAATCTTATGAAATAATGTTTCCTTCCCTTCTATTTACCTTTTTACATACTCTTGGGTCTTGTATTTGAAAGATCAAATTGTCTATTTAGTTCTAGTTTTTTATTAGGTAGGTTTGAAAATCCTCTATTTCATTGAAAATCCATCTTTCTGGGCAGCTAGGTGGCACAGTGGATAGAGAACTGGCTCTGGAGTCAAGAGGACCTGAGTTCAAATCTGGCCTCAGACACGTAATAATTACCTAGCTGTGTGGCCTTGGGCAAGCCACTTGACCCCATTGCCTTGCCAAAAAAAAAAAAAAAACCTAAAAAATACCAAAAGAAAAAAAAGAAAATCCATCGTTCTCTATGGAATAATTTATGACCAGTACAGTGTTTCCAATGACAAAACTTTTTAAGATACTGTGTCATACTTGTCTTGAATACCATCTTGAATGCTTGTCAATGATTGCAGCAGGAATCTATTGGACATTGTTACCTATTACTAATGATTTCTAGCATGTAGCATCAAAATATATCAGTACAGTTATGAAGGAAAACCATTAAAATTTACCTAATCCTATATAAAATGTGATCAGTAGCTGACTCCATGCTCCATTTAATTTGGGCAATGGAATTTTTATTTGTATGTGTTGTAATACATTTATAAGAATGAATGCACAGGACAATGGAGTTATAGGAAGCCATTCATTGAGCTTTCTTTCATAAATTCTTCCAGATACATCTAGAAAATGCAGCAGACCAAATCCTGATGGAGAAATCCAGAAAAAGTCAGAGTGAATCTTCTGCATATCCCAAAAGAATATAAAGAGACATATAGGAAAGTCTGAAAACATAAAAATTAGAGTTAATTATGAGAATGATTTTTGGTTAATATTCCAGCACCCCAGGAGAGCCTGTGCATTGGAGTACCAACAGGACTAGGCCCATACTAAGATTTCAACAGCACACATTGCTGATGTTGGGACAGACTTGAACTTGTGGCTATGTTGTCCAAATTCCAAACATTCAATTCCATGTCAATGATTCTAGGAGAAATGAAAAGGGCATCTGTGCAAGTTTAGATTGGGGAGGTCTGGGATGGTATACTAAGATAGCAGGAAATACAGAAGTTAGCAACAGCAATGATGTGGCTCAACTCCTACATTCAGAGAAAAGTCTTATTTCTTGCCCATCCTAAATCAAAATAACCCAGGCAAAAATATAAGATCAAAGGGAAACCAACAATTCTATCACTCTGAACCAATAGTTTCCAGTTAGCTGATAGGGGCAGAATTCAGAAGCAGTCTACTCTTTTTTTTTTAAATCTTTTTTTAATTTATTTTAAGGAAATGGTGTCAAGTGACTTGCCCAAGGTCACACAGCTAGGTAATTATTAAGTGTCTGAGGCCAGACTTGAACTCAGGTCCTCCTGACTCCAGGTCTGGTTCTCTATCCACTGTGACACCTAGGTGCCCCTAAGCAGTCTACTCTTAAACAGATTTCTGGTTAGGTAAAGATTTATTCTGCAAGTATTACAGTAAATTGATTTAATGAACAAAAGACTTCTAAAACAACAGAGAACTTCCAAATATGTCTGATGGAAAATCAGAGTGGAGAGGCTTTGAAGTTTAAACATAGGATTGAAGAGAAACATAATAAGTTAAGCATGAATAAATACTGATAAAGAATTAAGCAAGGATAAACTGCTTATATTCAAATATATGGAGATGAGTCTACTCTCAACCTCATCATCATCAGTGTTCATGGAGGGATTCCAACTAAACAAGATCTGGGAGTAGATTCATCATGTCTTCAAGATCTTAAGGAAAGAATGGAAGAAAGAAGAAGACGACTGTGCTGAGAGGAAAAGGAAAGGAAGAGAGGGGAAATTATCTCACACAATCAGGGAAGACAAGTAGAAATCAAAGAAACAAAGATGAGAGATTTTAGTGCTAACTGATTCTTGAACCTAACTCTGATCAAAAGAACACTGTATGGTTAATGCATAAGATATAAGATTTTCCATAGTAAGACCTTATAGTTTAGCTACAGAGAATTACTGACCCCCAATTCACTCCTGATGTACAGGGAGGGGAGATGAGCAGGACTGATCTCATGCATATATTTAAAACAGCATGAGTATTTGAAAGAATCACTGAATGTCCTTGACTGGTCCTGGCCAGATTCTCAAGGCTGTACATGATTAACATTGCCTATCTCTTCAGGAACTAGCCATTCCTGAATGTAAACACCATAATTCTTGGTGTTTGGGGAGAGGTGGCTCCCTCTTTAGACAACCTGGAAAATTTGATTTTATTCCACAAAAAAACTGGCAAGAAGTTTTCTCTGTTCTCAAACTGTACAAGATCTAATTAGACCTTAGCCTAATTGGAGTCTCACCCATGGAGAGGACGCTCTGCCTGGGACATTCCCAATTGGAACTCTGGAGGCTGTACCCTGGGACTCCCCAGCCAGTGTTGATTCAGATGTTGAAGCATCCCCAAATCAGTGATGTTTTTTTCTTTCTTTTTTTTTGCAAGGCAAATGGGGTTAAGTGGCTTGCCCAAGGCCACACAGCTAGGTAATTATTAAGTGTCTGAGACCGGATTTGAACCTAGGTACTCCTGACTCCAGGGCGGGTGCTTTATCCACTACGCCGCCTAGCCACCCTAGATGTTGTTTTTTTCTTAATATTTATGTGTGTGTGTGTGTGTGTATATATATATATATAATATATATATGTTTTACTTTACATTTTATTATAATTAGGACTTATTGGTCATTTTTGCTGTAAAACTGATTTATTTCTACCTGTTTTATAATAACTTTATTAAATATACTTTTCAGTTTTGTTGTTGTGAACATGTCATTTTGTAGGAGATAATCAAAGTCAAAACTCATTAATCAAACAAATGTACACACAGAGTTAGTTATCGAAATACATTTCACTCAATGAAATAAGAGGGAAAGGGGAAAAGAAAAATGAAGAGATAGGGAACATTTTTTTAAGACAGGAATTAACTTTAAGGAAAACAAATTCTGAGAATACCCAAAAATATTTAACTTTTTGAGGTGAAGAGAAAAGGGAATCTAAGTGATTGTCCACAAACAGGAAAATGGATGAACAAGTTATGATATATATATATATATATATATATATATTAATTTTTTGAGGAGAAAAGGGAATCTAAGTGACTGTCCACAAATAGGAAAATGGATGAACAAATGATGGTATATATATATATCTATATATATATATCTATATATATATATATGTAAGATGTAATTATATTTCACTGTAATCAAGTTTAAATTTACAAGCTAGAATTACAGAAGACTAATGATTAAACCTGCTACTCCTTACTTTCTAATGGAGAGGTGAAGGCAATTTTTTGGGAACTAGCCAAATGAAAATTATTTTACCAACTATACATATTTGTAATAGGTGTTGCTTTTCTTATGTCTTTATTCAGGACAAGAAAGAATTGGAAGAGGAAGATGAGAAAGTGGGTCTCATTTGATGGGGGGAAAAAGATTTTTTTTAAACAAAGAATGAAAATTACAGAGATAAACTAGGTCTTTCAGTGATTATGCCAGTTTGGGGTTGGCTGCTCCTACCCATTCTAATAAGTAGGAAAAAGCCAATTTCCCTGGATTGAAAAGTATGTGGTAGGAGGGGACTAGGTTTTGAAGGATTTGAATGCTAAACTTTTTTTTTTTATTTGATACTGGAAGTATTGGGAAGACATTACAGTTTATTCATGGGATGGTTACATGATCAGACCTGTTCTTTAAGTTGGTCTTAAAATGCAATTGTTTTTAGGTTGGCTGTGTGTGGAAGTATGAGTTGTTTTTTAATCTAAGAAATATAAAAAGTCTCATGAATATGTCTCAGTAAACTTCTGTAGATGAGATGAACCAAAACTTCTTCACCAATCATTTCACTGGGGTTTAGTCTCGGTGCCCTTTGTTCTGCCTCAGATTATAATGCTCCTTTTTGAAATTTTGCTAATATATGAGTTAGGAAATACATTACACTTGGGCTTTCATAAAGCTCAAGATAATGATAATTTACTCATGACTTAAAGGTTATGTATATATGCATTGTATTTCTTTTATGAATTAACAACTCTAAAGTATAGTAACTGATAATGGTTTAGATTTTGAGCATAGTACTGATCTTCGATTCACTCTTGGTGAGATCAGATATACATGAAAAGAGAATGACCATGGTAAATGACACAATATGTTCTTTTCATTTTTTTCTAGAAGTGATTTATTTTGCTTAATAGGAAGAGAATATTGCAGGCTATGTGTTCTTGAAACACTACACAATGGTTTACACAGAACTCTGAGCATTTGAACCATATCTGGTCTCTTTTCATTCCTTAAATGAAGTAATTCTTCCTCATGCAAAATTCTTTGAATCATGTTTCCAGTTAATTTTCTTGATATGGTCAGAAGCATTTTTTAAAGTATGATTACACTGGGAAGATGTATGATTGTCTTGTCTATTGTTTATCATCCACCAGTCCTAAAATTAAATTGAACTTTAATGGCTTGACTGCCCATATCATGAGTTTATCATTCCATCTTGAATTGAAAGTAGATGAGTAAAACAAACTCCTTTTTAGAATATGAAAGTAGTAGTCTCTTCTAATCTTTTTCCCCTTAAAATTTTAAACAAACATTTAGAACTGTTACATATATATATATATATATACATATATATATATATATATAAAATTTAAGTCACCTAATTTTTCAGTTTTTTCCTTCCTCTGTTCTCAAAAAGCTATAACATTTAACAAAGAAAAAGAGAGACTGAGAGAGAATTAGAGAGAGACAGAGAGAAAGACACACACACAGAGAATGAGAGAGAGAGAGGGTGAGAGAGAGAGGGAGAGAGTGAGAGCAAGAATGAGAGTGAGAGCGAGAGAGAGAGAGAGAGAGAGAGAGAGAGAGAGAGAGAGAGAGAGAGAGAGAGAGAGCTAGTTTAGGAAAAATCTCTCAGAACAAAAATCTGGCATAAGTTCTTCACATCTAAAATCCTCCATTTTTGCAAAAGGAGGTACCTCTCATCTTTTCTTTGGGATCAAGCTTGGTCACTTAGATTTAACAGCTTTCAGTTTCAATTGTTCTGTTGCTCTGTTTAAATTGTCTGCCATTTTTCATTTTAGTGTTCTGTTTACTTCAGTTTTCATCCATTCATATGTCTTCTAATACATCTCATTAATAATCCAATCTTTTAGCCTTATAACAGCACATTTTATTCATATGTCACAACTTGTTTAGCCATTCCCCCATTGATGGCAGTTTTATTTCTCCTATGTCTTGTCTCTAGAATCAGTATCATGAATTACTTGAACAGATTTGTATAAGCCCTTCTCCATCCTAGCTGCTCTTCTCTGATTATTGAACAGTGTATCAATGCCCTTCATAAGTTCTGTCATCTAGAACTCAAATCAACTTGAGAAATGCTCTGACTAGGACAGATAGAATGGGAGCACTGTCTCCAAAGTTCTTGAAGCTTTCAATGTAGTTGATAAGGAACTACATATCATATTGATCACTGAGATGGAGCTTATAGTTCAGTCAATTTGAAGATCTTTTTCAAAGAATCAATGTTGGGGCTTGTCAGATTACAAATTTTTTCTTTGACTTATTTTTCAATTTTACCAGAAATAAATTTGTCCCATTGAAGAAATTTGATAGGATATTTCCCCCCTCTATTTTTGAAAACAATTTGTGTTGCACTGGGATTATTTTTTATTGTTTGAGACAATTTGCTTGTAAGACTTTATGTTCCGGGGGTTCACAGAAATATCCATTTCATTTTTTATTTTGGTAATTTGGTCTTCCTCCATTTTTCCTCTCTCCCTTAAAAAATGTAAAATAAATAATGTTTTAACAATTTTCTTGATCCATAATAAAAGTTCTCTGCTTGGTTTATTGGTTTGATTGATTTTTCTTTTAAATTATGCTTATTTTTTATTTTTCCATTTTTCTTCCCTATGTGTGTACAAGCTTATTTTCAAAATCCTCCATATTTTCATTTAGTTCATTAGTTTTCTCTTTCATTTAAGAAAGTATTAACGATGTCAAATCTTCCACTAAAGCTTCATCTCATTAACTTTTGTATCTTAATGATTATTGTTTTATCTTTAATTAAAAAAAATCATTTTGATGCTTTCATCCTTGATGTACTAATTCAAATTAGATAACCAAGTCCTTTTTCACCCAGGGCAATGGACTATAAAGATAGAAAGGGTTAGAGGTACTGATGAATAGTGCATAAAAAGAATTCTACCAGCCCTTGTTTGTATTCTTAACTTTTCACCATAGATTGATGAATTTGTAAGCTTTTTACGTCTTAGAATAAAATTATATAGAGTCTATAATGTGTGGTTAACCAATTGCCAGGCTAATAATAAATGGATAGAGTTGATCTTTAGTTATTAATCATTGCTACAGACTTATTTTCCAGGGCTGGATAAAGATGAGGACCCAGTAGATAGCATTAAGACGTCAAATATTTTTTCTTTTATTATTCTTTTACAAATATTCTTAATTATGTGTATAATATATAAATATATATCTGATATATATTTATGCTATATAACTATCTCTATCAAATTATATATATATATATATATATATATATATATATATAAAATTGAAAATGAATATAACTATGCCTCTAATCTTGACATCCTAAACTATCATTATTTAATTTATCATTTTGACCTCCATCTGTATCTTTTGGTTATATTTTATTTATTGATTACTATTTTTATTGTATTTATGGTTAATAAGGCAAATATTTAAGAAAGCCTTCTTTATGAAATTCTTATGGTCTAATGCATGGTAAATATTTGTAGAAATATTTTGCATGCTAGAAAAAGTAAGCTACTTAAAACTACAATTAAACCATTCTCATTTCTCTATCAAGGTTAGTTTTACCAAACTTATTTTCAAAGTTGTAATTTGTTTATCCATCATTGATAGGCACTGAGAAAAATCTATTTCAGTAAATCTTTCCTTTGTGAATGTTATTAAGTCAATTTGATTATATATATATGATATATATAGTTATATATATGTATACTAACACATATATGAGTAAATGTATATATATATGTACATATATATATGTATGTATGTATGTATGTATATATATTCAATGCTGTTGCTATATAATTGTCTGAGGGTGGGACAGCTAGGTAGTGCGTTAGAAAGAGCCCTGGGCTTGGAACCAGAAAGACTCATTTTCATGAATTCAATTCCAGTCTCCTATACTTACTAGCTGTGTGACCTTGGCCATGTCACTTAATTCTGCTTGCCTTTGTTCATCTTTAAAGTGATCTAGAAGTGGATTCCTACAGGAAATGTACAGATCCTGGACGGACTATATCCACTTGGACCATCTGATGTATCTGTCTCCACAATGAACATGAAACCTCTTCCAGTTATCCCAGTCAATTCTTGTTTCTGACTTTCCATGTCTGAACTAGCCTTTTATAACCAGTGCCATGTCACTGGGAGAGCTGCCACATTTCAGATTTTAAGTGGTTTTGAACTTATAGTTCTTGTTATTTTTTAAAAGAACTATTTCAAAGTGATTTTGTGGTATTGTTTGTCCTGTGTGTGTCCAAGTTGATTTTTTTTGTGGTGGTTCAGGGCAGGCAACACCATTGGTGCTCTGGGATCCTTGTTCTGAAGTACATCCTTGACACAGTATTTCTTGTCCTGGTGTGATGCTGTTAATTGTATGTACTCCATACATCTCCCAATATTAATAAAAGACTCAGTGAGGTTTTTGTAAAAAAAAATAAAGTGATCTAGAGAAGGTAATGACAAACCACACTAGCAGCTCTGCCTAGAAAACCCCAAATAGGGAAACAGAGGGTTGGAATGACTGAAGAATTACTTTATACTGAAAAGTTATCTACGGAATCTTTAAATTCCTTTTTTGAGAACAACTTTGACTTTTTCTTTATTCCAAATTATGATTTATGAATACTCTTTTTTTGTCCAATCAGCTAAAGTAAACTAAATTTTATTTGAGGACTTTTACTTTAATACTCTTTGTGTAACTATGTTTTAGGGGTTTTTTCCTATATTCAGAATATTGTTGGATTCTGTTTTCTGGATGATAGTTTAGAACATAGAATTGATGGGTTTCTTGCCTGACAAAGCATAAATAACTCAGAAGGTCTAGTAATCATATATTTACCTCTAATTGAGAGAACTTTAAATGGAAAAAGGAATTGAGACAGAAAACTACTAAAATATGTACCAAGCTCAAGATCATACAAAGTAGCTATAAAATATGAAGAAAAATTTAGTAGAAATACTTAAAATTCATAGGAAAATTTCAACAAAAAAGTCAGCAATAAACTCATGTCCTCATAAGTCTATATTCAAAGTCACAAGCATGACTAACAAAGTTATTTAAATATATTAATGCAAGGAGGCACATTTGACTTCATTGGATTCACTGAAACTTATTGGAGTAAGACCCATTTCTGTAATATGTCTCTGTAAATGGATATCTTATTTAAAATGAGCAAGATGTATGAAAAGAATCCTAGAATCACTTTCAAAAGATTATATCTATAAAATAAGAATTATCAGATGTGCATTTTTGTGTGGGTAGTAGAGAATGTTGGTTGCTATCTGTATGTGTACACAATCGATAACTGCATTACTAATGAAGCAAGATAAGCTATTCCCTTTTTTGCTGATTTAAAAAAAATCAGATGGGAGATGGTGAAGAAAAAAATGAAATTGTTTGTATATAATTCTTGTAGTAAATAGACTGAAGTCAACTTTTAAAAAAAAGGAGTATTTTAGAATGCATCATAAAATCAAAGAATCTCAAAGTTAGAAGCAATTGCAGAAGTAGGGGAACAGCAACAATCTGCTACACAATGTATATGACAACTAGACCTCCAAAAAGTTAAGCTGATCACTTCCTGAAAAGGTGCATTTTTATTTCAGATCTCTTAAATTATCTCCTTATCTCAAAATTTCATTTTCCATGTATTGATTTTACTTCTCCTCCAAGGACAGAAAAAAAGACTAATTCCTTAGACAGCTATCATATCTTCCCAAATTTTCTTTTGAATTGATAAAACATATCCAGTTCCTTCAAAGTGGCTCATGCTTACCTCCTTTATCTTGGAAAACAATTCTTTTTAAATACTTTCGGTACTGTTTAGTACTAAGATGCTTCTTCTTAGCAAAGAAATGAATAATTGATTATCTTTGCCTTCTCCTTGTAATATATTATAATTGAGGCATATGCCATCTGAAATAGTCCCTGTCCTTCTAATATTCTCTACTTTTTCCCAATACAACTAAAAATAAAACCTGAATACTTTTGTGATCCTTAGTTTTCAATTCTTTGAGTTCAACAAAAAATTTAAAGTACTACTGCATGATCTGAACTGTGTCTGGTGCTGTAAAAACAAAAACAAAAAAAATAACTCTTCCCACCAAGGAACTTGCATTATATTGGGTATAAATAACATATGTATATACATATTTGCATATTATATATGTACATATTTGTGCAAGTTAATACATATTATATGCAAAGAAGTTATTGAATACATTATCTTTGTCACTGAAGCCCTAAAACTGATTAGAACTCTTTTAGGTGAAATAAATTTGGGATTCACCTACATCAGTGTTGGGGCAGTAGAAGTGGCACAATGGATTGAACACCAGAGTCAGGAAGACTCATCTTCATGAGTTCAAATTTGGCCTCAGACTCTTACTAGCTCTGTAACTCTGGGCAAGTCACTTAACCAAGATTGCCTTAGTCCACAACCTTTAAAATAAACTAGAGAAGGAAATGGCAAATCACTTGGATATCTTTTTCAAGAAAATCCCAAATGGAATCAGACATAATTGAACAACTATATCATTGCTATATGGAATCTATCAAACTGTACTTTGTTCTCTATTTTTGATTTTGGGGAATTTTTTATATTTTCCTTGAAATATGTTATTAATGAACTTTGTTTTCTCATATTTTGGGGATATTATTTATTTTCAGGTTTTTCTCCAATCTCTATCTTGTAGCTGTTACTTTTATCTCTATTTTTCTTTTAGTTATATATTCTAAAAATTTTGGTTTTTTATTTGTTAATCCCCCCATAGTTGTGAAGTCCATCTGGACCATTCTGTTTCTCAGAGAAGTTGTTTCTTTATTAAGACTATTTTACTGAATGTTCCAAATTATTGAATTTCATGTCTGTATTTTTGTTTTCTTGTACTCTTTATATTTATGTTCTCCACTTTTTTGTGACAGAAATCCAGTCCAAACCAATAAACATTTATTAAGCATCTGCTAGCTGAGCTAAGTACTGGGAGCACAATTAATAAAAGAAAACTCTCTCTGCCATCAGGGAGCTTATAATCTAATGAGAAGAGATAATACATAAAAGGAAGCAGAAAAGGGGGAGGGGAGGGTGGTTCTGTAGGGAAAGCAGGATGGGGGAGAAAGGCACAGGAGTATACTTCTTCCCTGAGTTAAAACTAGGCAGAGAAACAGATACAGAACAGAATGAGTCTAAAAAGTTTAGTTTCTGCTCTGTATAAAAGAAGTCTTTGAGAGCTGTTTGGTATTCCATCCTCTAGTCCCCCAGTCAGAGAAGAGAGACTAAAGTAGTATCAATTGAAGGTCAAATTAGCAACATGGTGGTAAGATTAGAGGTGATTTTTACTATAATCATGTGCTATAATATGTTCAGCCATTTTCCAAACAATAATCATTTACTTTTGCTTCTAGGTATTATTGCAAAAAAAGTATTGCTATAGATCTTTCATTGTTTCTTTCATTCAGTCTTTGACCTCCTTTTAGTATGCTTAGTAGTGGGATCTCTGGATTAGAGGATAGGGTCATTCTTGTCATTTTCTTACTGAATTGAATGGATGGTAGAGAGAAGAATATAGCAATTTGTGTGTCCTAGTTTTAGAAATTGTGCTTTTGATTGTTATCATCTGCAGTTGAAGTTGAAGTTAAAACAATCTGAATTTGGAACCACAGGACTCAGATTCACAGAATTAGAGTCTTAATCCTTAATTTAATCCTTAGTTCTTGTGACACTGAACAAATCAATTGAACTGAGGCTGTTTCCTCATTTATATAAAATGAGAAAGTTCAAGAAGATGACCTCTAAGTTATTATCTTTTGAGTTAAATCAAAGAGCTATGATTTTATATAAATGCAAACCAACATGATGTGTAGAGTAACTTTTGTGACCCATTGGTAAAAGAATAAATAGTTTTCTTAAATGTGCTTAGACTCAATGAAATTGAAGAAATTGAAATTTCTTGGTGTTTCTCAGAATAAATAAAGCCTCTCTTATTTTAGGTGTAATATTAGTCTGAATAAAGAATAAATAAAGAATAAAAAATAAGGAACACTTACTTTTTCTGTTATTGACTTTTGCTGTTTAGTCATTTTTCATTTGTGTTCCACTTGTTGTAACACTATTTAGAATTTTCTTGGCAGAGATACTGGAGTGGTTTGCCATTTCCTTCTCCAGCTCACTTTACAGATAAGGTAAGTGAGGCAAAAAGATTAAATGATTCACCCAGAGTCACACAGCTACTAAGTGTCTGAGGCCAGATGAGAACTCACAAACATGAGTTTTTCTTTTTCTTTTTTTTTTTTAAGTTTTTTTTTTTTTTGCAAGACAAATGGGGTTAAGTGGCTTTCCCAAAGCCACACAGCTAGGTAATTATTAAGTGTCTGAGACCAGATTTGAACTCAGGTACTCCTGACTCCAGGGCCGGTGCTTTATCCACTGTGGAACCTAGTTGTCCCAAGATGAGTTTTTCTGACTCCAGGTATGATTCTCTATATACTTTATAGTTGTCCTCTGTTAGAAATATTTTAAATTATAATTTAATCTAAATTAATTTATTTAACTTAATCTAAAATTTTAGTCTAAACTTAGTCCCTGCAAATACTAGGCTAAATGTTACATATAATTTTCATTTATAAGGAATAATTTATAAAAATGTTACTTGTCAATACTTTTGCCTCTTTTACTTTGTTTCCTAGACAGTTGCCTGACCTGTTGGCGACTAGTAGTGGATCTTGACTCAGACCAAGGCCTTAATTCTATCTTTTCTTGATGTTTTCGGAATTAGCTTCCCTAAAGTCTCAAATGTGGTGAATGCCCTCCTTTGTCATTTGCATAAACACAGCAAATTATGTGCTTTGTCTAAAATATAATAGGTCAAACAACTGTCAATCCTCAATTTTGCTTTGTGCTGTGAAAGCCTCTCCCCAAAACATGCAATATTAAATGACATTGAATTGGCACTTGATTTTAGCCTGAATGTCTTCAGAGAAACAATTTACCCAATATTATTTGATGTAATTAAAACCTAAAGTTATTACTTTATTAGATTTAACTTTTTTTTAAAGATAATTTGTTGAATTCATTCTATTAATAGAGGAAGCCTTTACTTCAGAACCTCCTGTGTATTATTAAAATTAATCTGGAGAATGAAAACTATATGGAGAACTAGCCTGTAAGAACAATGTTTATAGGTAGCTGGGAGTTTGCATTTTGCATAACTAGCACATTAGAATCAGTCTATTTTCCTTAGATTTATATCTAATTTGAATTTATTTATGCATTTTTATATATTATGTATTAAAAATATGGGACTTCAAGGTGTGAGAAGAGAATGTCCATGATTTAAAAAGATGCTTAAGAGATAATTTGACATTCTTCCCACTAGATAAATTACTCTGCAATCAACTAAAAATGTTCATTTTAAACTAGATTGCATTTATGCTCAGTTAGAAAAAAAAAGCAGTTTCTAATTCTGAGTTTATCCCTACTGAATTGACTAAGCCTATATAAAAATAATATGTTGAACATTATCTTAAGTGTAGTTATACTACTGAATGTCAATCTAATATGATTTCTCCCCCTTTGGACTTGCACATCTGTAAAACAAATAACTATTAACAACAATTGAATGATCTTAAATAATAAGACCATGCAACAGATCTTTGAATTTGACTTAAACATGAATAATACAAAATAAATACAATGGGAAATAGCCATTTATTTCTATATTTGGTGTTACCCTCTGTCAAGACATCCTGGAAAAAAAATATTGCTGTCTTGCAATAGATATGTTAAAGAATAAGAATAGCAGGTAAGTTCTTATTTCAATGAATTATTCTTATGAAAATATTAGATTTCTGTTTCTTTGAACAATGTACAGATAGACTATATTTTGAAATATTGGATTTTTTTGTGGGGCAAAGAAAGGGTGCTTTCTGTACTCACTTTTAATAGGAGTAGTAGAAGCAGCACCGTTATTATGAAGATTAGGATACTTCCCTTTAAGAGGAGGTGGTAGAGGCTTTATTTCACCTGTTAATATTTAGTCATTATATTAAAGTCTGAATCATTGAATTGACTTATGTTAGTACTGGCCTAGAATAACAGTGCTTCCTTTAGTTTGTTCAATCCTTTCTCCTCTACTCTTTGGTATCTAACACCTTGATGTGAGCTCCAGATGTCATTCATCTCATGAAAGCTTTTCTCACAGCAGAAATTCTTAGATTATGAATGTTTTCTTCAGCCCACTAGAGATGGGCTGCTTGCTGTATGGAGAACAATTGTTCATAGTAAGATGTATTTCTCGTCTCTTCACCACAGAGAACACCAAATTAATTTCAAACTTGGAAAACCTCGAGGTATTTCACTATTTTTTATTAAGTCTATTTGTAGGAATTTAAATATTTGCACTGAAAATTAACTTTTAAATTAATATACTTTATACTTCAATTTATAAACCATAGAGGAGCCCAATTATTTTAAAATGCATGTATCTGGGGTTCCTAACACCTTCTCATGCCTCAGGACATATTTTGAGAAATGAGATTTAGCAAAGGAACTGATATTATCAGTAATGTATTTAGCAAATATTTTCTATGGGAGGTGACTTTTTTCCTCATCAAATAAAAAGACTGCCTGGAATTTATCAATTTCTAGACCAAGGGGGCTTATCTTAATGGGGTTAATATATTAAGGATCAATAGAAGTATAATCTGGTATCGACAACTGTTATGCCAACATGAAGCATCAAGATAAGGAAAAAAATGTATATAATTGTGGACCTAGGTGATTTAGTGTATTGTCACTATTTATATTTATATCTCCATCAGTCACAGAGTCATAATAGTTTATTCACTGTCCCCCTGCTCAGTGCCATCTTTGTTGCTCTGAAAGTTGCATTTATTTCTATCAAATATGTATGTTTCAGCTAGCAGTATCTCTGGCAGTATTAAGGTCTGTTTTTCCAAGTTGACTCATCTAATTTCCTTTTCATGTACTAATCTTGACAGGTCTTGTATGAATTTGTAGCTTAACTATTTTCTATTCTTTGGTCATATTGTCTGTTCCCTCTTCTCTGAAAGCCCTTGTGGGCTCTGAGGAAGAAGGGGGGTGGGGGGTGGGGGGACTTTATGACCTGGTTTGCAACTCGCTTCATTTCTATGAGGAAAGCTTTAAACTTTATTATCTGTGTAGCCAAATTTGGTGATAGCTTTCAGTTCTATTCTATCATGCCAATGAAAATCTGGCTCTGTGTCAGACTCCCTATTTATGTATGGCATCAGCCTTCCTCAGATTTCTTCCTCCCTAGAGCTATGCTGAATCTCTAGTTCATTTTGTATTTTCTTACATGTGTGATTTTGAAGTATCTTCAGATTTGTTTTCAGAAAATAACTCCTGGGATTTCTACTTTAATTTTTTTCTGATGTTGCTTTTTGTTAATACCAACATTTCCCAAGGTTTTGAAAACATTATTTAACCACTTGCAAAACCTTTATACTTTCTGGACCATCAATATCCATATAGACTGTGTTAAATGACCCTTTGATATCACAAATAGACCTGGCACTATTAACTATGAAATATCTACATTGTTTTTGACTTAATGCTTTTCTTTTTTTTAAATTTATTTTTATTAAAGATATTATTTGAGTTTTACAGTTTTCCCCCAATCTTGCTTCCCTCCCCCAATTCCCACCCCACAGATAGCACTCTATCAGTCTTTACTTTGTTTCCATATTGTACCTTGATCCAAATTGGGTGGGATGAGAGAGAAATCATATCCTTAAAGAGAACAGAATTCTCAGAGGTAACAAGATCAGACAATGAGATATCTGTTTTTTTTTCTAAATTAAAGGGAATAGTCCTTGTACTTTGTTCAAACTCCACAGCTCCTTATCTGGATATAGATGGTACTCTCCTTTGCAGACAGCCCAAAATTGTTCCCAGTTGTTGCCCTGATGGAATGAGCAAGTCCTTCAAGGTTGAACATCACCCCTATGTTGCTGTTAGGGTGTACAGTGTTTTTCTGGTTCTGCTCATCTTACTCAGCATCAGTTCATGCAAATCCCTCCAGGTTTCCCTGAAATCCCATCCCTCCTGGTTTCTAATAGAACAATAGTGTTCCATGACATACATATACCACAGTTTGCTAAGCCATTCCCCAATTGAAGAACATGTACTGGATTTCCAATTCTTTGACACCACAAACAGGGCTGCTATAAATATTTTTGTACAAGTAATGTTTTTACCCTTTTTCCTCATCTCTTCAGGATATAGACCCAGTAGTGGTATTGCTGGGTCAAATGGTATGCACATTTTTGTTGCCCCTTAGGCATAGTTCCAAATAGCTCTCCAGAAGGGTTGGATGAGTTCACAGCCCAACCAACAGTGTAATAGTATCCCAGATTTCCCACATCCCTTCCAACAATGATCATTATCCTTCCTGGTCATACTGGCCAATCTGAGAGGTGTGAGGTGGTACCTCAGAGAAGCTTTAATTTACATTTCTCTAATAATTAATGATTTAGAGCATTTTTTCATGTGCCTATGGATTGCTTTGATCTCCTCATCTGTAAATTGCCTTTGCATATCCTTTGACCATTTGTCAATTGGGGAATGGCTTTTTGTTTTAAAAATATGACTCAGTTCTCTGTATATTTTAGAAATCAGTCCTTTGTCAGAATCATTAGTTGTAAAGATTGTTTCCCAATTTGCTACATTTCTTTTGATCTTGATTACATTGGTTTTATCTGTGCAAAAGGTTTTTAATTTAATGTAATCAACATCATCTAATTGGGTTTTGGTGATGTTCTCCAACTCTTCCTTAGTCATAAACTGTTCCCCTTTCAATAGATCTGACAGGTAGACTAGTCCTTGATCTTCTAATTTGCTTATAGTATTGTTTTTTTTTATGTCTATGTCCTGTAACCATTTGGAATTTATCTTGGTAAAGGGTGTGGAGGTGTTGGTCTAATCTAAGTTTCTTCCATACTAACTTCCAATTATCCCAGCAGTTTTTAACAAAGAGGGAGTTTTTATCCCAATGGCTAGACTCTTTGGGTTTATCAAACAGCAGATTACTATAATCCTCTCCTGCTTTTACACCCTAGTCTATTCCACTATTCCACCACTCTATTTCTTAGCCAATACCTAACAGTTTTGATGACTGACACTTTATAATATAATTTTAAATCGGGTAGTGCTAAGCCACCTTCGTTTGCACTTTTTTTTCATTAAGCTCCTGGCAATTCTTGACTTTTTATTTCTCCATATGAATTTACTTACAATTTTTCTAACTCATTAAAGTAATTTTTTGGAATTTTGATTGGTAGGGCACTAAACAGTTTAGTTTTGGTGGAATTGTCATTTTTTATTATATTAGCTCTACCTATCCATGAGCAGTTGATATTTGCCCAGTTATTTAAATCTGATTTAATTTGTGTGAGAAGTGTTTTATAATTGTTTTCAAAAAGATTCTGAGTCTGTCTTGGCAAATAGACTCCCAAATATTTTACACTGTCTGAGGTTACTTTGAATGTGATTTCTCTTTCTAGCTCTTCCTGCTGTTTCTTGCTAGACATATATACAAAAGTTGAGGATTTATGAGGGTTTATTTTATAAGCTACAACTTTGCTAAAATTTGCTAATTGTTTCCAGTAGTTTTTTAGATGATTTCTTGGGATTCTCTAGGTAGACTATCATGTCATCTGCAATGAGTGAGTTTTGTCTCTTCCTTCCCAATTCTAATTCCTTCAATTTCTTTTTCTTCTCTAATTGCTGATGCTAATATTTCTAATACAATATTGAATAGTAGTGGTGATAATGGTCACCCTTGTTTCACACCTGATCTTATTGGGAATGCCTCTAGCCTCTCCCCATTGAATATAATGCTTGTTGATGGTTTCAGATAGATACTGCTAATTATTTTAAGGAACAGTCCATTTATTCCTACACTCACTAGTGTTTTTAATAGGAATGGATGCTGTATTTTGTCCAAAGCTTTTTCAGCATCTATTGATATGATCATATGGTTTCTGATAGGCTTGTTATTGATATAATTGAGTATACTAACAGTTTTCCTAATATTGAACCAACCCTGCATTCCTGGAATAAATCCTACTTGATCATAATGTATTATCCTAGTGATGACTTGTTGTAATCATTTTGCTAAGATTTTATTTAGGATTTTTGCATCTATATTCATCAGGGAAATAGGTCTATAATTTTCTTTCTCTGTTTTAACTGTTCCTGGTTTAGGTAACAATACCATATTGGTTTCATAGAAAGAGTTAGACAGAGTTCCATCTTTCCCTATTTTTCCAAAGAGTTTATATAGGATTGGAACCAATTGTTCCTTAAATGTTTGGTAGAATTCACTTGTGAATCCATCAGGCCCTGGAGATTTTTTTTTTTACTGAGTTCAATAATGGTTGTTGAATTTCTATTTCTGAGATAGGTTTGTTTAGGTATTTAATCTCTTCTTCATTTAACCTGGGCAACTTATATTTTTTATAAATATTCATCCATTTCACTTAGATTATCAAATTTATTGGCATAGAGTTGGGCAAAATAATTTCGAATTATTCCTTTAATTTCCTCCTCATTGGTGGTGAGTTCACCTTTTTCATTTATAATACTAGCAATTTGGTTTTCTTCTTTCTTTTTTTTAATCAAATTGACCAGAGGTTTATCAATTTTATTGTTTTTTTTTTCATAATATCAACTTTTGGTTTTATTTATTAATCCAATAGTTTTTTTGCTTTCAATTTTATTAATTTCTCCTTTAATTTTAAAATTTCTAATTTGGTATTTAATTGGGGATTTTTGTTCTGTTCTTTCTCTAATTTTTTTAGTTGCATGCTTATTTCACTGATTTCTTCTTTCTCCAATTTATTCATATAAGCATTTTGAGCTATAATATATACCCTGAGGGTTGCTTTGAATGAATCCCATAGGTTTTGGTATGTTCTTTCATTATTATCATTATCTAGGATAAAATGGTTAATTCTTTCTATAATTTGTTTTTTGGTACACTCATTTTTTAAAATGAGGTTATTCAGTTTCCAATTTGTTCTGGGTCTATATCTCCTTGTCCCAGTATTGCATATGACTTTTATTGCATTGTGATCTGAGAAAGATGTATTCACTATTTCTGCCTTTCTGCAGTTGATTTAGGTTTTTATGTCATAATACATGGTCAATTTTTGTATAAGTTCCATGTACTGCAGAGAAAAAGGGATATTCCTTTCTATCCCCATTCAGTTTCCTCCATAAGTCTACCATATCTAATTTTTCTAACAATCTATTTACCTCCCTAATTTCTTTCTTGTTTGTTTTATGATTCGACTTATCTAGATCTGATAGCAGGAGGTTGAGGTCTCCCACTACTAGAGTTTTGCTGTCTATGTCTTCCTGTAATTCTTTCAGCTTCTCCTCTAAGAATTTGGGTGCTGTCCCACTGGGTGCATATATATTCATTATTGAATTGACTTTATTATCTATGGTACCTTTTAGGAGGATAAAGTTTCCTTCCTTATCTCTTTTAATGCTATTTTTGCTTCTGCTTTGTCTGAGATAAGGATTGCTAGCCCTGCTTTTTTTTACTTCAGCTGAAGCAAAATATATTTTGCTCCAACCTTTTACCTTTACTCTATATGTATCTCTCTGCTTCAAGTGAGTTTCTTGTAAGCAGCATATAGTAGGATTCTGGTTTTTAATCCACTCTGCAATTTGCTTACATTTTAAGGGAGAGTTCATCCCATTCACATTCAAGGTTATGATTACTAATTCTTTATTGCCCTCTGTGCTATCTTCCCTCTGTTCGTATTTTTCCCCCTTCCCCCTCTTTTATCCATATTCCCTGGTATTTTGTTCCTGAATACCACCCCCTTCAGTGTGTTTGCCCTCCTATGTCACACCCTCCCCTTTCTTTCCCCTTTCCCTTTATCCCTTTTCCCTTCCCTTCCTTTTGTTATTTTCCCCACTCCCCTTCCCTCTCTCCTCCCCCCCCTCCCCTTTTCCCCTTTTAATACTTGAAAGGTTAGATGTTTTATAAGTTAACTTTGTATGTGTAGGTTGAGTTTAAGCCAAGTCTGATGAGAAGAAGATTCAGGTGTTTCTCCTTTGCTCCCTTCTTCCCCTCTATTACCATAGGTTTTTTTGTACCTCTTAGTGTAATGATTTGTCCCATTCAATCCCCTCCCTCCTCCCGTCTCTTTCCTGTCCCCCTTTTTTAGGGAGGTAGTGTATTTTTTTAGATCATTCTATCTAAATCATAGAAAATTCTGAGTACCTGCCCTTCTAGTTCAGTATATTCTATTGAATAGAGTCAAAATTCCTGAGAGTTATCATAGCCTTTCTCCCAAGTGGGGTTAAAGCCAGTTACATCCCATTAGATAGCAGTCTCATGGATAGGTCATGGATATCCATCATTTCTGGCTAGGTACATTCTCTCTGTTAGAGTTACAATTCTCAGGATTTATGAGAGTCTTTCCCTACCCCCATGCTGGGATATAGCCAGTTTCAACTTACTGAATTGCATTTTTTTTCCTTTTACTGCCCTCCCCCCTTTTTATGCCTTTTCATGTGTCTCTTGAACCTCCTGTTCGATGTCCAAATTTTCTGTTTAGCTCTGGTTTTTTTGTCAGAAATTTTTGGAATTCTTCCATTTCGTTAAATGTCCATCTTTTTCCCTGGAAGAGAAGGCTCAGTAGATTCTTGGCTGCATTCCAAGCTCCCTTGGTCTTTGAAATATCTTATTCCAGGCCCTTCAGTCCCTTAAAGTTGATGCAGCCAGGTCCTGTGTGATCCTTACTGTGGTTCCTTGATATTTAAATTATTTCTTTCTGGCTGCTTGCAGGATTTTCTCTTTTATCTGAAAGTTCGGGAGTTTGGCCACAACATTCCTTGGTGTTTTCATTTTAGGATCTTTTTCTGGTGGGGATCGATGTACTCTTTCAATAATTACTTTGCCCTCCGATTCCATGATATCAGGGCAGTTTTCCATCACTAGATCCTGTAACATCAAGTCCAGGCTTTTTTTTCTCTTCAATGTTTTCAGGAAGTCCTATAATTTTCAGGTTGCCCCTCCTCAATCTATTCTCGAGGTCAGTGATTTTGTTGATGAGGTATTTTACATTTTTTTCTATTTTTTCTATTATTTGATTTTGTTTAACTGACTCTTGCTGTCTCATGGAGTCATTACTTTCTGTAGGCTCCATTCTTTTTTGGGGGGGAGGAGTTTTCTTCATTAACCTTTTGCAACTCCTTTTCCAATTGGTCAATTCTACTTTTGAAAGAGCTTTCCATTTGACCAATTGAGGTTTTGAGAGAATTAATTTCTTTTTGCATTTGCTCGTTTGAGGATCTGAGAGAATTATTCTCATTTTGTAATTGCCCAATTGATGATCTGAGAGATTTATTCTCCTTTTGTGTTTGTCCAATTGTACTTTCTAAGGTTTTGTTTTCTTGTTGAAAGGTATTAATTGTCTCTCCCAAATTTTTAAGCTCCTTCCTTATTTCTTCAAGGAAGTCTTTCTGTGCTGGAGACCAGATTGTATTCTCCTCAGAGGTTCCAGGTCTCTCTGATTTCCCTTCCAGGAATTTTTCTATGGATTCACCTTTCCGCTGACCTTTCTTCATTATGCTTAGACCTTGAGTGGGGGGGGGGGCAGCTGGTTCACCTGGGCTTGGGATTGCTAAAGGCTTTACTGAGTGCAATTTCTCTGGCTGGCCAGCAGGAGGTGCTGGTTGCTTTCTCTGGAGTGTCTATGACCTTGATTGAGACCTTCTCCCTTTGCTTGAGGGAAGGAATTGGAGCTATTGAATTCTTTTGCCTTCAATCAATTGTGGGCTTTACCCTGGCCTGAGGTCATTCCTGCTGGGCTGGTTCTTCTGCTCACACACCTGGGTCTGAGGCAGAAGTAATTTGCCTTTGTTTGAGGAGAGGCCTATGTGCAATGGAGGCATGCCCACAGAGTTTCTCAGACTGGAGAAGCCTAGGATGGTGTCTGCCGTTCTCCTGCACCAGAACTCTTCCCCCAGCCTGGTCCCGGAGTTCCAGGGGGACAGCACCAACACCAGCACCTCTGCTTTCCCTCAGACCCAAGCCTCTGTCATCCAGTCCCACCGCTGATCCAGCATGTCCGGCTCTTGGGCCGTCAGACTCCTGGTTCCAATTCAGCTGTTAATCTGGCTGATCCAGGGATTGTCCTCCCTCTGAGCGCAGACTCACCTTCCTGGATTCGTCCAAAGCTGCAACCAATCCTGAAGTAGCTGTTCTTCTGGCTTTTCTTTCTGGGTTTTGTGGTTCGGATTTCTTTTAAGAGGTTTGTTTCATGTGATAGATGGGGAAGAGATCAGGAGACTTTAGAACTGTACTTGTCTTTTCTCCGCCATCTTCCTTAATGCTTTTCTTGCAAAATTCTAGACCAAATTAAATAAATGGGTCACAACCATTTAATAAGAAAAGCACTGATTACTCAAATAAAAAAAAAACTTCCCCAAGGTTTTGGTAAGAATATTGGAGGTCAAATTAATATCGTTTCTGATTTGTGTTGTGGTCAATGCTGATCAAATCACATCTAAAGAACTGCATTCAATTCTGGTTGTCAAATTAATAAACTAGGCTATGGTAGCAATAGTCATCAGGATGGTGAGGGTGTGAAAACAATGATGTGAAATAATTGAATAAACTGGGGTGGTTTAGCCTAGAGAGAAAAAGCCATGATAGCTGTCTTTGAATATTTGAAGGGATATTTGCAGATTGCAGGTTTCAAACAACAGAACTGATACCAATGTGCAGAAGATATACAAAAAAAATATTTTTTCTCAGTACAAGTATAGTGGTGGCTCTTAGCTTACTCTCTCAATCCTTTCTCTTCTTCCCTCAGGGTTCTCGTGGATAATCCTTAACAGGGTGGTTTCTCTAATACTCTCACTCAAAATCCCCTGCTGTCTGGTTCTACACTATCAGTTAATATTAATTAGTCAGTTGAACTAAATTAGCTTTTAGAAATTGGTATTTATTTTATAGTAGGAAAAATTAGTACAAAACATTTTGTCAAAATGCAGCTACATTCTTCCATAAATACATATTACAGGAAAAAGTGGAGTAAAACTTAAATAATATATATGTTAAAAAGATGCCTTACAACTCTTGAAGACATTTCATTTTCCTAGGTCTTCATGAAGTTCTCTTTTGGTATGTTATAGTATTCTGATCAGTTCCTTAGAGAAGAATATAAGTCTGCTTTTGAATCTTCAGTCTCCCAATTGTTGATCCAAATGCTTCTGTCAGCTGCCCCCATTTATGGGGCACTCATACTATCACTGATTGGAAGACCTTCATCTTCCAGTCTTCCAAAATTTACAAGGCCTTCCTCTAGTCATAGGTGGGGACAGATCCAAAGCTAGCAAGGAAACAGCGGGTCTATCCTCTATTTCCCTCTACAAAAGTGATTCATTTTCAGTATCTTGCTAAAATTGCTCACCACTGAATGGTGGATTTCCAACTAGCTTGTTTTTTTAATCCCAGTCTCACAGAGACATGTCAGTCTCTTCAACTAATCCCAATACACTTCTGCTGTTCCATGATGAAGGAACATACTTTTGCTTTTTGCTTGATTCAATAGAAATTTAGGTTCAAATTTTGTTCAAAATACAAGACTTGGAGATTATGGCTGTATTTTCCATCTTCCCCAAGCAGTATCATGAAGGACTTAGATCTGCTAAGCTCAGAGTGAAGAAAAGGACATATTGGAGGGGTGGAAGATACTGGGTGACCATGATGAAAAGGGTTACCTGCTGCAGGTGTTCATTAAGGTCATATAGACTGTAAATGGTCCATTGTTTTCCTAGAGCTTTTATAGGTCTATAACGATAACTGGGGATTTTTTATGTTCCACTTCAGTTACTTGTTTAAAGAATTTGAGGACAAGAAGCTTCAGGGCAACCTCACAGACATAGCTCTCAAAGACATTATCCTTGCCAAAGGCTAGTATTGGTTTAGAATAGGTGCGAAAGGGTCCTCTGTTTGGAGGAAAAACTTGAACCCTTGAACTCTCTCTGGTCTGACATTGTTTAAACTCCTTGAGAGAGAAGACTGTTTCATTTTTTGATTTTTGACTAAGCAGTAACTACTGCTAAAGCACATTGTATGTACTTAATAAATTCTCAGTGATTAAATGTTTGAGAGTGAGTGGATAATCAGCTGCACTCATCAAAAGAAAGTGCTACTTCATTAGGTAGTGAGGTATCCATCTTTGGATGTGTTGTTCAAACAGAAGCTGAAACAGTATTTTATAGAGGACGACCTAAGAGAACAATTTCTTCATTCTTTGGGAGATTGGACTAAATAATCTTGAAGATTTCTTTCAATTTATCTCTAACTTTTGCTAAATATCTCCAATTGGATGTCTCTTTTGTATAACTTGCTTAACATCTGATGCCAAACTCATCATATTCTTCTACTCCTTCAGGTTCAGCCACTCTTTCCTCCTACCCCAATCTGGTTTTCCTCCATGATTTTATTGATGGCACACTACCACTGGATACCTAGGTAGGACAGTGGATGCTGTTTGCCCTGGAGTCAGGGAAACTCAACCTTTTGTGTCCTAATCTGGCCTCAGATGCCAGTGTGATTCTGATCAAGTCACTATTTGCCTCAGTTTTCTCTTGTGTAAAATGAACTGAAGAAATAAATGACAAAGAACTCCAATATCTGTCAAGAAAACCCCAAATGGGGTCACAAAGAGTTGAACATGATTGAACCACTATATCATTGTCCCAGCTTTAAATACTCATTTTAATTTCTCTTTTCCCTCCAAGTTGTCAATAAATTCTATCAGTTTTACTGCCGCAATATATCTTACATTGATTCCTACTTTATCATTCTTGCTAAACACAACTCACCCTCTTTTAAGCCCTCATTAACTTTCACCTATACTACAGCAGTATCCTCTTAAGTTGATTCCCTTCAGTTCCTTCATTTAATTAATCAAATACACTGCTCCCAAATTAAACTGCTTAATGCTTAGCTCTAATTATGCTACATCACTACTAATTTTGGATACCTTTTCATGCATAGTTAGTTATACAGATAGATGATAGATGGTAGCTAGCTAGTTATCTAGATAAATAAAGCATTTAATAAACATCTTTTGCTAAATATTGTGCTAAACAAAGACTACATTCCTTAGACTAACATTAAAAAAAGTCTCCACTATCTGGAATCAATCTGCCTTTGCAGGCTTTATCTGCTTTGAGTATATTGTGCTCAAATCAAACTGGATTACTTATAATACTTTAAACTTTCCTCCTAGTTTCTTACCTCAGTAACTTTGCTCACCCTCTTTTCTTTCCCTTAGACTGTTCTCTTTTATCATTACTTTTGCTCAAACTGTATCCATCTTTTAAATTTCAGTTCAAAAACTACTTGCTCTATCATTCTTGATTCTATCCAACCCTTCCAAACTTCCTCCTTGAAAGTCCTTTATCTCTGGTTAGGGTGGGATCTCTTTCTTTCCTGAAATTCCATAGCATTTTCTTTTCATCTCACTTATAGTATTCATTACATTTCTTCCTTGTAGTATATTTATACAACTATCCAATTCTCCCCTACTATACTGTAAATTCCTTGAAATCATGTACCACATCTTAATTATATCTCTGTAACTTTCATTACACTTGAAATTGTGTGTTAACACATGCTCAAAATATTTGCTAAATTGATGGATTAAAATCTATAAAGATATATTAAATGCAAAGAAGGCTATCCTGGGAGTCAGGATTCTATTCTTGACTCCAGAATCCATCACTAACTAGTCACTTTATCTCTCAGAGCCTCAATTTCCTCATCCCTAGAAAAAGAGGTTAGTGACAGATTGATAAAGGTCATTCAAACTCTAAAACCTTTAAAACTGTGTAAGAACAATATTTTGGACATGGACAGAAAGCCCCTACAGGGTCATACTTTTCATTTTCTAGGGTTCCTTTTTACATAGTGGAGTGTGACTGAGGGACTACTCCTTAAGGGGATAATATTTATATGTTGATTTACTAATGCTTATTTTTGTGGTCTCCACTGAGTAAATTTCTTCCAATAATTTGCAAGGACTGAAAGATGATATTAAAATAAAATCAAAAACTGAAAAAGATACTTGACCAATTAATCCTCTTTCCTTATTTTAATAATGAGAAAATTAAGTTTGAGAGGTTAACTGTCGTTATGCAAAAAATAATAAATGACAAAATAAGGAACAATGACTACATGTACAAATAGAAGCCATCATTTTTATCAATCTAGTCATATTTTGCTACTTCTCTTCAGATATTCTGTGTCACAGTAGAGCTAAACCTTTCCCTGTTCTTTAATCTTGTCCTGCCCTCTCCTGCTTTGGTGCATTTTTTGCAGCCTCTCCCTTACTCCCATATTTCTTCCAGTCCACATTTTTCTTCTTCCTTCAACATCTATCCAACTCCAGCACTATCACATCCATGAAGCTGTATGTGATTTATCTGGCTAGAAGAGAACATTTCTCCAATATCTCTTTCTCTCTTTTATGTACTTATCAATTGATAACATGCTTTGTAGTTATTAGGGCACTAGATTTTAAGGACCATGAGGTTAGGGATTATACATTTTTAATCTCCTGCTTCATTGTGACATGCAGGTGACTTTAGATTCTAGGTTAGCTAAACGCACAAACATATTGGTCCTCCTAAGCTGGGAAGATTTTGAGTCCAGGTCCTTGTATACATCTTGCTAGTTTTTTTGTAGAATATGTATATATTGTACAGAAGTTTATCATAAAGTGATGAACTTTTCAGTCATAACAAATCTTAAAGCACATCTGATTAAGTTGGAGAGAGCTGTGGTATGGAAGTTTGGAGGAGAATCCCCAATAGGATCAAGAACATAGGTGGGTGATGACATGCCCTCCACAACTAACACAGTGAACTTAGCATAGTAGGCACTAAATAAATTTTTCAACTGAATTAAATAATGATTGCAACTCTCAGTCTTCAATTGTCCAACAGAATACTGGAGTGATGAGAGTCAGATGGGATTAACACCAAAAGGGTCCAGGGAGAAATTCATCTCTAAACAATATATTGATGGGAGACTATTTTTGTAAAGGAGACTTGGGAAGGAATTCTAGGAGGAAGGACATTTCTTTCTTCTAAGAAAAGAAAATTAATAGGCAAGAGCGGGTACATTATCTTCAAAAGATGTATAGATAGGCTCATAGTCACTAATAGATATGTTTTATTGATTTTGTTGAAGCTCATAAATTTAGGGCTGAAATGGGACATGCTTAGAGGTCATAGAGTCCAATCCTTTAATCTTGAAGCTCATGGAAATTACTGCTCAAAGAAGTTAAGAAACTTTCATTGGTCATACAGGTGCCAAGTGGTAGAACTGGAATTTGAACCCACATCCTGACTTGGTAGCCATCATCCTTTTCTCACAGCAGTGATTAAGACTTTTAATTTGATGGGAGGAACAATTAGAAGGCAATGTAATTTGAAGGGTGTGATATTTCTAGACCAGAAACCAAATGGTGAGCTTAAATGTTTATGAAATAGAGCCCAGTATAAATTCTTCCTGGGATCGTATGACCTGTGTGATGTACAATCTGATCTGATCATATGATGTACTGAGGATGGCAGCAACAACAACAAAAAAAAAAAACCCTGATTCATTCTCTGTGTCCTTGCTTTGAACTAGTCTCACCCTGGGACCTAAGGCTTAAATGCGGTTTTTAAAAATTAAGCAGCTATCTGACACTGTTTGAGGAAGAAACTTAGGTCAACCACTTGGCATGAATTTTTCTCCCAAGTCAGCCCAAAAGTAGATAGAATTGCTTGCTGTCCCATATTCTGGTGACATGAGATGACAAAAGGCTAAATTGTCACTGTTTGAGCCAAGGGAAGATCACAATGTAGCTTTAGAAATACCATTAACCCCAGAAGGAGGTAAAAGAGTGATTAGTCATTTGTCTTTAATCTTTTGGCCTCATTAGAAACTGCTTTCAGTCCAATTTTTCTCTGAGCCATACTTTTTCTGGAGCCTGTCAACTTCCTGGATAAAATTTCTAGTTCTGACATGATTTACATAATAACTGGTTTCCTATAAAATTTTTGTGAATTGAGCTATATTTTGAATTAACTGGGGACCTCAGCATCTAAGGAAACAGATATCGATTTTTAATAAGGTAAATCACCACATTTTAGTTCATCTTGTGTTATACCACTTAAAATAAATTTTCTTAAAGCAATATATAATTCTTATTAATCTTAGTTGAAGAAAACATCATTCTTGAATATTGGCTAGCTCTCTCTGAAGATGATGAACATATTTAAGATGAGGCTTAATTTTCACTGATTAAAATCTGGTACCTAAAATTCTGAATAATATTATATGTTACATAGACAAACAGAAAAGTAATGTGAGATATTCCAAAAGTCTCTTGGGACATCTGTATATTACAGCATTATTAAATTTATATTTTATTGTATATTAAAATAACAAGAACTTTCAGAATTCTGTGAGGTTTAACACAGTTTCACCATCATCACATCATCATCCATTTGCAGCATTTCCTCTATCTTCCATTATATTTGGGTGTTGTAACCACAAGGGCATTCTTGATTCCTTAGACTTTCACCTTTATGTCCTAGACTTTAGAGAGATGGGAAGTGTGCAGTTTAAAAGAAAGGGGCTCATAGCTGTATATACTAGTTAATTGTCCTTAGACCATAAGAAAGCATCACAAAAACTCTTGATATTGATGATAAATAGAAACTATCTCCCCAAGTGCTAACAACCAACATGTAAAAAGCAGGTTGTGAGAAAGTAATGCTAGTGTTACTTTTAAAGTTATTTCTGCAGTGGGAAATGGAAAGTAAGCGAATTCTTAGCATAACCCCTTTTCTGGAAGTTAGTAGTTTTCCCCTAAGGAAGGGGAGGAGTATTATCACAAATACCCTATTCCCAACACCATCTAAAGCCTTCAGAGTTGTGAAAGGTAGCTTGTTTCTGTAAAAAAGTCTTCCAACTTCTAGTGTTCTTAGACTTAAAGGTATTTGAACTGGAAAATATCTATAATTATTCAGTTCATGAAGAAAAACACCAAGGTTCAAATGGAAGCAGTGACTTGCTTAATGTCACACAGTAAGAAACAAAAGTGAGATTTGAGACTAGGTGCATATGTGTCTGTATACAGTCCTCTTCATGTTTACATATATGGGCATACATATGAGAAATAAGGTGATGTAGTAACTAGAAAATCATGAAATCCTGTGTGCAGACTCTACTTCTGTTCCAGAGTATGACCAACTCACTTAATGAACCCATGATTTAGGAAATTCTCTAAAATCACAAGTTGCAGCGAAGGTGCTGACTTTCATTAGCAGAAGGAATTTTCTTATTTGGGAGTTCTCTATGCTAATGAATGTATAGGTCTAATTCCTAATTCTATATAATAAATACGATATGTAAAATATTTAAACATGCAGCTTGTCTTGGCTTTTCATATTTCTGTTCATTTAGGGGGAGGGGTTATTTTTTCCTCTTAAAATGTTTCCCTTTCCATAACATCCAATTCAAGAGCCAAATTCAAATTCTTCTCTCTGATACATGTTGTGACTTTAGGTGAGTCCCTTAACCTGTCAGTATTCTAGGCAGCTCTTTATAAATTTCAGAGAAGGTGATGACCAACAATGGTAAAGACAGTTCCCTCACCTTAGAGCTCCCTCTACCAATTAAATTACAAAATCTACTTGTTATCCCTAACTTTTATATATTCAACAACCCATACCTCTGTTCATAATCCTCTCCCCATACATGGATAAGTTGCATAGTAAGTACTTGACCCTGGAGTCAGGTCCATTTGAACTTTTAACATCTTGTTTCAAACATTTACTTTATTACAGGATCTTGAACAAATCATCTAACCTCTTTCAACCTCAGTTTCCTCCTCAGTAAAATGGGGATAATAATACCATCTCACAGAGTTGTGAGGAATCAAATAAGATAATATTTTAAAAAACCTGCCACAATGTCTGACATATAGTAGGTTTTTAATAAATGTTTGTTCACTTCTTCCTTCCTTTTCCTAACCATGAAACACAACTTAACAAAGGCTAGTGAACATCTGAAAAATTCTTTTCTATGTATTCTCAAACTCTTATACAGAGGAATTTTTACATTTCTTGATTTTGTTTTAAATATATATATATATATATATATATATATACATATACATATATATATATGTACAGTTTTCTCCCAAAAAGATTCTCTATGCTTCCCTTTGAAAATACATATATGTATACATATATAGTATATGTATATACTATAGATACACACACAAACATCTATGCTCTATAAAAATTCTATCAGTTTTAGTACCATGATCTCTCAAGTCAGTTTAATGCCAGACTTACTCATTATAGAAATCACATCATCAAATGATAATTCAGACACAATACCATTTCACTCTTTCTCTACTGCCTATCTCTCCACTGAGTTTCTATCATTTCCCAGACCTAAGTCTCAGTCTTCTGGTAACTCAACAGCACCTAAGTTCTGTTTTGTTTTTTTTTTTTGATCATTAAACACTTCATTTTTCTTTCCCAAATAAGATTTCAGGCAGGTTTCACAAACCTTTTTATTCACTCCTTTTGCAAATGAAAAATTAAAAAAGAGAAATATATTTTAAAGAGAAGTATAGAGAATCAAGAATTCTGTGTTCTGGGAAGATAACTGTACAAAATGAAAGTGGGAATCCCAGCAAGATTCAGAATTTTAGGTACCAGATTTTTATCAGTGAAAATTAAGCCTCATTTTAAATATGTTCACCATCTTCAGAGAGCTAGCCAATATTAAACCTGAGTTCATTTTAGACTTTCAGTTAGTAATAAAATTGGAAGTAAAGTGAATAATAAAGAGAAATTGGTTTCTTTTTTTTTAGTTTTTTGCAAGGCAATGGAGTTAAGTGGCTTGCCCAAGGCCACACAGCTAGGTAATTATTAAGTGTCTGAGTCTGGATTTGAACCCCAGGGCCAGTGCTCTATCCACTGCACCACCTAGCCACCCCGAACAATTAATTTCTAAAGAGATTGGGTTAGGAAAGTGACTGAACCAACAGAGCATAAGCAAAAATGCTGTTCTTACAGATAAATCTTGAGCAATTTACCTGGAAATCAAGAAAAATTTTAAACACCAAGGTGACTATGTTAGACTAGTTGGCCTATTAGTGGTTGAGATAATTTTGTGGGGACTATCATATTCATATTTTTACTTAATCAGTCATCAACTAAGTTGATAGACGGTATATATCTATGCTATTTGATAATTTGATTTCTTGAATGGACTGACCCAGTTAGGAAAGAATACATTGTGCAAAGAGCTGAAACAAGTTAATAAATTCATCTCAATTTATTTAAAATGAGTCAATTGTCCAGAATCTGAGTATCCTTGGATTAACTGCTAAAAATCAAGTTTCTGAACTAGCAAAGGTAAGATAGTTCTTACTTAGTCTTCACCTACCAGGGGGCAGCTTACTCCTTGAAGACTAAAACAAGCACCCAGCTAGCTATATGCTGTTATACTATAGTATTATATTTTATGTATCATAACTTATAATATGCTGTGCTTTTTTATATTATTTTATATTATAATGTTTCAATATGCTGGAATACTACATAATATACTATAACAAATGTATTTCATATATCATGTCATTTCATGTCATACTATGTTATATAATATCAGTCCTCTCATGTGTTGCTATAGTATGTTTTATCATGTTATATTTATGTAATTCCCTAATATGTTATATCATATCATAACACACACTATGCCAAATATATTATTGTAATAATTATTATAATATAATAAAATATATCATATATTACACTAAATTATATTTTATTCTGTCATGTAATTCTATTCTATCATATTTATATCATATCATTTTATGATACATTTTATTATATCCTGTTACCAAAATTATGAAGTAGTTTTAGAATCAGAAGTTTCCATTGTATGCTGAAATGCTAAACATCCAAATCAGTTTTTCTTTAGAAAATAATAACCTACAGAGAGATATGATAAGTCAACAAGTATTTAAAGTTTAAAATGAATAAATGCAAAGCAAATATTTAGTCAGAGAGAAAGCAAATTAGTCAAGTAAACAAAATTCATTAGGTACTTAATATGTGCTAGGTCTGCACTATATGTTATAGAAAAAATTAGTCAAAAATTAGTTAAGCCACTTGTCTCAAGTTGCTGACAAGTCTATGGGAGGAAAAAAATACAAACAATTTGAAAAAAGCTATATACAGAATAAACTGGAGATAGTATTAGAAGAGGAGCACTTTCCTCAAAGGGGACTGGAAAAGGCTTCCAATAGAAGATAAAATTTTAACTGGAACTTGAGAGAAGTCAGGGAAGCTAGGCATGAGAGAGAAGTGGGGAGAGAATTCCAAGCATAAAGAACAACTCATTAAGAGTCAATGGATCATTTCACAAAATGTTTTGTGTAAGAAACAGCAAAAAAGTTAGAGTCCCTAGATTGTAAAGTGTATGGATAACGAGTAAAGTATAAGAAAATTTGAGAGTTGGAAGGGGGCTAGATTATGAAGAGCTTTGAATATCAAACAATGTATTTTATATTTTGTTCTAGATATGACAAAAATTCACTGAAGTTTGGTTAGGGGATGACATCATCATACCTAAGCTTTGAAGAAACAATTCTGATAGCTGAATAGAGGATAGACTGAAGTGGGAAGAGATGAGGCAGGAATACCAAACAAAAGCCTATGACAAGAATTGGGGCATGATATGATAAGGGACTGTAGCAGGTTGATAATAGTGAATGAATGAATGAATGAATGAATGAATGAATGAACTTATTAAGTGTTTATTATGTGCAAAGTACTATATTATGTGTCTGAGATGCAAATAGGAAAGTAAGATTGGTCTTGTTCCCATTGAGTTACAATCTAATGAGAAGACAGCTCGAATGAAGATTTCAGTTACAAATCTGATGGAAAGGTTCCATGGGTCCTTAGGGTGCAGTGACACCTGAAGAGGTAATGCTTCTTCTTTAATGCCATTTCCACCAATAAAATCATATCAATTTTTGATGTTTAACTTTTTATAGATGAGAACAATATCTACACAGTGCCTGATAACATAATAGACACTAAATAACTGTTTATTGACAATGACTTTGGTGGTAAGAACTTTCTTTATTGGGTCTTCAATAGGAGCATCTCTGTAGGAATTGCTTCCTAGAATAATGGTTGTGAGCCCTTGGTTAGAAGCATCAGAATCCCAAAGGATCATGGGTTCAGGATCCTCAGGTGTCTTCCCTGGAATCTGAGAAGAGATACTAGGCATTGTGACTGTGGTTGACCTATCTGACAAATGCTATTTCTCTCCCTTTTCCCTGTGCCCTTGTTCCAGTTAGAAACCAGAGAGGGAGATATTCAAGACATGTTATCTGCAGGACTTGGCATCATCTGAGATATGGGGAGGAGGTGAGAGAGAATAGGAGTCAAGGCTACACCCAGGGTGTGAATCTGGGTGACTGAATGATAATAGTAATGAGAAAATTAGAAGTATATTTGGGTTTGGAGGAAAGATAATGAATTTAGTTTTGCACATTTTGAATTTAAGATATCTATGGAATATCCAGTTTTAGATGTTCAATAGGAAGTTGTGGGATTGCAGGACAGGAGAGGTTTAGGGCCAAGAAAGTAGATCTGAGAATCATTTGCATTGAGATGATAATTGAAACCAAGGAGACTAATGAAATCGCCAAGTGAAATGTATGGACAGAGATGTGAAGATGACACAGCAGAGAGTCTTCAGGAACACTCACAAGTAGCAGTCATGACCTGGATGAAGAATCAACAGTGGAGACTGAGAAGGAATTGTCAGATGGAAAGAGGATGAAACAATCTCACGGAAACCTAGGGAGAGGAGAGTCATCAACAATATCAAAGACTCAGAGAGGTCAAGAGAATTTAGAAAAGGCCATTGGGTGGTTTAGTAAATTTTGGCGATAGCAGACTCAGATAAATGAGGAAATCAGAAATCAAATTGCAGAAATAAGAGAGTGAAAATAAAGGAAATGGAGCCATTGGTTGTAGACAGTCTTATTAACCTTGTGAACAAATGACCCAAGAGTTAGAAGTTTTTCAACCACTGTTAACTCTAAAAAACCCAGAGAGTTCACACAAGTTATCAACATCAAAGTTAACTCTAAAAACAGAATAAAACAAAATAAAACCAAAGTGCTAATAGAGATTATAAGCAAACATCTTTATTTATTCCACAGGAGGAAGGAAACTTCACTCATGTACATGAGTCCACTCTAGTGGGGACCTGCTTTAGCGTGAGCAAATCTCAACACTAATACCAATGACTAAGCAGTGAACTATAGCCCTGACCATGAGGGGTAACAGCAATAGTGGAACAAGTTTGATTCATAGTAGGCCTTCATGACTGGGTACCATAGTGTTTGTTCAAGTTCAGAGACCCCCCTCCCCCGGTGTCAGTGTGAAGCTATTTGGGATTTTGCTGTGCCTGAGATCATCTAGAGGGTGAGCCACAAAAGACTGTTGTTTTCCCAAGCTCAGGATACTGTTTGCTGGACCTTAGTTCTAGAAAACATGGTGCCTCCTAATAGTAAAAAGCGAAGGGTAATCTTGATGTGGAAATACTGACAGTCTATTCAAGGAGTTTAGCCAAAAAAGAAGGGGATACATATATTATATATATATATATATATATATATATATATATATATATATATCCCTTGTATATATATATATACATATATATATATATATATATATATATATATATATATCCCCTGTATATATATATACACACACACACACACACACACACACACACACACACACACACACTATTCTGTCTACTCTTTTGCATTGTTATTTGTTTTGTTAAATATTTTATGATTGCATTTGTTTTGTTTTTTTGGAAGGCAGTGGGGTAAGTGACTTGACCTAAGGTTACATAGATAGGTAAGTATTGTGTCTGAGGTCGAATTTGAACTCAGGTCTTCCTTACTCCAGGACTGGTGCTCCATCTTACTGTACCACCTAGTTGCCCCATAATTACATTTTAATTCAATTCATGGAAACTTGGGAGTTCCCTGAAAAGTTTTGGACACCTCTATCCCAGACAACCAACAAAATAATAAATTATACCCTGATTATAGCAATGATCAATTCTGAGGTGCAATTTTTCACCCTGAAAATGTTATAATCATTTCTTGAGGAGTCATTCAGTTTATACCCTTCATGTTACTGATTAGTCTTAGGGCAAGGAAGATAACAGAGGGACTGAATTGGAGATCAATATTAGAGACAGATATCTTGGGTCCCAGTTCTATTATTATTTTTAAGTCATTCATGTCTCTGTGTTCTTTCCATTATGACTTATTCATATTACTACTTCAGCTATAGCTGCAACAACTATTATAAACAAAATCACCACCACTGTAGCTGTCCTACACAAATCCTCCACCTATAATTCATTCTTACTGGTATTTTATAGATTGTATTATTAAACAACTTTGTAGTCATTTAGAATACTACAATCTCTACTATCCTTTGATTTTTTTATTTGTTTGTTTTGTTTGTTTTTGCTGGGGTGGGGTAAGTGACTTGCCCAAGCTCACACAGCTGGATAATTATTGTCTGAGGTCAGTTTTGAACTCAGGTCCTCTTGGACCTGACTGGTGCTCTATCCACTGTGCCACCTAGCTGCCCCCTCTGCTATCCTTTGGGAAATTTTCTATGTTCTATTCAGTAGTCCTAGTTCAGATAATCCATATCATAATTATTTAGCTCCCTAAATAATTGAAAGTTAATTCTTTTGGTTTTTTTTTTAGGTTTTTGCAAGGCAAATAGGGTTAAGTGGCTTGTCCAAGGCCATACAGCTAGGTAATTATTAAGTGTCTGAGACCAGATTTGAAACCAGGTACTCCTGACTCCAAGGCCGGTGCTTTATCCACTATGCCAGAAAGTTAATTCTTATTGATTTTTATGTGCTGTTTAAGACCATGGTTAGAGTGAGAGTGGAACTGTCTGCTTCTGAAGTGAATTTTATTTAAAATATCATTAGTGTTGGGAAATAACTAGAGTAAATAATAGTGTCACTATTTTAATGAGGAAACCAAAGCCCAAGAGATGAACAACTGGGCCCTGTTTCCCTGACTTTCTTCAAAGTTTAACTGAAATGTTGCTTCCAGTAAGAGAACTTTCTTAGTTTCTCCCAGATCATGTAGATATCTTGTATGTAGCTAATTATTTACATGTGATATTCTCCTTTAGAATGCATGTGCCTTGAGGGTATGTAAATGTGTGTGTGTGTGTGTGTGTGTGTGTGTGTGTGTGTGTATGTGTATGTGTGTGTGTAGGGCCATAATTAACCTAAAATTGGGCAATTTTCCTTTTTAATTCCAGGGAAATTTTCCTTAAAGATGAAATCTACTTGACAGTGAAATAATTATGGGCTAGATAGCTTACTTCATGTCTAACATTGAGAAGGTCTTGGTTAAAATTATAAAATGAGAAGCTGGATTAGATGAGCTTTAAATTCCCTGACTTGTTTTAATCTATGTTCAAATGTTCTTTAAAAAGAAAACAGATTAAAAGGAGAATTACAAATTTACAGCTAGTTGTTAAGAAATGCTAATGTATATATATATATATATATGTATATACATATATAAATACATATATATATATAAAACAATTATTTAGATTGTAAGCTTCTTAAGGGCAGGGACTGTTTTTGCCTCACATCTGGATAATTGTAAGTATTTAATAAATATTTTAAAGTCAGTTTATAAATTTTTAATACTTTCTATGATTATTAAATCTATGTGCTCATTTGGATTTTTGATGTTCCTAAACAAGGCAAAATTATGAGAGGCTTAGATAGCAAAGAACAAAAATGGAGGACACCTGCAGAAAGAGAAAAGAGACATTGATTGGTTAGATAGTTGGTTGCAATATAGTACAAGTTGGCATATTTATCCTTTAACTTCTAAAAATCCTTACCTTTGTAAAGCCTTCTGAGGTTTACAGTTTTGTTCTTACTAGATGGAAATATTTGGGCAAGAATTTTGGTTCTCAGAACTATACTGTTGCCAGTTATAAAAGCAGCCAATATTTCTTTATATGCAGTTGTCTTGTTAAAAGAATCCAACTCAAACCAATGCATTTCAATAAATATTTTTTCCTACTATATTTTAGGTATTTCATTAAGTCCTGTGACACAAACACAAAATTAAAATCACTTTGGCAGTATCTGATTTCTAGGAACTTGCATTCTTCTTGGGGAGAGGGGTGGATAAAATATATAGACAAGTATTAGATAATCTAATAACTTGGAGGAAGTTGGCCAAAGGTACTAGCATCAATGAGAATTAGGAGAGATTTCTTATTGAAGGCATACAGGAATTGAATTTTAAAGGAAATTTGGACCTAACTAAGGTACTGGTAATGAGGGAGTACATTCTAGGCAAAAGAAATAGCTTGTTTTGGGAGATAAAGTGAGAAATACAAGGAAAAACTAGACCAATTTGTTTGGACTGAAAAGCAGAATTTATAAAATAGATTAATATGTAATAACCCAGGACTAGTAGCAGGGATACATTAAATGCTAATCTATGAGTTTTTGAGCAAGGGAGTGGCACAGGCAAAGATCCTCAGGAATTACCCTCAAGAGGCTGGTGAAAGTGCCTATATTGGGGATGGATTGGGGAGAGAGTTTAGGAAAGAGGTGAGGGAAAGAATATAATTGAAAGAAAAATATTACACCTGCATACTACTGGGAATTTTGTGGACTCTGTGATTTCCCCTTTACTCCTATTGAGATTAAGAATTGGATTCTGAAGCAGTAACACTCATGTAGTTCCATCAGATTTCATTGCTCCTACTAGCTCTGGCTTTAATGAGGTCACAATTTTCCAAGGTCCAGAGACTGTGCCTATCAGTGGAGTCATAGTGGCAGCAGATTCTGATCTTGCAATATTCCTGCGGTGAACAGCACTGATGGCACAGACATCTAGATACAGTCCATTTCATATCCATTTGTCACAAGTACTCTCATACCTACCCCTGTCCCCATAATAAAGGAGGTTCTAATCTGAGGCTCAGGATCATAAATTTATCTGAGAGACTGGTAGTCAGGAGTGTGGTAGGAGGTGACTTGGGAATTAATTTAATTTGATGTTCTTTGTACTGGTTGGTTTTTTTAAACTGCTTCCTGAAAATACAGTGCTTTCTATTTTAAGTAAATTGTTTTTGTTCTAACTAAAATAGGAACTTGTGTTAAATGCTAACTGGTTTAAAAAGGAAATACCTTGGTGGGTGCTTAAAGCTATTGGTTTTGAATGACTCCTAATCCTTATGTACCAAGAATTTTTGAGTGCCTTCTCACTATTATCTTCCATTTTTCTGTATATCTTTTTTTTGAACATAAATATTCTTCATATTTTGTCCCCTTTAGAACATAAGCTCCTTGAGAGAAGGGACTTTCTTTGCCTTTTTTTTTATATCTCCAGAGTCTACAAAACCATCTGGAATGTAAAATGCTTACTGATTGAGAATGACTTTCAGGAAATTCTGATTTATGGAGGGGAAGGGCTTAATACTGCCATATAATAGGGAGACAATATCTGACAGTTAATGTACCTTAGGGATATGCCTATACCTATGTTAGTTATCATACTTCAAGTATCATCCTATCTATGATACTATGTGTCAGTGAAGTGCAATTTGTTTTTTTTTTAATACTTTAAAAGACCTATAATTTCATAGATAAAACAGTGAACAAAGCTCTGGAGTAAGAGAAAATTAAGTACAATTGTAGCTTCAGGCACTTACCACTTGTGTTATCATAGGCAAGGTACTTAGCCACTATCAGACTCAGTTTTCTAATCTGTCATATGGGGATAATAATAGTACCTATCTTCTAAGGTTTTTGCAATCCAGACAAATCATTTAATTTTTGTCTGTTCAAGTTTCCTCAAATATAACATGGGGATTTTAAAAGTATTTACTATCCAGAGTTGTTTTGAGGAACAAATGAGAGTTTTGTCAAGCACACAATAGTTTCTGGATTTAGTAAGTACTTAATAAATGCTTCCTCCCTCCTTCCCTCACCTCCCTCCCTTCTTTCCTTCTTTCCCTCTTTCCTTCTTTCCTTCTTCCATATTTTAGTCACTTCTTCCACTGAAACAGATTACTACCCATCCATGTCTCAGCAGTGTCATGGTCCCATCATCTACAGGAATAGGGTCAGGCATGTGCTAGTAATTCAACAAGGTTGGAAAAAGGCATGATGTAGGAAGGAGTAAAAAAAGGTGAATGGGGCGGGAAGAGTTCAGATTGAAGGGGGGGCAGAGGAGGTGAAAGAGAAAGGGAAGGGAGAGGATACAGAATATATAGAGCAAGACCAGAAAAGATATCATAGAACAGAAAACAAACCAAAATTGAAGATTGATGATTTGTCTTAAGCAAAGAATCTGTCCAAGAGATGGCCTTTTTACATCTGAATATTGGTTGAAGTCAAGCTACTGTAGGCTTAGTAAGTACACTTCATAAATTAGTGTCATTAAAAATACTCATTATAAGATGGCCAATATCCTATAGCAGCCTTCATAAATTAGTGTCATTAAAAATACTCATTATGCTAGCCAATATCTTATTGTAGCCTTCATAAATTAGTGTCATTAAAAATACTCACTCTAAGATGGGCAACATCTTAGTGTAGCCTCCATAAATTAGTGTTATTAAAAATACTCATTATAAGAGGGCCATTATCTTACTCATGAACCTCTTCCAATATAATTAGGATGGTCCTTGAAAGGTAGTCACATAATCCATTGCCAACTACAGCAAGGGTAATCAGGTGCAACTCTGAGTTACTGACCTGGATTCTGACTCTTTACTGAAATATACAACTTACTGAAGATTACCCAGCAACTCCTGATAGATCCCCTGGGAGCTGAGCTTCAGTTCTAAGTTTTCTTCAAGATATTTTTCACTCACTGAGCCTAATAGGTATTGCTGTATCATTTCTATCCTTCAGGATGGAGCCAGAAAAACCTTGTCCGATTCCATGAAAAGTGCCCCAGTCTTTCAAAGAAGAGCTTCCCTTGTTCACCTCTGCCTGTTATAATGACTTACCTACATAAGTGATATTTCCTCTATAAGTCTCAAATTACAAACACAATTACAGTCAATAGTATAGTTTGTCTGGAACTATATATTTCACACACATAGTCTCATTTCAAATAGTAAAATTATGAGGTTGTACAGCAGACATTATTATTATTATCCCCATTTCACAGATGAGAAAATGGAAACTCCAAAAAAGGTGAATGCTCTTCCCAAGGTCAGAGTGTAGAAATTTTGGAGCTGAAACTTGACACTAGATCTTTTATTTTATAGTGAGGATAATGGACGACTAAGGCCACATGAAGAGTATTAAAAAGTAGTGAGTAGGGTGGCTAGGTGGCACAGTGGATAGAGCACTGGCCCTGGAGTAAGGAGTACCTGAATTCAAATCCGGCCTCAGACACTTAATAATAACCTAGCTGTGTGGCCTTGGGCACACCACTTAACCCCATTGCCTTGCAAAAAAATAAGCAAAAAAAAAGTAGTGAGTACTTGAAACTATGGGACTTAAACCTAGGAACTATGAGTCATAGTATCCAGGCAGCTAAACGGTACAGTGGATAGAACACCAACCCTGGAGTCAGGAGGACCTGAGTTCAAATCTGTCCTCAGACCCTTGACTCTTACTGTGTGACCTTGGGCAAGTCACTTAACCCTGATTTCCTTGCATTCAGAGTCATCTCCAGTTGTCCTGATTCATATCTGGCCACTAGGCCCAGATGATTCTGGAGGAGAAAGTGAGGCTGGTGACTTCATCTAGCACCCCCTCACTCAAATATACTTCATATTCTTGTCATGGCTTCACCTCCCTGATGTCATGATCTTCTTCAAGAAAGGACAAATATCTTCATGATTCACAGTCCAATTGTCTTCCACTATGACATTTTTGTGGTTGTAAGTGAATAAGGGATTCTTCATAGGAGTTCTCCAAATCCAGATGACATGGATTGCTTCACTATTATGTCAGGATTCTAAAAAAAGTATACTCACTTCTTACATGGCTTCACTTTGACCCCTTCTCTTGACCTACTCTTAGATCCTGATACATTGTTCTAGTGATAAAAAATCCATCTTACTATGGTCTTGCTCCTCATTTCTCTGCTAAGAGGCACAAGATTCTAGGGAGTAACTGGGTTGGGGTTTACCCCCCATTCTGTTGTTAATGTATTTGAATATTTGAATCAGAACATTCAGTTTCTTCTTTCTCTAGTATCAAGAAACAAACTTTGGTTTCTGGAGATCTCTTTTCAAAAATGCCCCGGTCTCTCTGATTTTCATTTTGACTAGAATTTCATTCATGGATTCAGAGATATCAATGCAAAGTGAAGTGTACTGGTGATATCAATCCATCTCACCTATCCATAGTTAAATTCTTCCCAGTCTGATGCTGGGTGAATGACTCAGAATATTTTTAGAGTCAGACTAATTTTATCCCTAAATAGCAGAGGTTGGTGTTAGTTAAGATTATAGCATACCATACAATTGCCATAGAATCTTGGAACAGGAAAGGGACACGGTCCATTGACCTAATGTTGTCATTGGGACATTATAGTTGTCATGGGACATGATCAACGAGGATCTCACCAATCTGAGCACATAGCACTTGCTCTGTTATAATAGATTGGAAAATTGGATTTCAGAAGGATCAAACAACTCATTCAACACCTACTCTACTAGTATGGGTTAGAAGTGGGAAAAAGGTCAAGGTTTCTTGCAACTTAGGCTAATGTTTTATTCCTTATGGTGTTTCCTTCAAGAACTAGATTTTTTTTCACATCATGCTATACAAATACTAGATACATAATAAATGTTCATTAAATGAATGATAGATCTTTTTTGATGTAATAAAGGATCCACAATTGCAAAAGTAGTTTTCCAAGGATGCTGTTTATAATCCTTCCACACCTAGTAATACAGTTTTATGAATTGCTTTGCTCAAAAGTATTCATTATCTTTTTTTTGATTTATTGGTGATGTGCCTGGCCAAACTTGAGTAGCCTTGCCCTCCAATATCAATATATAGTCTATGGGGTAAATTTCAACTCTAGCTCAGATTAAAGTGGGGGAGTACAGTTAAGCCTTCCAAATTGTGACTTTTCCCATTGCAATTTTTCTATATTGTGGACTAGCATAAGAAATTAAATAGAAATTTGTCAAGTTTTGAGGAAGTCACAGACAACATGTGGAGGTCAGCAGATAACACAGAGTCTATGATCTAATGCCTAATTCTCATTTTACAATAAAGTATTGTTAACACTCCATAAAAGAAAGAAAAAAAATCAGAATTCTTCTCTGGTACAAATGGAAGACCAAAAAATGTTGTGCAGATTTTCTAGATCAATGGGGCGCTATGCTCCTAACATAACAAAAATGTGGAAGGAATAACTGCATGTGGTTAAATAAGAATGTTGATAAATTATAGAATCTATAAGTTATTCTGAATTGGATGAATCAGCAATGATAATAATTTTCATGATACATCTAAATGAAAAATCTGGAGACTTTCTTAGAAGGATGCCTAGGGACAATAAAATCCACTTTGGTTATAGAGCTGATGGGAAATTTTAGAGACAAATCAAAGGCATGCTAGAGGGGCTTCCAGAGAAATTAAAGTCAGTTAAAGGGAAAGTGAGGAAAACCTAGATCTGATCTAGGAATGAGTCTGAGGCACTAGTCAAATGTCAGTCCAGTATGCATTACCTAGTCATCTTTTTCAGCCCTTCAGGCAAAACCCACATGGGCATGGAAAACTAGTATAAAGTTATGACAATTTATCCAACCAATAAAGATATAGATGTTTCAAAATGGAGGACAGAGTTTACCTTAACTCAGGAGGGACATTTGATGGGAGGGAAGATTGAGAAATTTCCTAAAATTCTTGTCAAATCCATTAACATCCTGATTTATAAGGAAGATATTTGTAGAAAATAAGCAGCTTTGATTTTTGAAGGTGACTAGGATAGTGTTTGGGCTGCTGTGGATATGGAAGCATAATGTGAATATGTAGGTCACTGTAAAATTGGCTATCTTTTCAACTGTAGGAGACTGAGGATACTTCTCTAAGGGTTAATGGCTATTATTAAGACCAAAGGGCTCATTTACTCTTGAAGTATTAGGACTTACAATGCAGTTATAGCATAAGAGAATGAATATAGAAATGAAGCTGAATTTAGTATGTGACTATTGTATGTCACACTTTTTGCTTAATGTTTATCATGAAAGATCTTGTATTCTCCTCCCATATACAATATTCATATCTGTATCTATCTATCCATATGTGTATAAAGAAATATAACTATTTATAGAGATATGTATCTGGAGTGATGATCAGGAAAAATCATTTCTCCTAGACCAGTGGCTCTTACCTGGAGATATATGACTGCTTTATAGTAAAGCCTGAAAATTTGTAATGATAAATCCACTTCTGACTTTTTGTAATTATTTCCCTTGAGATTCTAAATGTTTCCTTATAGGAATTAGGTTATTATTTTATCTTTTTTGTATGAAACAACTCCTTCATAGTTTTAAGAGGCATATGAATTTGTACATTAATTTAGGTGGTATTGTGACTTTTATTCCACTGATATAATTCGACCATAAATATTGGAATTCTTATTATGTCTTTCTCAATTTCTATTAAAAGTCCTCTGTAATTGTATTTACAATTGTCCTGAGTATCTTCTAATCTGCTGAGCATCTTCTAATAAGCAATATTTAGCTTTTTAAAATGTACTTTGTAGTTATTATGAATGCAATTACTCCAAGGAGGTTCATGTCAAAAATGTCCTACATTTGACAAAATATTAATAGTTATGTATAGAATCAAAAACAAAGGAAACACAAAAGGGGCTTCACTAACTGTAAAATGGTTAAATAAATTATGATATAGATGATAGAATATCAGTGTTCTGTAATAAAGACAAATATAAGAATTTAGGGAAACAGAATTGAGCAGGGAATAAAATATTTTTTAAAATTACTCCAATAGTGTAAACAAAAACTGCCAAAAATCAATCAAAATCAGGTTAATCAATCTTAGTCTAAGAAATAGATAATCAATCCAATTTCTATTACCTCTGTGAAAAAATGGCACTGAAGGTGTGGAATGGTGCATTCACTTTCTGAATAGTTTACTTTGATTTTACTTAATTTTTATTTGTTGCAAAGGTGGGCATGATGGGAACATATATTTAAAAATTATTATTGTATGTTTTTAAAAAATAATAGAAAGAGATGTAGAATATATATGCAAGTCATACTATTTCGAGACCTCTGAAAGTGATTTTACAGTGCTTCTTTCAAACTGCATTTCCTTCCCTCCATCTTTCCCACTCTAGTCCTGCAATTTACACTCAAATATATGTGTTTGAAAGTCTTTGACTCAATTTTTACACAAAAGCTCAATTTCACTGAGGAGTAGAACAAAAAGTGGTCATTCAGTCCTCACTTAAGACCTTTATGATTACCCTACTAGTATGGTACTACAGATCTATTTTTTATAGATACATTTTGTAGATGTTTATTTTGTCTCAGTAATTCATATGCCAGAGATTAAGAAAACTCCAGAAGATACATTTTTTGAGAGCATGATGCTTGGGGATTCTGTATATGGAGAGGAGAAGAAAGAGAAGTGATCATTTTCGCCTCATTCCTCATCCATGTTAAAAAAAAAAACAAGATAAATTGAGGTTAATATATTTTAATATGCAGAGAAGTTTTCTCCCCTCAATGCAGAGAGGGGGTCATGTGGGCTTGTCATGGTTCTCTCTTAATGGAATTTCCTGCATAGACCCAGGCAAGAGAATTTATCTGTCTCTGCTGGTGGTTAGATCAGTCATATGCTATTTGAAGCTGCATGAAGTGCCAGCACATCATAAAGCTCTCCTAACAGTCATAATAGCTCCTATTTTGGCCAGCCTTTCAGATCTCCCGAGTGCTCTCTTCACAACCACCAACTGAGATAGGTAGTATAAGTATGTTTATTCCCTTTTTTATAGATAAGAAAATAAGGTTCAAAGATAGTAATCAGTGTCAGGACTGGCATTTGAACCCAAGAATCCTTTTGACTACAAAGATATGCAATGCACTTAGATGAGGAAGCCAAAGGGCACAATGGACAGAAATTGAGCATGGAATCAGGAAGACATGGTTTCAAATCTGACTTTGGAAACTCATTACCTGTGCGATCCTGGGCAAGTCACTTAACTTCAATTTACCCCAATTTTCTCAACTTTAAAATGGGAGTAATACTAGAAGCTACCTCATGGGATTGTTGTAAGGATCAAATAGGATCAAATTTGTAAAACTCTTAGCACAAAGTCTGCAGAATAAATATTACCTTCTGTCTCCCTGACCCCTGTTAAACCATATTTTTCCATGTATAAGATGCACACTTTTCTGAAAAATTTGGGATCTAAAAACTGGTAGCATCTTATACAGTGGTTGTACATGTTTTATGTGAATTTCCTGCTTTTTTCCTGCTTGTTGTCTTTGTGCTCATTGTTTCGCATTTGTAACCAGTATATTAGGTGATGTTTTGCCTTGTTCTGCCCAGAAATGGCTCAGAGAAGATTTTCCTACAGTGCTGAATTCAAGTTCAAAGTGATCCAGTTTGCAAAAGTGAATGGAAATCGTGCTGCTCAATGTCAGTTTGGTCCTCCTCCAACTGAGAAAACAATCCGAGAACAGCTACAGAAAGAAGAAACCCTATTGTGAACACCAGGGCAGAAGAAGGCTATTAGATGCAAATGGCCTGAGTTAGAGAGGGGATGAAGAGATGGATTGAAAAGCAAAGGGCCAATGGAATTCCTGTGTCCACAAAGATGTTTCAGCAGGAGGCAAGAAGAATTGCTAATGAAGAAGTGGTTGATTTCAAAGGAGGACAGAATTAGTGCTTCAGGTTCATGAAACAGAAAGGACTAAGCATGTGTCCATGCACCAGACTTGCCCAAAAGCTATGAGAAGATCCTTGAATTTCATGATTAAAAATTGAGTTCAATAACTTTTATTCAATTTCAAAATTCAATCTATTCTTTTCAAATTTCGTGTCCCCAAATTAAGGTGCATTCTATACCTGGGGACATATGATAACTTCATTCTTAATAAGGATAGATTTTGTCCATCCTTAGGTTACAAGACCATGGACTATTTTTTTGTCTGCATGTCAAATAGTTTGGTGCTTTCTAAAAATTAATTAATTTACTCCCCCCCCAATTATATGTAAAGATAGTTTTCAAGATTTTTGCAAAGTTTTCTCTCTTCCAACATTCCCTCTTCTGTTATAAGAGAGCAACTAATCTGATATATTTAATATGTACCAAATTATGTAGCACTTATTTCCTTATTCAACATGCTGTGAAAGAAGTCAGGGGAAAAAAGGTGAAAAATCTCAAGAAAGATACATACATACATACATATATATATATATACATATATATATATATGTAAATATAATGATTAGTATGTTTTCACCTCCATTCAGACTCCATAGGTCTTTCTCTGGATGTTGATGCCATTTTCCATGAACTGTTTTTGATCATTGTATTGCTGAGAAGAGTTAAGTGTATTATAGTTGATCTTCACACAATGTTACTTTACTGTTTTCAATGTTCTCACTTCAGTAAGCATCAGTTCATATTAGTATTTCCAGGTGTTTTGGAAATCTATCTGCTCATCATTTTTTATGGTACAATAATATTTCATTACATTCATATACCACAATTTGTTCAGCCATTCCCCTTATTGTTGAGTATCCCCTCAATTTTCAATTCTTCATCTCTTCAAAAATGAGTTGCTATAAATATTTTTGTACTTGTGTATCTTTTCCCATTTTTCATGATCTCTTTGGGAAACAGACCTAGTTGTTGTATTATCAATAAAAGGGAATACAGAGTTTTCTAGCCCTTTGGGCATAAATCTAAATTGCTCTCCAGAATAGTTGAATTAGTTCAAAATTCCACCAACAGTGCATTAGTACTCCACTTTTTCACCCATCCACTCCATCATTGGTCATTTCCCCTTTCTGTCAAATCAGTCATTGACATATGTGTGAGGAAGTACTTTAAAGTTGTTTTAAATTGCATTTCTCCAATCAATAGTGATTTAGAGTATTTTTTCATATGACTATAGATATCTTTAATTTCTTCATCTGAAAACTGTTTGTATCCTTTGACCATTTATCGATTGGGGAATGACTTGTATTTTGTAAATATGACTCATTAATCTATCTCTTTTGGAAATGAGGCCTTATCAAAAATACTGTCTGTAAAAGTTGTTTCCCAGCTTTCTACTTTCCTTCTAATCCTGGTTGCTTTGGTTTTGTTTGGGGAAAAAACAATTTTTCAATTTAATCTAATAAAAATTATTCAATTTGCATTTCATAATGTTCTCTATCTCTTGTTTGGTGATAAATTCTCTTTATGGATCTGACAGGTAAATGAGTCTTTGCTCTTCTAAGTGGAATATGTTAGCACCCTTTATGCTGAATCATTTAATCGTAACTTATTTTTTGTATGTGAGATATTGATCTATGCCTAGTTTTTGCCATACAATTTTTAAAGTTTTCCAAGCATTTTTTTTGTCAAATTGTGAGTTCTTAACCTAGAAATTGGAGTCTTTGGGTTTATCAAAAAGATTTTTATAGTTATTGATTACTGTGTCTTGTGAATCCAACTTGTTCCACTGATCCACCACTCTATTTTTAGCCAGTACCAAATAGTTTTGATAATTGTTACTTTATAATATAGTTTGAGATGTTATGGCTAAACCATCTTCCATTGATTTTTCATTAATTCCTTTGATATTCTTGAGTTTTTGCTCCTCCAGATAAATTTAATTATTTTCTAACTATAAAATAATTTTTGACAGTTTGGTATAGCATTGAATAAGTAGATTAATTTAGGTAGATTTGTCATTCTATTAGCTTGGTCAACCCATGAGAAATTGAAATTTTTTCCTATTTGTTTTAAACCTGATTTTAATTGTGCAATTTATACAGCTTCCAGGTTTGTCTTGGCAAGCAGATTCTCAAATATGTTATATTGCTTACAGTTACTTTGAAAGAAATTTTTCTTTCTATCTCTTGTTGATGGATTTTGTTGATAATATATAGGAATATTGATGATTTTTGTGAATTTATTTTATATCCTGCAACTCTGCTAAAGTTCTTGTTTCAAGTATTTTTTTAAGTTGATTCTCTAGGATTCTCTAAGTATACATCATATCATCTGCAAAGAATGAGAGTTTTATTTCTTTGCTGCCTATTATAATTGCTTTAATTTCTATTCCATCTCTTATTGCTAAAGCTAATAATTTCTAATGCGATATTAATTAATGGTAGTAATAATGGGCATTTTTCTTTTACCCCTGATCTTATTGGGAATGCGTCTTGTTTATCTCCATTATATAAAATGTTTGGATACTGCTTATCATTTTAAAGAAAACTCTTATGCCTATGCTCTCTAGAGTTTTTAAAATGACTGCTTTATTTTGTCAAACAGTTTTTCAACATCTGTTGAGATAAGCATAGGATTTTTCATAATTTTATTGTTGATAAGGTCAATGCTGACACTTTTTCTAATATTGAACCATCTCAACCTATCTGAAATAAATCTTACCTGATCTTGATGGATGAACCTAGTAATAACTTGTAATCTCTTTATTAAAATTTTATTTAAATTTTTTGCATCAATACTCAATAGAGAGTATTTTTTTGTATGTTTTGGATTTTCCTAGTTTAGAGATCCAATACTGTATCATAAAAAGAATTTGACAAAATTCCTTTTTCTCCTATATTTAAAAATCATTTATATGGAATTGGATTTAATTGTTCCTCAAATGTTTGTTTGAATTCCTTTATAAATTCTTCTGGGACTGGAGATTTTTTAAATGGACTTTATTGATGGTTTCTTCAATTTCTTTCAAAATGGAGTTAAGTATTTTATTTCCTCTTCTCTTAATCTGAGTACCTTATATTTTTGTAAATATTTATCCATTTTTGTTTAGATTGTCACATTTATTAGCATACAGTTGGGTAAAATAGTTCTGAATTATTGCTTTAATTTCTTCCTCACAATGAACAACCTTGATGGAAGCAACTCCTCTCAGCAGTCCAGAGATCTAGTCCATAACTTGTCTATGGACTATATTATCCCCATCCAGAGGAAGAAAAACAAAACAAAACACACACACACACACACACACACACACACAAACACAAAAACAACCCTTTAGAATCTGATGAACACTTTTATAAGCATTATCTCTTATGCATCTCTTTTCCTTAATCCTAATTCCTCATACTGAAAATTACTAATCTGTAAACATGTTTATCAAAATATGTATGTACAATGCTAACCTGACTGTTCACCACTAAAGGGAGAGGGGTGGGGAAGGGTAGGTGGAAGAAAATTTTGTAACTTAAAAATATACATGTGCATATGGATGAAAATAAATAAATAAATTTATAAGAAAATTTCTTCCTTACAGGTGTTGGTTGAATCCACCCTTTTAATTTTTTATTAATGGCCATTTGGTTTTTCACTTTTTTAAAATATCAGATTTACTAAAGCTTTATCTATTTTATAGTTTGTTTTCATAAAACAAACCAGTTTTATTTATTAATTCAATACTCTTCTTACTTTGTTTTATTTTTTCTTTGATTTTCAGAATTTCTAATTTGATGTATAATTGAGGATTTTAAATTTGTTCTTCTTCTTCCAGTTTTTTAAAGTTGAAAACCCAATTCATTGATCTCTTTATTTTACTTATATAAGCATTTAGATATATAAAATTCCCCTAAGAATTTCTTTGATTGCATTCCATAAGTTTTGGTATAGTATATTGGCGGTATTGGCATTTTGGGATGAAATTATTATTTCTATGATTATTGTTTGACCTATTCATTCTTTAGGTTTAAGTTATTTAGCTTCCAATGAATTTTTGGTTTATGTTTCTATGACTCTTCATTACATGTAATTATAACTCCATCATGTCCTCAGAAAGATTTATTCACTATTTTTGCCTTTCTGCATTTCATTTTGAGGGTTTTATGCCCTGATAAATGATCACTTTTTGTGCAGATGCCATATAATGCAGAGAAAAAAAGTATATATATATATATATATATATATATATATATATATATATTTATATATTCCTTTCCATTCCCATTCCATTTTCTTCAAAGGTCTATCATATCTTACTTTTTATAAAATTTTATTCACCTTCACTTCTATCTTGTTTATTTTGTGGTTAGATTTATTTAATTCTCAGAGAGGTTGAGGTTCCCCGCTAGTATAGTTTTGCTGCCTATTACTTTCCTATTACTTATTTTACTTCTCTAAGAATTTGTGTGCTATCTCATTTGGAACATATATGTTTAGTAGTGATATTACTTCATTATCTATGGTATCTTTTAGTAAGATGCAATTTCCTTTCTAATCTCTTTTAATTAGGTCAGGTTTTTTTGTTTTTCTTTGTCTGAAATCAGGATTGCTGCTAATGTTTTTTTTTTATATTTCTATTGATTCATAATATAATCTTATCCATCCTTTTACCTTTACCTTTACTTTACATAGTTCAAATGGTGCAAATGTGTTTCTTTTTTTTAGGATTCTAGTTTTTGATCTATTCCTCTCTCCACTTCCATTTTATAGGAGAGTGCATCTCATTAAAATTCACAATTATGAGGGGTGGTTAGGTGACATAGTGGACAAAGCATTGGCCTTGGAGTCAGGAGTACCTGGGTTCAAATCCGGTCTCAGACAGTTAATAAATACCTAGCTGTGTGGCCTTGGGCAAGCCACTTAACCCCATTTGCCTTGCAAAATCCTAAAAAAAAATAAAAAATAAGTAAAATTCACAATTATGATTCCTGATTCTGTATTTTCCTCCTTCCAATTTTTCCTTATTTATACTTTTCTCTCTGCTTTCACTCTATCCCAGTTAAGTAGTATTTTGCTTTTGACCACCACCTCCCTCAATCTGTCTTCCTTTCTATCAGTTCTCCTGTTGTCTTTCCTCCTTTAGCTTCTTCCTTCTGCCCTTCCTTCTATCAGTCCCTCTTTCCCTTTTCTTTTTTTCCTTTCTCCTCCCCACTTCTCTGTAGCATAAGTTACATTTCTCAACCTAATTGGGACAATATGACAATATGTTATTCTCTTTCTGAGCCAAATAGTAAGATTCAATCAATTTTCATTTCCTTTCTTCTTTCCTTTTTTGATAATAGGTCCTTTGTAACCATTCATGAGATGCTTCCCCCTTCTTATTTTTTCATATCTTGTTTTTTTTTAATATCATCCCATCACAACCAATTTATACCCACACCTTCTAAATATACACCTTCTCACTCTCCCTGTAGAAACACTTTTCTCAAGGTTATACGTTGTCTTTCCCTGGATGAATATTAACAGCTTAATCTTATTAAATATTTTTTTCTTTCACCTTTACCTTTTTGTGCATTTCTTGTGTCAGATTTAAAGATCAAATTTTCTGTTTGATTCTGGTCTTTTTGTTGGAAAAGTTTGAAAATCCTATTTCATTGAATTTCTATCTTTTCCCTGAACAATTATGCTCAATTTTTGAATAATTGAGGCAAAGTGGTTAAGTGACTGATCCAAGGTCACACAGCTAAGTATTAAATGTCTGAGACTATATTTCAACTCAGATCCTTCTGCCTACAGGTTCAGTGCTCTAACCACTGTACAACCTAACTGCCCCCAGATAGTTGTTTCTTGGTTGTAATCTAAGTTGCCTTGCCTTCTTAAATATCACATTCCAGTTTCTCCAATTCTTTAATATTGAAGTTGCTAAATCCTGTGTAATCTTGACTGGGGCTCTTTGGTATTTAAATTGTTTCTTTCTAGTTAGTCACTTGCATTATTTTCTATTTGAGCTGAAAATTCTGGAATTTGCATTCCTTAAAGTTTTTATTTTGGGATCTTTTTCAGTGCTGGATTTTTTTCAATTCTAGGATATTAGAGCAGGCTTCCTTGATAATTTCCTGAAAAATATTGTCCAGGATCTTTTTTTTTAAATGATCATAGCTTTCAGACAGTCCAATAATTCTTAAATTTCTCTTCTGGATCTATTTTCCTGTTTGGTTGCCTTTTTTCCTATACATCTTCTATTTTCCCAGCTTTTTAAAACAAATTTGTTTGACAGATTCTTGATGTCTAATAGAGGTATTAGCTTTCACTTGCTGAATTCTAATTTCTAAAGATTCATTTTCTTCAATTAGCTTATGTATCTCCTTTTTCTGTTTGGCTAGTTCTACTTATAAAGTTATTGCTTTCCTCAGCCAATTTTTCTGTTTTTTTTCATCATTCTGCATACTTCATTCTTTCTTCAATTTTTTTTCTAACTCTCTTAAATTTTTAAAATCAATTTTTAAAATTTGAGCTTTTCCAAGAAGACTTTTTTAACTTGACTCCAATTCATAATGTCTTTTGAAACTTGACATATCAGTATTTTGTCACTGCTCTCCTTTTCTGAGCTGATATTTTGAGCTTCCCCTGATCACAGTACCTTTCTCTGGTTAAGACTTTCTTGGGGGTTTTTTTTTTTTGGTTCATTCTTAAATTCAAGCTGGGGACCAGAGGTCTAGTCACTGGCTTTCCACACTGGGGTCCCAAGTGTTGGTGGCTTGCTCCCTGCCATAGGGTAGCCAAACCCAGTCCAGCCTGTTGCACTGGCATTCCAGAGCGAGCTAAAGTGTGCTTTCTATGCTGGGACTGGAGCCCTCACAGCTGACCTGCTGTTCTGTCAAACCAAGCTGAGCTAAGACCCAGAATCATAGTTACTTGTCTGCTCTGTGTCTAGGAACCTCCCACTGGCTTCCCTGAACTCTACCAGCATGGCTCTATTTTTTTTACTGAAGTGAAATAGCACTTACTGAAGTCTCTCCAACATGTCTTGAACTGAAAATTATTTCACTGTATTTTTTTGTGGATTCTGTAATTTCAGAGTCTGTGTAGAGGTTTCATTTAAAGTTGTTTAAGAAGGAAACTGTGAAAAACTTATGAAAACTTCCTAGCTTCTCTTTGCACTTTTGGCTCTGCCCTCACCTGGTTCTTTTAATTTAGTTTGATGCTTTCTAAAAATTATACATTAATCAAATTACTTTCCAGATCAGATATTTATCAGGAGTTTACAGTTTATGGTAAAATTCTAGAGTGTCCTCCTAAAGAAACATTTTCCACAATAGTTTGCCTCCTATAAACAAGCATTCAAGTAAGCCAAGTAATACAGAAGTCCCTATGATGCTGACTCATGTATTTTACCAAGAATTAGACCCAATATTTACCCATGACTGATTTTTCTCATAAAATGTCATAGTCATTACATGGTTGATTCCTATTGTGCATATATATATGCATATATATAATCTCTGTTTTGTGGATATTCCTGTATGAAGGGGTCTGTGTGTTTGTGTGTGTGTATGTGTGTGTGTGTGTGTGAGAGAGAGAGAGAGACAGAGAGAGACAGAGAATGAGTAGTTCAGGAAGCCTCTATTGAAGTTATTTTTCCCCAATCAACATAATAAAAATGTGGGCTATTGACATTGGCTAGAAGGTCACTCTCTATTGTGGGATCTATATATCCCATCATTTTGCTGAGAAGATGCAGGGAACTTTTCTGATTTGTCTTTAATGATAGTGTCAGTCTCCAAGATAGTTAGTGCCTGAGAATCAGGAAGAACAAATATGTTAGAAAGTCTATCTTTTCTTTGTTGTCTTCAATAGTGAAGAATTATAATGACTCATTCTTTTAATATTTTATGCCTCTTTTTATCAAACTTTAGTCTTTTTCCTTTGCTTTCATTTTTCTAATTTTTTCTCTACCATTCTTATTTGATTTTGAAAATAATTTTTAATTTCTCCAGGAATTCTTATTACTTGTGATCTATTCACATTTTTCTTTGAAACTGCTTGTAGCTTTTTTTTGGAATTCATTGTCTTCTTCTGAGTTTGTAGTTTGATCTTCTCTGATACCATGGTAACTTTTTGTGGCCTAATTATTTTTTTTTGTAATTTGTTCATTTCATTGATTTGGAGCTTTAAGCTTTTTTGGGGCTCTGTTCCTGGCATGAGAGTGGGATGGGTAGGGGCTCTGTCTCAAGCTTTAAAAGTTTTTTGCACTGCTATTTTTGAGCTAGTTCTGGGGTTCAGAAATTTTTGGTGTTTTCAAATTGGTATGATCTGGGTAAAGGTATGGTCTATGTTCTCTTGGCCTTCTCTTTGGTCTTTCCTAGGAAGGATTTCTGGGTCTTTGGGAATGTGTTTGCTGGTTATCCTACATAATCTATGATCAGGACCATGTTCTATTCAGGATCTAGGTTACAGAGTAAACCAAAAACGGTTCTGAGCAATTATTAGAGGTATGCTGGAGCCAACTCTAACCACCCTGTGAGTACCCAATCATATTTTAAAAACGATCATTTGTATTTCAAAAATTAACAATAGCTATAAATAATGGCTTGATTTATTGTTTTGTTGATTTTCTGTATTTAAGAAAATGTTTAGAGTACAGATTAGACTTGAAAACTGTGTGTATATATGTGTGTATATTTTCTTTTCCAAAGAGACAGGTTATTAAATATTTACTAAGACATATTGACATATTGACAATAATGATCTCTCCTATAGCATTAATATGGGAATTGTGTTTTTTAACTTTTCATGATTGAACTCAATTCCCTGACATGGATTTTGCCTCATGATGTACATCCCTATGATATATCTTATATAAATGGTAAAACTTGAAGGAACTTTGGAAATCATCCTTAATCTAAACAAATCAATTGATAGATGGTGAAATAGCTCCAGAGGCTTGCCTCTGGACTTGCCTCTTCATTATTGTATAATAGATTCCTATATTGTTGAGATGGTATAGTTTGTAACATCTAATGCACTTTTACTTTTTATGACTCTACACTTCTAAGAGTATTAGAGAAAAATCGGCCGTACACAATGGGATTTATCAGGTTGTCATTGTACTAGGTACTATGAAGGTCATAATAGAAATTTAAAACAAAATTTCTGTTCTAAATCAATCAGTATTTATTAAGCATATACTAATCACTAGGTAGTGTGTTAAGTATTGAGGATACAAAAAGAAACAAAAACCAGTCTCTGTCCTTACTACAATCTATTTGGGCAGACAACATACAAAAGAAAAAATATAGAAAGCAAATTATATGCAAGTTAAATAGAAACTAATTAATAAAAAAAGTCACTAAAATTAATAGGGAAAGGGTAGGCTTCCTGCAAAAGCCAGTTTTCAAGTTGAGTTTTAAAAGAAGTTGGGTAAGTTAGCACACTGGGTTATGATCTTATGATTAGGATTTGTTTATCTAAAAGGACACAAAGGGCAAATATGTCTGAAAAATACAAAAGAACATAAAAATAAGCAAAAAAAACCCCCAGAAATTGGAAGTTTAGAAAAAATAAAATAGGGTGTAATTATTTGCATTAAAAAGTCAGTCACAGTATAAGTGAAACTTCCTAGTGCATTTTAAGTTATTTATTTTTATAAAAAGATTTAAATTGTTTGAGACTCTTCTAGTATATAAAATGAAATATACCTGTATATGTAAGAGGAATCATAATTCTGATACAGGTAATTTAGGGATGATACAGTAAGCAAAATCAAGGGATTTAACCTGGGTAGTTTCCATGAATATTAAGCTATTTTAGCAGATTTTTGTGAAAGGAGAGAGGTAGAAAAGAAAGGAGCAGATAGTCCAACAAATGGAAGTGGCATATGTGCCGTCAGGAATTTAAGTACTCATAGATAAAGAATAGTAGACAGGTTTGCTCAGATGGAAGGAAAATACAAGCTAGGGAGTAACAAGACATAAGGACAGCTAAATTGGAGGTTACAGGTGAATGAGGAAGGAAATTAACAGCATTGTTTAAAGCAGATGCTAAGTAGATTAGGTTAGATATTGAGACACCTGAGGATAAGGTAGGGCTTTTTGAGCAGGGAAATGATGTGTCAGTCTGATTCAAAAACTGATGGATGAAAAAGATGAGGGAGAATGAAGAGTCAAAGATGACTTCAAGGAGTTGAACCAGCATAATGAGAAGAGATGGTGCTACCATCAACAGAAAGAGGGAAATTAGAGTAAGGGCATGTTCTAAAAGAAAAAAAAAAGATGAATTGACTTTCAGATGCCAGAAGTTTCTCTAAGTGGATATGTCCAAAAATCATTTAGGCATGTAGGACTGGAATTAGATAATGCTTGTCCTTCATTTCTAAGAAGACCATGACATAGAGGAAGTGATGCCATGACAAACACATGAATTGGATTTGAGTGAGGGAGGCTGTGCTAAGTCACCAGTCTCACTTTCTCTTTCATAGCCATCTGGGGGTCCAGTGGCTAGATATGAATCAGGATGACTGGAAATAGCCTTGGATGGGAGATGATCGAGATTACATGACTTGCCCAAGGTCACACAGTTAGTAGGAGTCAAGTGTCTGAGGTGGGATTTGAACTCCGGTCCTCCAGACTACCCCTAGGGCATCTAGTGCAGCTAGATGGCACAGTGAATAGAGCACTGGTCTTGAAGGTAGATGAAGCCATCCTTCCCAAGGTAGAGATAATTAGGAAAGAGAATAGAATTGAGGGCAGAAACTTTAAAGGGTTAACAAGACCAATGAAGCTAGCTGAGAATCTCTCAGGTACTAGGAAGAGAACCTGGAGAAGTACACTATTGCATATGAGAAGAGAGAAGAAAATCATAAAAAAAAAATATGATGCTGGAGGGTCAAGGAGGATGAGTTCTTTGAAAAAAGCATTTGTCTTGAAAAAGTCTGTTGACTTTGGATAAAGAAATTTTAGTAGTGATATGGATGAAAGCTAAAAAGCCTAGATGATAAACCATATATTAATATGTGATGTTTAAAAAGTTCAAAAGACATAATTTCTGGATAATCACTTTATTAATAATGCTAACATTTTATTAGTAAAATGGTTAGTGATGCTCTCAAATACCAAAGACCAATCAGGGTGGGTTCAGAGTTCATAAACTCTTGAAAGTGTGAATATGTTCCTGGTGTACCTGAAGATGGCAATCAATTCTGATCGGTCAATAAGCAATGAGAGAAAAAGAATATTACAATGTGAAGTGGACCTGTACTAATGAGGGGCTAGAGATGTAACCTTGATTATGTTATTTACTTTCAAACCACCTCCACCCAAGCCTGAGTCAAAGAAAATAGATTGGTAGTTTCACCTTGGATTAAATTCCTTGTAAAATTGGGTGGGGGGTTGAACAAAATTGAAGAGATGGCTAATTCAATCTCCTTATCAGTGATTTCCTTTAGCAACTAAACTTTGAAATGATGACTTTAAAAATAGGGGAGAACTCTAGATTTCCCCAAATCATTAGCTATTAAAAATAATATTTTCATATAGCAACATACTTAGCAATTAGGGTTACCTATCAGGTTCAACCTAACTCAGACTCTGAGTCAAACCTCCAGATTAAGAAATAGAAATATGAGTTCAATCACTCTATTTTTTAATAAAGATTCCTAATCCAGTCTTTCTTTTAATTTATTACTATGGCCTCAAACATACAAATATAATAAGTATAACCTGACAAGGAGCTAAAGAGGTCCTGTCTTTTTTGACTTAGAAGTGTTTCTTTTACTTCTAGAAGAAAGATAATAGCGTATAATCTAACCAGCAGGGAATTAAAAAGATTGAGGGAGAGACTAGCTGATTATAATTAGAAATATACATCACTCTACTCTTACCTTAGGACAAGAGAGCAGTATTTGAAAGGACTGTGCTCTAAAACATGTCATACTATCTTTACTTAGCTTCATATAATATCACCTTGTAAATGACATTGCAACTGGTAAATTTAGTAAACAACATTTTCCCCTGATTATTAAGTCCCTGTTATCTAAGTTGAGACTCAAAATTGAAGGAAAAAAGCAAATAAATGCAAGATTATAAGTCTTAAAGATAAAGCTGAATTTGTTTATAAATAGTTGCTCTTTAAGGTGCTTTACTTGATTATTTTCAAATGACTTATTAGCAAAGAATTGTGATAAAAAATAGTTGGTTTATCTATAATTTTTAGGTTTGATGAGAAGATATAAGAAACATAATGTTTCTCTTGCTAAAAGCAAAGAAAATGGATGTATATTAACAAATGTAAATACATAGATCTGTTTGTGGAAAATAGTAAATTATTGATTTGACTGTTTAAAAAATGTATTTATTTCCTTTTGTTTTTATAAAAATGTCAGGAATATGATATTCCTAATCTTGTAGCAAGATTGAGATGCTATGATGTATAGGAGAAAGAATGCTTTAGGAGAAAAGTAAATCTGATTTTTAGTCCCAGTTATGTTACTTAATTATTCATTGTAGACAAGGAGCAACCTTGTCTGACTATTCAATTCAACTATATAACCCATCTGACTCTTAATTTCACAATTCTAAGACAAAGAGTTGGGAACAGCTGGTTTCTAAGATATACTATATCTTCAACACTATATTATTCAGGATTATTGGGTTTCTGAGAAATCAAAGAAGTGGCTCAAAAGAAAGTTGTATAAATGTATGTAAATATTTTTAATTGTCACCATCATGAGTCATCTATCTATAACAATATCTATATCTATCTTTAAGGTTTACAAAATACCCTACAAATATTACCTCATAAATTACCTCATATAAAAATCCTGGGAGATAACTACTTTTAGTATTTCCATTTTTAGATGAAACTGAATCAGATAAAAATTAAGTGACTTGTCCAAGGCCACACAGCTAGGATCTGAAGCCAGATTTGTAATTAGGTTATCTAATTTTTAGTCTTTATCCATTGAGCCACATGGCTGTTTCATTCTCCAAGTAGTTTGGAAAATGGAACGTAGATGTAAGCCTTAGATATTAAGGAAAATCAACAAACTGATTTCACAGTGTCTTCTAACTTCGATGTGCTTAATAAATATTTCTTTAATAAATATTGTATGGCATATGTTCTCATCTATATACCCCTCTGAGTTCCATTTGTAATTGGCTTGGATGAATGGGTTTAGTTTCTTTCATGTCTTCTTTGTGTGATTGATATTTGGTGGGAAGAGGTGTCAAGTCTTGAATGTAAAGTCTTTTCCCACTAAGGAATAGAGGGCAGGAACTTGGCTTGAATTGAAATGTTATTTTTTGTAATTTAACAATATTTAATAGGATTGATAGATAAAATGTTAATGCGATACTTCTTTTCTCTGAAGAGATTAGAGTAGCTAATCCCTAAATCCAACTTCCTGCTTCTTCTACTGATAGGAATTGGAGAATTATAGAGCAAAATGTCTAGTCTCTGGTACCAGCTTCTTGTTTCCCTTAGAGAAAGTTGGGTGGAGGAAACTTTTTAAAAAATATTTCTTACTACAAACTACATTTAGACAGACATATAAACACACGTAGCTTCTAAGGATAAGACAATACAGCAACAACAGTTAAAAAACTATGCCGGCAGAGCAAAAATCTGTTTTACCAAGTTGGAAAGGTTTTCAGTATGGACCTACCCAAAAATCAATTTCTAACCCTGGAACCCTTTTTTCTAATATATTTCTAGCCATCGTTCCCATGCCTCTCTTTACATTGCAGACATGAAACATAAAATTATATATTTGATTAATTTGAAGGGTGTCATTAAATTGGCTATATTATTTACTTATCTATGCTTGCTTTTCAACAGATTTTGAATAAATGAATGAATGCAGTGGCAGCATTTCTAAACATCTACTATGTACTCAGTACCATACTACCACTGGGATTACAAATATAAAAAAATGAACAGTCTATGTCATCAAGGAACTTATGTGATAACAGAAAGAGAAAAGAGATATTGAGGCCCAGGTGGAATATTTCTTTTTGCAAAGTCACTGCTAGAACTATAGCAAAGCAGAGTGATGCATCCTTTCCAAAGGCAATAACAGCATTGATTTGATTATGGTTCTAGAACTGGAAAATGAGTCAGGAATGGAAAACAGAGCATGGCTGCAAGCCAAGCTTAGATGTAGTGAATAAGGCAGGCAACTACCAATCAACTTGTCATATAAATTCCAATCACTTTCATGGTAGTCTTTTAAAAAAAATTTCATGAGATTTTCAATACAAGATAATTATGTGCCTCATGAAATGATGATTCCTCTTAGGTGAAAACCTGATAAAAAACCAACTACTCCTATCTATGCCTCTCTAATAAGAAACTAATGTCCTTCAGTCCTCTTGTTTTATTCTGAGTGAGACCACCAATATTAATACGATTCAGGTCCTCCAATGCCATAGCCATTATAGGAACATTGATTAAGGAGCTCACAGGTGGAGTGCAAATAAATGTTATTTTTTAAATATCTAATTTTTAGGGTGCTCTATTCTTATATACACTGCCAAAATAAAAGGAAACCACTCAGTTCTGAGCAAGGCTTTGTATTGTGTGTTTGTGTGTTTGTGTGTGTGTGTGTGTGTGTGTGTGTGTGTGTGTGTGTGTGTGTGTTTTGCCATTACACAGTAGTAAGCTGAATATAATTCCCTTTATATTAGATTAACCCTTGGAAATCAAGCAGTTGATTTTTTAGGTCCATACTCAAAACTTTTGCAGCTTGGAAAAACTGAGAAAGTTTTTCTTCTCTGCTAGCATAGCCTGTCAAAGTGTTTTGTTGTCTTATCCATAAAAGTTAGATTATGTTTTAAAAGAAAAGAAATGACTATTGATGTGCGAGTCATTTTTGAATCAGCTATCTCTGTACAGTCATACCATTGACTTCTAATTAGAACATCAAGCTAAAAGAATAAAAATGAAGAGGTGGGTCTTGCAAATCAGACAACAACTTGATATTTTTAAATAAGCTGTTATTTCTGAAAATGGAAATTAGGGAGGAACCCCAACAGTATTTCCTAAGAAATTTAAACTAGGCATCTAACTCCTATATTAAGGTTACTTAAAGAGACTAGAAGTTTTCCTAACCTGCAAACATCAAATCATTCTTTCAAGAGGAGAGTGATAAATGACAACAGGAGGGAGCACTGATTTAGAATATCATTGCTACCATTTCTACTGCTAATAGCTAGCATTTAAAACAAAACTTCAAGATTTACAAAATATTTTGTTGGTATCATGTCATTTCATTCTCATGACAATTCTGGAATTTATGTGCTATTATTTCTTCCATATTATTGATGAGGAAACTGAGGCAAGCAGCAGTTAAGTGACTTGCCTAGATTCACATAGTTACTATGCATCTGAGGTTACATTTGAATTCATGACTTCCTTTCCCTGGATCAAAAACACAAAAAAGCAAAAAACAAATAAGCAAAGCAATCAAAACACATCATGAAAAAAGAGAACACATTATTATGACTAGGATCCTCTCCTAAAACAAGGAGAAGTGGTTGTCATAAAAATGAGTCCTAAAAAAAAAACCTTGTCAAAGGATAAACTAAGTCATCTCCAAGGCATTTAAGAATGAGACTAGGACAGTAGATGAAAAATAGAAAAATGTACGTTTTTTAAAACTGACCACTTAAACCACTATTTTAGGATGTAACAGCACAATCCTGAATGTTCTACATGAAGAAATGGAAAAGACAACAAATAAAACACAGAGAGGATTGAAAATCACATTAGACCAAGTCTATATAGACACATTCTATTCAAGAGAAAGTACAATTTTGAGGACTCTGACTGATTTTTAAGATATAAAAGAAGATACATTCACAAAAGTATGGAGAAAATTCATACCAATATTACCCTAACAAAATGGATCAAGAAAAGTATCAACTACTCCTGTGTGATTTTGGGGAGAAGAAAGAAATCGAGGTGAAGTGACTTGCCCAGGATCACACAGTTAATAAGTAATGGAGACTGGATTTGAATTCAGATTCTCCTGACTCGATGGCAGGTGCTCTATCTAATGCACCACCTAAATGCCCTTAAATATGATTTTTATAGTAATCAACAAAAAATAAAAAACAAACATTGAAAGTATCCTTGATCAATGGCTGAGGAGACAGTGAAATATTTATAAAAGATATATGTAGTAGGTCACTAATCCTCATTTTGTTGATCTTTGCAGTTGGACACTATTGTTTTCCTGATCCTCCTACATTGCCTGATTCTTTTCTGTTATATTGTTATATATTTGCTTGTTCCTTTCAGTATCCACTGAAGAATAATAATACATGTCTTCAACCTACCTCCCCCCACTTTCTCTCTCTCGCTCGCTCTTTCTCTCTTTCTCGCTCTCTTTCTTCCCTCTCTCTTTCTTCAATCCTTTCTCTCTCTTCCCTATATTTATATCCTAGAGTGCTGTGGTAAAGCAAATGGCAATAACACTCATTAATTATCATTCCCACTGGTAAAATTATATCAGTTTCTGATGTCGAATTATTTGACAGTGCCAAGGATTTTGATAAAATAACTTTTTTTTTCCTGAGTCTTCAGGAGCTGTGACTGAAGCACTTGAAGGAACAGGTAAAAACGGTGTTTCTTCACAAGGTTGCTTGAGGACACTGGACTGGAAGCATTTTTAATTCCAAGGCTTTTGGGATCAGAGTCCTAGGCTATGTCTATCAGGATCTGAAGGGAAATGATAATCATGGTGGTGATTAAATTTTTCTGGCACAAGTTGCTTCTTAATTCACCCTTGTCTTTCTCACAGGATTTTCTTGCCTACTGTGTGGCAATTGTTTGGGAACTGGTGATGTTTTGTGCTTCCTCCACAACAGTTGCTATCCTAGATAGTGGCAGTGAGAGTTGAGCTGGAACATTTATATTGTTCCTACCTTCTGCATTTTGAGTTTCCACCCTAAGAGGAGGGTAAATAAGTTTCTGCACTGTTGCCAGTCACTTTTATTTGTAATTTATTGCTTCTCTTTAAAGGAAAAGACTTTAATGTGATTTTTACGCTACCAAATTATTTGTTTATAATAATGATAATAATAATAATAATAGCAAAAAACCTCTCAGGGATATTTTCATATTTACATCTTTCAGTCATATGGATGGCTAAAGATAATTATTTATGAAAACTTCATAAAAAAGTCTTTGGATGTATTGATTATTATCATAACATTTTTGTAGAGATTGAAAAGTAGATAAAAGAGTTATTACTATTTTTTCACTGTGTTTTGGAAAGAAAAAAATTCTGTCACTTCCAGCACAGAAACATGGTCTAGTCCATTTACTTTCCTATATTTGTTTTTATAAGTGCAATTCCCATTCCCATACATATCCAGTTTGATGATGTTAGAGTACTGAGATGTTCAATCAAATCAGCTAGAGGGTCTTTGAGAGTAAGAAGAGTTTGTTAGAATATACACAGGTCCTTTCTATTTTTCATCCATTTGTTGTTATACCTTTCAATTTGATTCTTCAATGTTCTTGAGATAATTCTGCATGTTTTTTATCCTAAACTTATTGTTTTATAAGATGGGATATTGTCTATAATATTTTGATATAAGATTTTACAAATAAGTTCATATTTTAAGCCAGTTTTGTCCTTGGCTGCCTTTCCCTTTGCCAAGGAGATTAAATATTTGCTGTTCAAAATTGTTTATTTGGTGACCATGTTTTCTTTTAATGCTATTGATTTTTATTTCTTTTCTTACAGATTGTAATTCACTTCTATGTATTTGCATTATCATTTATTCTTTCTTGTTTTTAGACTTGTCACTGTAAAATTAGATTCTTTATTTTGCAGTCCTGGATATCAATTTTTCTTTCCTATTTCTTTTATAAATCATTCAGGAACATCCTGCTATTATATCATACTCTTCTTGAAATAATCTGAATTTTCATCATACATTGATTCATTTTTCATTAATCTTGCTATTTTAATTCAAAGCTGTCTGGATTCTTTTACCTGATCTGGAGGCAAAGATATAGACTATAAAATTCTGTCAAGGAAAAGAAGCTTGGGTGGTGGGTGATGTTGGAAATATCTAGAAAAATCAGAAGACAAATTGGGGGTATGGGATCACTGAGAAAGAAAAAGGCTGAGGTGGTGCACAGTGATTAGTCATTGTACAATTATTTCAGTATTCTCCAATTCTTCATAATTCCATTTGAGATTTTCTTGGCAAAGATAACTGGAGTGATTTGCTATATCATTTTCCAATTTATTTTACAGATGAGGAAACTGAGTCAAACAGGGTTACATGACACATCCAAGGTTGCAAGCTGGTAAGTGTGGCCAGAATTGAACTCAGATCTTCCTGACTCCAGCCCTGATGCTCTATCAGCTGTGATAATCAACTGTCCCACAATGGCAATGGAGGGTGCCAAAGAAACTAAAAATTATGGAGTATGGGTTGGGGAGACTAAAAATAAACAATTGGCTCACAATTTTGCCTTGAGTTGGTCCAATTGAGTGAAAGAATTTTTTCCCCTCTTTTTTTTTCCTTACTGTGAATAACATTATCAGTTCCCTTGGGAGTTTGGAAATATAGAGTTTAAAGTCCTAAAAGGCATAAGGGTCAAGTAAAATCTGCTTGATAGACATGTTAAGTAAAGAACTATTCCTGTGGGGAATTTTTTTTAAGGCTGTATTCTGTTTCTTGCTTTTGATAGAATCCAGTCTGATTAGGAAAATAAGAATAGGTAAAAAATACAATAAGATAAACTGGGTGCCAGAAAAAAAAAGTTATTTTAGGATGTCTAGTAGAATCCTAGCATAGAAAATGAATGGGTTACCCACACTGAAGTCCTGGTTTTATTAGTTAGCCTACTTCTCAGGCAAATTCTTTAATCTCTTTAAGCCTTAGTTATAAAATAATAATAATAATAATAACAATAATAATATCTCCCCTGTCTTTTCTTTAGGTTACTATCAGGATCAAGTGAGAAAATGTATAAGAAAGTGCTTGAACACTATAAGGGTCAATACAAATGAAAGCTCTTTTTAGGCCTAAATAGGCCTCGGAGGTCATCTGATCCTACCCTACAATTAATGCAATTATCTCTTCTAAAATGTCTCTAAAACACTGCATTTATTCTATGTTCAAGTGTTTTTTGGTTATAGGGAGCTCAGTTCTTTCCATGAAAGTTTATTCAATTGTGGAAGAATTGTAGCCAAGACAAAGTTTTTGTATTACGTCAATAGGAGAAAGTTCTTAAATTAATGGTTAAGTCTTAATTTGATTAGGGAAACTTTTAGTGGTGCAGTGGATAGAGTGGAGGAATAGGAAGAATCTCAATCTCAGTTTCTCAGATTCTATAGAACCTGTGAACTTTATCACTTAGAATTACTCCACAAGGGTAGAAATGTCCATTCTTAGGATAGTTATTCTCTAACAATGTTCTCAGAAGAATAAAATGAAACACAGAAGGCTATCAGAAACTCTCAGTTTAGGAATCCCCATCTTAGATGAACTAGACAAGCAGAGAGAGTTCAAGATGTGGATCTCCTGCATATGGTCATTTTCTGCTCTTGAGTTAGAAGAAGAAAAATTTATTTCCTTGTTTATTTCCTTTTTGCTTTACTTCATTGTGAATGTCTAAAAGAGAGAAAATGTGAGAAAAAGAAAAATTCAAGACATGTCCCTATGTACTCTTACAGAATTCAGGAAAAGGACAATTTTTCTAATACAAATTTGTTCTCCCTGTCACTTAGTTACGAATCATCCTGGAGACTGCTCCAGTCAATTGAATGGAGTTCCATTGAGGTTGAGATTGTGGTATCCATGAAAGGTGTCTAGGCAAAGGTCTATCCTATAATCTAATCAAATTGTTGTTGTTGCAATTGTCCTTCAGTTGTTTTTCTGTTGTATCCAACTCTTCATGACCTTATTTGGACCTTTCTTGGTAATGATACTGGAATGATTTGCCATTTCATTTCCCAGTTCATTTTTCAGATGAAGAAACTGATGCAAACATGGTTAAGTAACTTGCCCAGGTTCACACAGCTAGTAAATGTCTGAAGTGGATTTAAATTGAGGCCTTCCTGATTCTAGACATGGAATCCTATTAACCCTTGGATTTATCTTTTCCAGGCTAGACATCTCCAGGTCTTTCAACTATTCCCTCCATGATACGAATCCTAGCACCCTCATGTCCTGATCATCTTCTGGACAACACTTCTTCTGGACAACACATCTTGAAAATGTCAAGGTCTCTCTAAAAATGTGTTGCCTCAGACATAGCACAATGTCCTACATATGTTCAGATCAGCATAGACTATGGTAAGACATCTCGTGATCCAGACACTATTGATGCAAGCTAAAGAGTTAATCACTTTAGTGGATAGCTAGGTGGTGTAATGATAGAGTACTGAGGACCTGACTTCAAATCTGACCTCAGATACTTGATAATTACTTTGCTATGTGACTTTGGACAAGTCACTTTACCCAATTGCCTTAAATAAATTTTTAAAAAGACTATATCATTTTATTAGCAATCATGCCAATTAGGTTCATAATGTATTTGTGGTTAATAAGAGGCCCCAGGGTTTTTTCACTTGAATTGAGTCAAGATAAGTGTTTTCTAGCCTCAATCTGTATAATTGTTTTCAAGAAAAACTTAAATATGGATTCTACTTTCTCCTTGTTAAATGTTATCTTGATGGCCTTATCCATTACTTCTTTCTGTTGTTTTCATTTTGGACTATTGATTTTGTTTATTAATTCTCACTCTTGATTTTTTACAATCAGAAAATGCTCCAACTATGCCTTTAAGCATCATCCAAGACTGATAAGAATGTTGATTAGGACAAGTATAAGGCACTTCATGGGCAAGTGCCCTTCTGGTTGACTCAAAATCAATAATCAAAATGACTTGGGAATGGATATTCAAGTAGGAGTATTTGGAAAGATCTATAGATATTTGGGTGGACAGGTGGTAGTAGAATGGAAAAAGTATGGGGTAGGAAGTCTGAAAGATTGATTTTTTCCAATTCATATCTGACCTTAAACATTTACTAGCTATTTGACCTTGGGTCACTTAACCTTGCTTGCTTCAGTTTCCTTATCTGTAAAATAAGCTGGAGAAGGAAATGTCATACCATTCTAGTATCCCTGGCAAGAAAATCCCAATTTGAGTCACAAAGAATGGGACACAACTGAAACAAATGAATAACAACAACACAATGAATAATTTTAAAATAAGTTAGTGAAAGTGTTGATATAACATCTGGTACAAAGAATCATAGAATGTCAGAATTACAAGGGACCTGAGAAGCTATCTACTCCAATCCCTATTGACAAATCAAATCTATTAATGGATGATACCCAGCTGTTAATTAAAGACTTCTCATGAGAAGGAGCCACTACCTTCCAGGACCACCAATTCCATTTTTAAATAGCTCTAATTGATCGATTGATTGATTTTTTTTTAACCTCAAGTCAAATTTTTTCTTCTTCTATCCATGCTCCTACATTTGACCTCTGTGGAAAGAGTAAATTCAGTACTTCTTCAAATACTTGGATAAAGTTCTCATGTCCCTAATAGATGTCTGATCCTTTTTCAATGTGACCATTTTCAATTCTGTCAGGTGATCCTCATAGGGCATAACTTTGATACTTTAGTCAACCCTGGTTAATCTTCTTTGGACACTCTCAAGCTTCTCAGTATCACTGCAAAAAATGTGACCACCATAACATAGCACAATACTACAATGAGGACTAATGGAGAATATTGCAGAATCATTTCATTTTACCTTCTGAAGGCTTTGTTTCTCTTACATCAGCTTTTTGGGGCTACCTTGACAGTATACTGGGCAACTAGGTGGTACAGTGGATTGAATGCTGGATCTGAAATCAGGAAGCTTAAATCTAGCTTATTAATTGTGTGATGCTGGACAAACCATTTAAATTTATTTGCCTCAGTTCCTCAGGAGCTGGAGAAGGAACTAGCAAATTACTGTAGTAACTTTACCCAGAAAAATTTCAAATTAGGACACAAAGAGTCTGGTATGACTGAAAGAGTTAAACAGCATCTTATTCTCTAATGTTCTGTCATTAGAAACATTTATTAAAGATTGCCACATGCCAAGAATTCTAAGTTCCAAGTACATAAATAGATGCAACAAGACAAGATCCTCAATTAGCTTGCCTTGTAATGAGATAAAATTACATAATATATATATATATATATATTCACACACATGCATATATTCATGTGTGTATATATGTCTATACATTTATCTATATGTTTTATTACATAGTATGAATCTCTATATAATTCTCTATCTCAAACAGGGAAGTGAGAAAGAATAATACACAATCAGGGAGGGATTTACCAATCAAGAGACCAGCACTCCAGAGTGAAGGTTTCTCTAGGGAAATTAATGGGGCAGGCATATAGTCAGAGTGTAAGCTCACTAGACAAATGTTTGAAGTCCTGGGGGTGTTGAATCTTGATAATAGGGGCTGTATGAAGCTAAACAAACTTTCAGATTTATTACTGTTGTTATTTAAAAGTCAAATGTTTTCTGCTAATCTCAGAACAATAAGCTCTTATTTTTTTATTATTGACAATATTATGTGAGTGGAGAGTCCAATTTTTTTCTTTTTTAATTCTTCTCTTGTCACATGACTTCCTTTTAATTAAACAACACTTGGCTCCTTTATTCCCCATTCCTATCAGATCCACTACATTCCCTCCCACATGAGGACTGCAAGCATCTACTGTGCTGATCAAGGAGGTGCACTTGGCATTGCCAAGTCTGGTCACATCCTAAATTGGAAGGATTATTATCTGGTTTATGCTATCTGAAAAAGTCAATGAGACCCATGTTATTCCTACCTGTCTTTCTAATGTCCTTTATTGCTTTAGGCACCTGTAAAAATAAAAGCAATAGATTATTTATAAATAAATATTAATGTAGCATACACATTGTATGGAAGCACAAATTAAATAGCTTTATTCACATCCATACCCCCAAAAGATTTAACGGATATTTCCACCTAAGCCATATATAATATATCCTTGGTGTTCAATAAATATCCAACCAGGGAGTGTAATGTTCTTGACACTTTTCATTTATGGATATTAGAAAAAAGATGATGAGGAAGATTCAAATTATGATTTCTAAATTGATAGCAGGACTGTTTTTCATTAACCCTTTACATTCTTAGGATGTATATTGAGGTATTCCATTTCTTGAAGGAAAAATACTGAGAAAGATTAAAGAATCTTCATGTAAAAGAAACTAGACATCAAAAAGGACTTTAGTGATCATTTGATCTATTCTCATCATTATACAGATGAATAAATTGAGCTCCAAATATATATGGCACCTAGGCAGCAGTAGTGGATAAAGCCTTGCAACTTGAGTCAGGAAGACAAGTTCAAATCCAGTCTCAGACACTTACTAGCTGTATAACTTTTGTCATACAGCTTTTGTTTCAGTTTCCTAAACTCTAAAACAGGGACAGTAACAACATTTACATTCTGGGAAGATCAATTGGAATATTTGTAAAGCACTTAGGACAGTGACTAACACAGAGTAAGTACTATATAAATTCAACTATTATTTTTATGAATAATATGACCCTTGCCTAAGTTCACATCAATATTTAGGGTTAAAAGAGTAACAAATTCAGAACCAGAACCTATTTTAATATGCCTTTATTCACCTTCTTATATTTTAGTTCTGGTCAAACTGGAATACTAATTCTTCCTCCAGTTTAATATTCTTTCTCCTATCTCCCAACATTTGCATTTTCCCCTTCACTCTCCTCTATGTACTCTCTTCATCTTCACCTCTAGCAAGCCTTATCTTATTTCATGGTTCAACTTCTACATTCCTGTCTCCCCTTCCCCCCAGCCTATCTTTGTCATTCCTACTTGTTTAGTGACCTCCTTTAAACTAGATCTCATTTGTAATTCATTGATTGTTATGTATTGCAATTGACTCACACCCACCATGTATCATGTCCTTGTCCCCTTGGGTGACCATCCCCTTTAATTCTTCAGGGAAGCTAATGTTCCAAGACTCACAGGCATACAAAAAAATTTGTGTAATATTGGTATTAAGGAAATAGGTTTTTGTTTTATCAAAAATTTGAGATTAGAAGTCTGATTCTCTTACCTTTTCTTTGTAAATTCTGTCCATTCTAAGTGTCTGATCAATATGCTTATATTTATAAGCAAATTTGCAGATATATATATATATATATATATATACACATACCTGAGATATACATTCATGCACATACAATGATTGAAGAGCCCTATAAATCAATACATATATTCTTTTGTGCCATTATATTACATTCCAAGCAATTGCATGCCACAGTCTGAACATTAGGTATTTTTTTACACATTTAGTTTTTCCTATGATGTAAGACTAAACATTTTAGAATAATTATGGATATTTTGGGGAAGACTCTGCTGTAAAGACTTTATCTTATAGGGAGTCTTTCTTTGATTCCAAACTGTGCAGGATCTCCAAGATGACAGTGGTGAACAAATTTGGCAAGCACATGTTTCTTAGTTATATGCTTTATTTAATATTAATGATCAGAGGATCAACAAACAAGAGTATTTCTGTTATTGTAGCTTTCAATGACATAATTTTTATACATGCATGAAAGATATCTTGTTAGATAAAAGTCTAAATCAATGTTTTGCTTTTTAAAGGCATTTTAAAATAATCAACAAAAATAAATGGATGGTCTCTTCTCTACTTTTTCAATCTACTGTTTGCTAATAAAAACATTGGATGGTGCAATATTTCTTTTGAAATCATTCCCTTATGATATCTTATCAGGGATAGTCTTGATGTGATTGCACATTTTTTCACATAAAATTATCATTTAGAGCAGGAAAAAATATGGTTCAGTTGTTATTAATCTTCCTTAAATATTTTTCATTATTATAATCTACCATTTTTCTATACCTATGATATTTTCTACTCCTACTACTTGATGTCCTTCAAAGTCCTCAAAATAATTAAGACTTCCTATATGTGTTAATTTGGCTTAGAGACTACCCATTTTTCCCAAAATTTATTTTCTTCATATCCATTTCCATATGAGGCATATTAAAGGCAATAATATTGAAATACAGTTGCAGTGGCTTCATTTTCTTTGAAGATAAAAAAAAATTTGTCATTTTAAAAAAACCCTTGAAGATCTTCTTTATCCCTGTTGCATCCCTTATGGTCTCATCCTCAAATACCCTTTGAATCACTTTGCTTAATTGGGTCACTTGCTAAGTTTTCCCTTAAATGTCTTTTTTTATTTTTTAGAGTGGTACTGGAGCCAGCTCTTAGCAGCCTGTGAAAGGTGATTGTTAAATTTTCAACATAAGCATTTGCAATGCAGAAATTGACAAATGCTACAATCAGAGTTTGCTTTATGGTTTTGCTGGTTGTCTAGACTTAATAAAGTGATGGAGAAAATGTTTATGATTCAGGGTAACCTTAAAAGTGTTTGTGTGTAATCTTTCACCCCTAGAGAACCACTTGTTAAATATTTACCAGCCTACTCTTGTTTTTTTTTCCCTTCGCCATTTCTCATTGCTTTATGAGTGAAAGACCACTTTTACTTTTCCATCATCTGTCACAAGAAAATTAATCCATGAATTTATATTTGAAAACCATACTGTTTCTGCTGGTATATCTCTTTACTTGATAAACAAATTCAAGTGTTTTTCTCCTGGTGTGATGAATGGGTTCTCCTGCTCTTCCCATTAAGGCAGATGACTTACATTGGTTAAACTTTTGTAATAAATTGACTTAATCAATGTTTATTTTCTTTCCTTCATCCATTTCACATATATTGGTCAAATATATAGCTTTTTCTCATTTTTTCTTATAGTTTATATTATTTTTGGTATTTTTTCTACCAATTTGATGGTCTGGTCATACATGGACAGCTGATTTAGGAGTGACTTCCATAGTGGTATTGTCATTTTCTATCTGTTAAAATATACCCCATTCCTTTTAAAAGTTATTTGATACCTTCCCTGATCAACATAAAACAGTTTACATGAAATACAGTTTTTTGTTTTTTTAATTTTTTTTGCTTTCTTTATTTTCATGAAATACAGTTTGAGGCTTCTGTATAGTTTAAAGTAGAGGTGGCAAACACATGGCCACAGTCTATATTGAACTTACAACTCTCTAAAATGAAGCCCAAATCAGATTAAAATGTAATGGTGAAATATTAAACAAAATAAATAAAACTACAACAAAACATAGATAATGTTAATATGTTGTTTTATATGTCAGTATAAGCCCACAGGGATCCTTATGTATAGTTTTTTTATTATTATTTAACTTTTAATACTTTCATCAGAACAGCTGTACAATTCATCTTTTATTTTTTCAGTGAAGGATCTAGATTTATTTATTTTTATATTATTTCAATAATTTTGTTATGAGTAAACATAAATGCCCTCCCCCCCCCCCAAGAAGATGAGAAACCTCAAGAATAGTGAGAGACAGAGGAAAAAAGTGTACTTCAGTCTGTGTTCATATTCCAATGGCTCTGTCTCTGGGCAAGTTGCTTTCTTTATGATAAGTCCACCAGAGAAGTTGCCTCAATATTTTTCCCACAGTTACTATTACTAGAAGTATTTCCCTCTACTCTATTGCTCTCTACTCTCATTTCTTCTATTCTCTCTCCTTTCATCCTGGCCCTGTCCAAAAGTTTATGTGATCACCCTCTCCCACAATCTTCCCTTTCTTCTATCACCTATTACCCCTTCCCTCCCTTCCCCCCATTCCCCTTTATCCCATCCCTTTCTTCTCATTTTTTTATCTAGGGTAAGATAGATTTCTATATGCTATTAAGTGAGTATGTTATTTCCTCTCTGAGCCATTTCTGATGAGAATGAAGGTTCATGCATTCCCCCTTGCCTTCTCCCGTTCCACTCTATTGAAAAAGCTTTTTCTTGCCTCTTCTGTGAAATTTCTTAGCTTCTTCATCTTCTTTCTCTTCCTCCCAGTACTTTCCTTTATTACCCACTAACTACATGTTTTTACTATATTATACCATTATATTCTGCTCCTTCCTGTGCCCGGTCTATATATATATGCTCCTTCTAACAGCTCTTATAAATGAGAAAGTTCATATGAGTTATCAATACATTGTTCCCATGCAGGAACACAAACAGTTCAATATCATTAAGTTCCTCATAGTTAGTCCTTCTCACCCACCCCCTCTATGGTTCACCAGAGGTCCTGTACTTGGAGATAAAACTTTTTGTTCAGCTCTGGTTGTTTCATTAGGAAAGTTTGAAAGTCTCCTGTTTCATTGAAAGTCCATCTTTTCCCCTGAAAGAGGATGTTCAATTTTGCTGAGTAGTTGATTCTTAGTTGTAAACCAAGATCTTTTGCCTTCTGGAATATCATATTCCAATCCCTACGAGCCCTTAATGTAGATGCTACCTTATGCTGTATAATCCTGACTATGGAGCCTTCATAGTTGAATTGTTTGTTTCTGGCAGCTTTTAAAAATTTTCTCTTTGATTTGGGAGTCTAGAATTTGGCTATAATATTCCTGGAAGTTTTTCTTTTGGGATCTCTTTCAGGAGATGAGCGGTGAATTCCCTCAATTTCTATTTTTACCCTCTGCTTCTAGGATCTCAGGGAAATTTTGCTGTATTATTTCTTGAAAAATGAAATCTAGGCTCTTTTCCTGGTCATGACTTTCAGGTAGCCCTATAATTTTTAAATTCTTTCTTCTGGATCTGTTTCCAAGATCAGTTGTTTTTCCAATGAGATATTTTGCATTTTCTTCTAATTTTTGGCTTTGTTGGAAGAGTTTTATTTCTTCCTGATTTCTTGCAAAGTCATCAGTTTCCTTTAATTCCATTATGCATTTGAAGGAGTTATTTTCATCAGAGAGCTTTTTTTATCTCCTTTTTCCAGCTGGCCAATTCTGCTTTTAAAGGCATTGTTCTCCTCATTTACCTTTTGTTTTGCTTTCTCCATTTAGCCTAAACTGGTTTTAATGTATTATTTTTTTTTCAGGGTTTTTATTATTTCACCAAACTGCTGATTTGCTTTTCATGATTTTTCTGCATTGCTCTCATTTCTCCTCCCAGTTTTCTCTCCACTTCCCTTAATTGCTTTTCAAAGTCTTTTTTTGAGCTCATCCATATTTTGAGTTCATTTTCTATTTCTCTTGGAGGTTTTGGATACAGAACCTTTGATTTTGTTATCATGTGAGTATGTGTTTTGATCTTCCCTGGGACTAAAATAATTTTCTATGGCCAGATTCTTCTTTTTCTGTTGTTTACTCATTTCCTCATCCCAAGAATAATTTACAGAACTTCCCAGGCTTTGGGTTTTTTTTTTTGGGGGGGGGACACCCCATTTGGACCTTTATTCCTCCAAGGTCTTATGCTCTCTTGTTTGTACTTTGATATATAGATGACCATAGCACTACCCTCTGCCCTGGAGCTATATGTAGGTGCTTTGTTCTGCTATCTTAGCATGGAAGCCCCAACTGCAACATGGATCTGAGTGTAGGCAAACAGCAGAGTCCTGCCCCCAGGGAGAGCAGAGAAATTTTGGCAATTTCCCCTGACCCCCTTACCATTTGTGGATTGTGCTCTGGATATGCAGGCTGGTTTCTCCAAATTCTCACTATGGGCTCCTCACACCACACTCATTCTGGTGTAGCAGAATTCTCTCACTGCCCCTTCAAGCTGTTCCTGGTCTGCACTGTGATTGGGGATTTTTCCAACTGGTCTGGGTGAAACACACCTTTTCCATGGAACTTCTAAGTTATCTTGGACTGGGAAAATGTATCACTCAGTCTTTATGGCTATTTTTGGCTAGAGACATAATTTGATAGCTTTTGGAGTCTTTTGGGAAAGGTGCTCCTGGGAAATGCTGCCTTCACACCACCATCTTGTGTACAGTTTTGAGGTAATCATTTCTCTCTGAGATAGAGACCAATGCTCAAAATATTTTAGCCTCTTATTCTTTGCTTTAAAACAAATTTTCTAATATATTTTCTCAAAGCTCAAAATCATCAAAAATCAAAGTTTATGTTGAGTTATATTCATCAAATAATTTCTTTGCCTTTCCTAGTTTCAAAGAGATAAAGTTATCTTCAATGAACCAGAAGAGTTTGTAAGAGCATCAAAAAAAAAATTGAGGCTGCTTAACCAAGACAAGAGAAGCCTAAGGGTATAGAGAATAGTTATCCTCATATATCTGAAGGCATTTGAGTAGAAAGAGCCTGTTACTGAAGGCAGAGCTAGGGCCAATAATTCAAAGTAATAGGAAAGTAATTCAAAGTAATAGGAAAACTGACAAGCATAATGTGAAGCTTCCTAACTAGGGCTAGTCAACAAGTTAGAAGATTGACCTATGGAAGAATGAATGAGTTTCCCTTTTTGCAAGTATCTCAAAACAGAATGAATGAATGACTGTTAAAAATACATTTATTAGAAAGTTGAGCATTATATCTTCCAAAATATCCTCCATCTTGATTCTATAACCTTTTGGCTACCTAATCCCATGGTACCTGATTTGGTCTTCAGCATTCTTCTTAGAGATATCTCCCCTGTTTCTTATATAGGCACAATTTTTATTTAAGGATGAGCAAAATATATGACTTGCTATATAAGCCATTGCATAAGATGGAAGCATTTAGTACCATGTTTAGAAAGGATAGAATAGCATTAGGTCTAGGACATCAATTGGTATTTGAATGAAAAGGCTTTTTAATAATGATGGAAATATTAGGATTGCTTGAGGAGAGAAGAAGATTCAATGAAGAAATTTTTCAGACAGTCATTTTCTCTTTGTTCACTTAAGGTCACCAAGTTCATTTGACCCTTGAGTATAAACTTTTTTAACTTAAAATACCCCATTTAGTTATGCCAATTCAAATCCCCCTAAGGGTAAATAATTCTTATTACCATACTAGGAGCCTTCAGGGATATTATTTAAGGATAGAGTTATTTAATTATTTTACCATATTAGGAATTTACTTCATGAATTCATATACTGTTTGAATATGGAAAGTTCTGCAGCCAAGATAGATAGTATAGGTTTGTTTATTGGGATCTTTCTGGGGTTAATTCAGCTGATTTAGCCAAGGTCTCTTGCCTATCTCACTCTTTAACTCAATTGTACCTAGAGATTTGAGGGATTCGTAATTTGAATTATAAAAGCATAGATGGACTTGAGAAAGGGAAAGTTTGTCAAGAATGTGTTCCTAAGCTCAAACTTAGAAGGCACTTCCTTCAGTTCCTGACACAGTGATTGCCAAAAGAAAATTGACCTTTAAATAATTTTTATTTTAGCATTGTCTTATATTTTAATTATTAATTTATTTTATGGATTAAAACAATAGCAACCTTAAACTGGTTAGACTAAGCCAAATTTAGCCTTAGTCCACAGTAGTGTGTCACAGGGCTCCATTCTCTTCAGCACAGTCTTCATTTCCAACCAGTTATACAATTTGTATAAATAGATCGTGAACATGATACTACTCTCCTAAAGAAAACCTTCTCAATTATCTAGACACTCAATTTTGACTCTTCTAGTCATCCCTGTCCCATTAGTACTTTTATTTTAAGATGTCAATTAATATAGTTGTTTGTTCTTCCTATGAATAGGTCCCTCCTATTTAAAATCTAGATACACTTGGCAGGATTGGAAAGTCTCTGCTCATCCAAGAACAATTCACTTTAACTGGTTTCTGTATTGTGGACACAGCTTACCAAATTATGTTCCTCTTTTAAAGACATTTTGAAGACACTGAAGGGAAAAATACCCCTCTAGCATAGATGAAGTCTTGTAGTAGTGTTTCTTAATGAATACTACTGCTAATTGAGATGATAGCTGATACTCTATTAGGTTAAGAAAATTGTCCATGAGCAAGTGTAACATAGTCAATTAAAAACTGAGCATTTAGGATAATCTCATTTACCAGATTAGTCATTGAATTTAATTTCTAACAAGATTTGCCTCCTTGTTGAAAGAATTCACTATGCATTTGATATGAATACAAAAAAAGCAAATACAAAGAATAAAAACAAATCTTCAACATAAACAGTCTTTGCATTATTAGAAAGGTTACTTACACTAAATAACATCATCTTCACTATGTTGCCCTCTTGTGTGCCTTTAAATTGTATATTTTTAACTCGGGTGTGGCAATCCTGTTCATAAATAATAGGCTTTGCCTAGAGTAGATTTTGAGATGTCTGGTAATGAAATGAATCCCTTTTTTTGTCAGCATGTTATCTTACATATCAAACATCTCAAACCCCCAACTACTGTCAAACCATCTTCCCCTTTAAAGATGATGCATGAGCATATTGCCCAAGCCCAGTTGTATCATGGTGTAAAGTCAATCCAGATGGATGACTCTTCAGTTTTCCCATGATGTGTGATAACACATCCAGCAGGAGAACATTTCACTCACAGACACAATTCTGAAATAGTAGGTTTGGGACTGGCCTCAGAGGGCCAGATAGCATAACTTGCTCACACAGATGCGCATTTCCTGATTGCAAGTGAAATTTAAGTTTGGAGGGAAAAGATAGAAAAAGTATACAAAAACATTCTTTTATTTTATTGAAGGACCTTAGAGTCTTTGACCTAAATCAGGAATTTTTAACCTGGGATCCACACAAGGTTGTGCCAGGTTGGGTCTGACTGATAAATTGTCAGTGTGAATATGTGCAACTTGAAAATTGAAAAATGCTTTAAATCAGGGCTTGGTATATAGTTTTGTTGATTGTTTAAACTTAAGAAAGTGATGGAGAAGAATGTTAATAATATAGATTAACCTTGAAAGTGTATGGTGTTTAATTTGAAATTTAAAATTTGTTTTCTTTCTAGTTTTTTAAATTGCACACTCGATTCATTGGAATCCTATTTACTGTAAGAAATAATGAATTAGTTCATTTTAGAAAAATATGGAAAGACTCACATGAAATAATGGAGAGTGAGTACATTAACAGCAATGTTGTTCAAAGAACAACTATGAATGACTAAGCTATTCTGGGTATTATAAATACTCAAATCAATACAAAGAACCCAATCAATACAAACAAAGATGCATTTGCTTCCAGAGAAAGACCTGATAAATCAAAGTATGTATAGTATAGTTTTACATATGAGTATTCACACATGCACACACACATTTTTACATATATATATATATCAAGATATATAAATATCTGTTTATCTATGTATCTCTCTCTTTCTCTCTTTAGTTATCTGGCTGTCTACACATTTAAAATGCACTCTTGGACAACAGATTCCCATTGAGGATTTTAGGATATCTATGGATTTGAAACTTTCAATATTTATATAAACTATATTGTGATATAATTGCATTTTATACATTTTGAAACATTATTCTGAGGAGTCCATATACTTCATTAAAAAACTAGAGGATCCACGTGACACAAAAGAAGTTAAGGAAACCACATCAAAATAAAATGTGATCATTAATTGTGGGAAAGTATCAGGAAATACTAAGGAATGTATTCAGTTAAGTCAATGAAATAAGAGGAAACCACTCTTTATGATGTAAAGCATTTAAATAATTCATATGGCAAAGACAATGACTCACAACTGGTCATAAAGATTTTTTTCCTCTCATATTAAACAAAGATTTAGACAACATAGTATAGCAGAAATAGTATTGGACTTGGAGTCAGAAAGCCTGAATTCAAATCATTGGTTTTACTAGCAATGAATAAATCACTCTCCACTTTTATAAAGGAAATCATTATTTCCCTATCCCAACAAGATTATTGTGAGGATCAAATGTGCAAACATGTCTTTTAGGATGATGTCTTTCTGATGGAAATCTATTTTCTAGAAGTTTTTTATAATTTTATTGCTGATTTGTTTTTATATCATTTACATGTTCTTTCTCCTCTGTTTCTCAGTGAGATCTTGTAACAAAGATTTAAGAAAGAAGAAGAAATGTAAGTCAACAAAACTAACCAACATGTCAACCAAGTATCAAAATAATATCAACCAATATTTATATAGTGCTCTCTCTATATATGTATATATGTATATATATATACATATATATATATATATATAAGATTTATATAGCACAGACATTGTGTTTAGTTAAGTCTAGAAGTGTCTAATTTGTTCTTTAGAGCAACTTTGACGGGTGGGTGGTTAGACAGAGGTTATAAGGTGCTTGCCTCAGGTCACACAGCTAGTAAGACTCTGATTCTGGATTTAAACTCAAATCTTTCTTTTAGGTTCAGTGCTCTATCACTGTGCCACACAATACTTTATTTGCAGTGTTTCATAGTTTTTCTATGCTTTTCCCCTCATCCCATCCCATCCCCCAAATATGGGAAGAAGTACATTTTATCCCTGAATGGAAATCTTCAACACTCCAACTTACTTGTTATGTCATTAATGTATGTATTCCCTCCATCAACAATCTACTGACCCTTTGCAGTTCTTATCCATCCTTCTATAAAGTCTTCATAGGGAATCTGCTCAGTCACTAGAAATCTACCCCTTTCAAATGTTACCATTTGAACTTTCTATTGCTACTTTATTAATTCATTGTTGGTTGACATTCTTTTCCAGTCATAAATGACCTAAATCACTTCCTAATATCTAATTCACATTTCTACAACTTTTTATTTAAAAAGGAATTGCTATCTTTTATTTTCCTTTCACCCTCATTTTTCTTTATTTCCCTCTCAAAATAAAGCCCTTCCACAGAGCCATCACTCAGAATATTTACATATACAAATACTATTTACAAATATATGTAAAATTATTCTATACATTTATTTATCAGTTCTTTCTCTGGATACAGATAGCATCTTTCTTCATATATCTTTATTTTTAATTCGTGTATTTGTAATAGTCAAAGGGACTTAATTGTTCAAAAATCATTCTTAAAGCAATATTACTGTTCCTCTATACAATTATGTTCTTTGTTCTACTTTCTTTACTCTTCAGTTTAATGCAAGTCTTTCCATTGAGCTCATCATTTCTTTTAGCACAGTAGTGTTCCATCACAACAATACACCACAACCTGTGCAGTCATTCCTCAATTGATGGACATCTGCTTTGTTTCCTATTCTTTACTAGTACAAAATAATGTTTTTATGTCCTTAATTCTCTAAGAAGACCATGGCATCAGGGAGGTGATGCCATGGCAAGCACATGAATTGGATTTGAGTGGGGGGATGTTATGCTAAATCACCAGCCTCACTTTCTCCTCCAGAACAATCTGGGTCCAGTGACCAGATATGAATCAGGATGACTGGAGATGGCCCTGGATGCAAGACAATCAGATTTAAGTGACTAACTCAAGCTTATACAGCTATTTAATATCAAATCTGAGACTGGAATCAAATTCATGTCCTCCTAACTCCAAGGCCAGTGCTTTATCCATTGTGCCACCTAGCTACCCAGTACTACAAAAAAGTGCTACCATAAAGATTTTTCTTGTTAATCATTGTTTTCTCATGGTTAAATCTAGTAGGGAGTTCTCTGGGTATTTTCCTTACTCTCTTTATATGTTTTCAAATTATATTCCAAAATGTTTGGACACATTCATAGCTCCATAAATACTTCATCAGTGTGTTCATTTTTCTACAACCTCTCTAACATTGACTTTTTCCATTCTTTGTTATCTTTGCCAATTTACTGCATGTGTGAAGAATCATTTTTATTTTCCTTTGCCTTATTATATTTGATTTGTAGACTTCTTTCATTTGGTTGTTCATGGTTTGTAGTTCTTCTAAGAGCTGTTTATTCCTACCTTTTGTTTGTCGATTAAGGAATGATCTTTGGTCTTGAATGTAATTTTAACTTTTTTTTATTGCTGACAGGTTTATCATTATGAACCCTGAACAATGCAATGAAGCGCATCCCAACTCTAATTCAGTGTTATTCTCTAATGTTCTCAGAGATTACTGTGCTATAAAGGATGGTTTCTTCCAACCTAAGTGATCCTAAGCAACAATGCTTTTTCAAATTATTTTGTCTACTCTTCATAGTTTTTCTTTCTCCTCAATTGTTGTCAAATGCAGCTATTTGTATCTGTTTGTAGCAGCAAGTCTCCCCATTTCTAATTTGTTAATGCTAATATGCCATAGACTTGAAAACTAGAGGAGGGAAGGAAAGTTGGTTGCCACATTTAAAATAGGTATAATTAGGATCCAAATCAGTTTTTAATTGTTTTGTTGCTCCATGTTTATTATTGCAGTCATTGTTCATATTATTTTCTCATTCTAAAAGGCTCTTTTCTGAGCAAAAGTCATGAACTTCCAGGTTATTCATCTTGGTTGCTCAGAAAACCTTTCTGCTAACCACTTCATACTAGAGAAAAGGGCACAGAACCAGGCAACATAGGTGCTTAATAAATGTATATAGAATAATTAAATGGTAATATTTTATAAAGAATCGCTATTTGCTGCTTTGAAAACTGCATATTCAAATCTTTTAATTCTTTAATCTTCTCTCCATACATTCCTTCCCTCTCCCCCTTCTATTCTCTCACTCCAATTATAGAATATGCTTCATTTCTTGTTAAAAATAACAAACATTTGGATTGCTTCCAGCAATCTTCCTGTCACATTATCGTCAGCTGCTGTACTGAAAGAAACTGTTGGGAGGTCAAGAAAATGTAAATGAAACCTGAACTCTGAAGATTCCATTCCTACATTTAAATATTGCCCAGTAGAATTCTTTCACAGTAATTGTCTCTGGTTACAGCAATTTGTCACATCAGAAACATAATAGTCATATTATATATCACATATGGGTCAACTAGGTGACACAGTGGATAGAATACTATGCCAGGAGTTAGGAAGATCTGAGTTCAGATTTGATCTCAGTCACTTACTAGCTCTGTGACCCTGGCCAAATCATTTAACCCTTTTTGCCTCAGTTTTCTCATCTGTAAAATAAGGTGGAGCAGGAAATAGCAAAGCACTTCAATGTTTATGCCAAGAAAACCACAAATAGGGTCACAACTTAAGTGACTGAACAATAACAACTTGCCACACCTATGACATTCTAGGCCCCAGAGAGAACATGCTATCTATTAGCAATTTTGGGAAATATATTTAACTACTTGAAAATGACACTGGTCCTACTCTAGGATTCTGAACTTTCTCTGTAAATGAGTTAATGGAGAATATACTAGCAAAAACTGCTTTCCTGGATTATTTACAAAAATAAAATATTTTTCAACAAGTCAATAATGCTTAACATTTATATATCATTTTAAGGGTTGTGCATGCTTTATATAGGTTATCCAAATAATAACCTATCAAAACTAGTCCCCTGTAATAGTGGCTGTATATACATTATTGTGAGCTAATGTCAGTTGCTGTATATTATTTACTTATACTTAGATATTTTGAGGTATTCATCGTGGCCATTCCCTGCATGGATGCAGATTGAAACTTTCCTTCAACTCACCTAGTGCAATTTTTGCCCATGCCTTCAAAGTAGGTCACCTGGTATAGAAAAAGAAGTCAGAGCTTCCAGGAATGAATATTGATTCAGCTATTTTTGATTAAGTAATCTTAGGTAAGTGAACCAGCTTCTCCTTTTTCTCAGGTGTTATATGACAGGGTTGGACTATATGATCTATAAAGTTCTATCCAGATCTAAAGTAATGATGCTAAAAATCCTCTACAGAAGAACTATCCAACACTCTAGGGACTTTCATCCTTTTAATATCTTGTTGTCACCAATATGTCATATGACTCAGGCTAAATACTATTGTATTTTATTTTTACTATTAACCTAACTAACCCTGCCTATATAGCAAGAAAAATTCTACATAATCCTCTTCTCTTTTTGTCTACCTCTGTCTCTGTGTTTGTCTCTTTGTATCTCTCTCTTTCTTACCTTTTGAATATTGTGAGACTGTATTATTATATTTTTTTCCCCAAAGCCCCCTTTCTCTATCACAAAGTGGTTAGCAGAAAGGGTTTCTAAGCCACCAAGATGAATAACCCAGAAGTTCATGAGCTTTGCTCAGAAAAGACCTTTTTAGAATGAGAAAATAAAAATGAGAACAATGACTACAATAATAAAAATGGAACAACAAAACAATTGAAAATTGATTTGGATCCTGATTATATTTATTTTAAATGTTGTGACCAACTTTCCCTCCCTCCCCTAGTCTTCAAGTCTATGGCATATTAGCATTAGCAAATTAGAAATAGGGAGATTTGGAACTTCCGGCCAAGATGGCGGAGAGAAGACAGGCACAGTTCTAAAGTCTCCTGATCTCTTCCCCATCTGCCACATGAAACAAACCTCTTAAAAGAAATCTGACTCAAAAAAACCGAGAAAGAAAAGCCAGAAGAAAGAACATCTACCTCTGGATTTGTCTCCAGCAGGAGCTGTGGCTGAATTTGGGCGGGTGAGTCTGGGCCCAGAGGGAAGATCAGCCCGATCAACCAGACTAGCAGCTGCATTGGAACCAGGAGTCTGAGAGCCTGAGAGCCAGACCTGCTGGATCAGAGGTGGGGCTGGGCGAGAGTCTGTGGGGGAGCAGATGCTCTGGTGTTGGAGCTGTCCCCCTGGAGATCCCCAACAGGGCTGGGGGGAGAATTCTGGAGCAGGGGAGCAGTGGACACCATCCCTGGGCTCCTCTGGTCTGAGTCCCATTACAACTCAGACATCTCCCCTAACAAACAAATGCAAACTACTTCTGCCTCAGGCCCAGGTGTGTGAGCAGAAGAACCAGACCAGCTGAGGAATGACCTCAGGCCAGGGTAAAGCCCACCATTGATTGAAGGCAAAAGAATTCAATAGTTCCAACTCCTCCCTTCAAGGAAAAGGAGAAGGCCTAAACCAAGGTCACAGACAATCCAGACAAAGCAACCAGCACCTCCTACTGGCCAGCCAGAGAAACCGCACCCAATGAGAAATGCCTTTAGCGATCCTAAGCCCCTGTGAACCATGCCCTCCCCAATTCAGGTCTTAGCAAAATGAAGAAGGGTCAGCAGAACGGTGGATCCATAGAAAAATTCCTGGAAAGGAAAGATGCTAATTCCAAGAGACCTGGAACCTCTGAGGAGAATACAATCTGGTCTCCAGCACAGAAAAACTTCCTTGAAGGAAGGAGCTTAAAAATTTGTGAGAGACAAATAATACCTTGCAACAAGAAAACAAAACCTTAGAAAGTACAATTGGACAAATACAAAAGAAAAATAAATTTTTCAGATCATCAATTGGACAATTACAAAATGAGAATAAATCTCTCAGATCCTCAAATGAGCAAATGCAAAAAGAAATTAACTCTCTCAAAACCTCAATGGGTCAAATGGAAAGCTCTTTCAAAAGTAGAATTGACAAACTGGAAAAGGAGTTGCAAAAGGTTAATGAAGAAAACTCCTTCCCCCCAAAAAAAAGAATGGAGTCTAGAGAAACTAATGACTCCACGAGACAGCAAGAGTCAGTTAAACGAAATCAAATAATAGAAGCAAATGTAAAATACCTCATCAACAAAACCACTGACCTCGAGAATAGATCGAGGAGGTGCAACCTGAAAGTTATAGGACTTCCTGAAAACATTGAAGAGAAAAAAAGCCCGGACTTGATATTACAGGATCTAGTGATGGAAAACTGCCCTGATATCATGGAATCAGAGGGCAAAGTAGTTATTGAAAGAGTACATCGATCCCCACCAGAAAAAGATCCTAAAATGAAAACACCAAGGAATGTTGTGGCCAAACTGCAGAACTATCAGATAAAAGAGAAAATCCTGCAAGCAGCCAGAAAGAAACAATTTAAATATCAAGGAGCCACAGTAAGGATCATGCAGGACCTGGCTGCATCAACTTTAAGGGCTCAAAGGGCCTGGAACGAGATATTTCAAAGAGCATGGGAGGTTGGAATGCAGCCAAGAATCTACTTTCCTGCAAAGCTGAGTAGGGAAAAAGATGGACATTTAATGAAATGGAAGAATTCCAAAAATTTCTGATGAAAAGACCAGAGCTAAACAGAAAATTCGGGCATCAAACAGGAGGTTCAAGAGACACATGAAAAGGTAAAAAAAAAGGGGGGGGCAGTAAAAGAAAAAAAAATTGCAATCCAGTAAGTTGAAACTGGCTATATCCCAGCATGGGGGTAAAAAAAAATTCTCATAAACCTTGTGAAATGTAACTCTAACAGAGAGAATACACCTAGCCAGAAATGATAGACATTCATGACCTATCCATGAGACTACTATCTAATGAGAGGTAACTGGCTTTAACCCCACTTGGGAGAAAGACTCTAATAACTCTTAGGAATTTTGACTCTATTCAATAGAATATACAGAACTAAAAGGGAAAGACACTTAGAATTTTCTATGACTTAGATAGAATGATCTAAAAAAAAACACTACTGCCCTAAAAAGGGGGACAGGAAAAAGATGGGAGGAGGGAGGGAATTGAATGGGGTAAATCTCATTACACTAAGAAGTACAAAAAATCTATGGTAATAGTGGGGAAGAAGGGAGTGGAGGAGAAACACCTGAATCTTCTTCTCATCAGACTTGGCTTAAAGTCAACCTACACATACTCAGTTAACTTATAAAACATCTACCCTTTCAAGTATTAAAAGGGGAAAGGGGAGGGGGGGTGGAGAAAGGGAAGGAGAGGGGGGAAATAAGGGGAAATAACAAAAGGAAGGGAAGGGAAAAGGGAAAGGGGAAAGAAAGGGGAGGGCGTGATGTAGGAGGGCAAACACATTGAAGGGGGTGGTTTTCAGAAACAAAAGACTGGGCAATATAGATAAAAGGGGGCTAAGGGGGGAAAAATACAAACAGAGGAAAGATAGCATGGAGGGCAATAAAAAATTAATAATCATAACCTTGAATGTAAATGGGATGAACTCTCCCTTAAAACATAAGCAAATAGCAGAGTAGATTAAAAACCAGAATCCTACAATATGCTGCTTACAAGAAACTCATCTGAAGCAGAGAGATACATATAGAGTAAAGGTAAAAGGCTGGAGCAAAATATATTTTGCTTCAGCTGAAGTAAAAAAAGCAGGGGTAGCAACCTTATCTCAGACAAAGCAGCAGCAAAAATAGATAAAGTTAAAAGAGATAAGGAAGGAAACTTTATCCTTCTAAAAGGTACCATAGACAATAAAGTCATCTCAGTATTGAATATATATGCACCCAGTGGGACAGCACCCAAATTCTTAGAGGAGAAGCTAAAAGAATTACAGGAAGACATAGACAGTAAAACTCTACGAGTAGGAGACCTCAACCTCCAGCTATCAGATCTAGATAAATCAAATCATAAAACAAACAAGAAAGAAATTATGGAGGTAAATAAATTGTTAGAAAAATTAGATATGGTAGACTTATGGGGGAAACTGAATGGGGATAGAAAGGAATATACCTTTTTCTCTGTAGTACATGGAACTTATACAAAAATTGTCCATGCACTAGGACATAAAAACCTAATGATCAACTGCAGAAAGGCAGAAATAGTGAATACATCTTTCTCAGATCACAATGCAATAAAAGTCATATGCAATACTGGGCCAAGGAGATATAGACCCAGAGAAAATTAGAAACTGAATAACCTCATTTTAAAAAATGAGTGGACCAAAAAACAAATTATAGAAAGAATTAACCATTTTATCCTAGATAATGATAATAATGAAACAACATACCCAAACCTATGGGATTCATTCAAAGCAACTCTCAGGGGATATATTATACATCTAAATGCTTATATGAATAAATTGGAGAAAGAGGAAATCAATGAACTAAACATGCAACAAAAAAATTACAGAAAGAACAAATCAAAAATCCCCAATTAAGTACCAAATTAGAAATTCTAAAAATTAAAGGAAAAATTAATAAAATTGAAAGCAAAAAAAACTATTGAATTAATAAATAAAACCAAAAGTTGGTATTATGAAAAAAACAATAAAATTGATAAACCTCTGGTCAATTTGATTAAAAAAAGAAAGAAAACCAAATTGCTAGTATCATAAATGAAAAAAGGTGAATTCACCACCAATGAGGAGGAAATTAAAGTAATAATTTGAAATTATTTTGCCCAACTCTATGCCAATAAATTTGATAATCTAAGTGAAATGGATGAATATTTACCAAAATAAAAGTTGCCCAGGTTAAATGAAGAAGAGATTAAATACCTAAACAACCCTATCTCAGAAAAAGAAATTCAACAAGCCATTACTGAACTCCCTAAAAGAAAATCTCCAGGGCCTGATGGATTCACAAGTGAATTCTACCAAACATTTAAGGAACAATTGGTTCCAATCCTATATAAACTCTTTGGAAAAATAGGGAAATATGGAACTCTGCCTAACTCTTTCTATGAAACCAATATGGTACTGTTACCTAAACCAGGAACAGTTAAAACAGAGAAAGAAAATTATAGATCTATCTCCCTGATGAATATAGATGCAAAAATCCTAAATAAAATCTTAGCAAAACCATTACAACAAGTCATCACTAGGATAATACATTATGATCAAATAGGATTTATTCCAGGAATGCAGGGTTGTTTCAATATTAGGAGAACTGTTAGTATACTCAATTATATCAACAACAAGCCTATCAGAAATCATATGATCATATCAATAGATGCTGAAAAAGCTTTTGACAAAATACAGCATCCATTCCCATTAAAAACACTAGAGAGTATAGGAATAAATGGACTGTTCCTTAAAATAATTAGCAGTATCTATCTGAAACCATCAACAAGCATTATCTTCAATGGGGAGAGGCTAGAGGCATTCCCAATAAGATCAGGTGTGAAACAAGGGTGCCCATTATCACCACTACTATTCAATATTGTATTAGAAATGTTAGCATCAGCAATTAGAGAAGAAAAAGAAATTAAAGGATTTAGAATTGGGAAGGAAGAGACAAAACTCTTACTCTTTGCAGATGACATGATGGTCTACCTAGGGAATCCCAAGAAATCATCTAAAAAACTATTGGAAACAATTAGCAATTTTAGCAAAGTTGCAGGTTATAAAATAAACCCTCATAAATCCTCAACTTTTCTATATATGTCTAGCAAGAAACAGCAGGAAGAGCTAGAAAGAGAAATCCCATTCAAAGTAACCTCAGACAATATAAAATATTTGGGAGTCTATTTGCCAAGACAGACTCAGAATCTTTTTGAAAACAATTATAAAACACTTCTCACACAAATTAAATCAGATTTAAATAACTGGGCAAATATCAACTGCTCATGGATAGGTAGAGCTAATATAATAAAAATGACAATTCTACCAAAACTAAACTATCTGTTTAGTGCCCTACCATTCAAAATTCCAAAAAATTACTTTAATGGGGTAGAAAAAATTGTAAGTAAATTCATATGGAGAAATAAAAAGTCAAGAATTGCCAGTAGCTTAGTGAAAAAAAGTGCAAAAGAAGGTGGCTTAGCCCTACCAGATCTAAGATTATATTATAAAGCATCAGTCATCAAAACTGTTTGGTATTGACTAAGAAATAGAGTGGTGGACCAGTGGAATAGACTAGGTGTAAAAGTAGGAGATGATTATAGTAACCTGCTGTTTGATAAACCCAAAGAGTCTGGCCATTGGGATAAAAACTCCCTCTTTGATAAAAATTGCTGGGAAAATTGGAAGTTAGTATGGAAGAAACTTAGATTAGACCAATACCTCACACCTTTACAAAGATAAGATCCAAATGGTTACAGGACATAGACATAAAAAACAATACTATAAGCAAATTAGAAGATCAAGAACTACTCTACCTGTGAGATCTATGGAAAAGGGAACAGTTTGTGACTAAGGAACAGTTGGAGAACATCACCAAAAACCAATTAGATGATTTCAATTACATTAAACTAAAAAGCTTTTGCACAGATAAAACCAATGTAACCAAGATCAAAAGAAATGTTGTAAATTGGGAAAAGATCTTTACAAGTAATGATTTTGACAAAGGACTCATTTCTAAAATATACAGAGAACTGAGTCATATTTTTAAAACAAAAAGTCATTCCCCAATTGACAAATGGTCAAAGGATATGCAAAGGCAATTTACAGATGAGGAGATCAAAGTAATCCATATGAAAAAATGCTCTAAATCATTATTAGAGAAATGCAAATTAAAGCTTCCCTGAGGTAACATCTCACACCTCTCAGATTGGCCAGTATGACCAGGAAGGATAATGATCATTGTTGCAAGGAATGTGGGAAATCTGGGACACTATTACACTGTTGGTGGAGCTGTGAACTCATCCAACCCTTCTGGAGTGCTATTTGGAACTATGCCCAAAGGGCAACAAAAATGTACATACCCTTTGACCCAGCAATACCAATACTGGATCTAGACCCTGAAGAGATGAGGAAAAAGGGTAAAAACATTACTTGTACAAAAATATTTATAGCAGCCCTGTTTGTTGTAGCAAAGAATTGGAAATCCAGTAAATATCCTTCAATTCGGCAATGGCTTAGCAAACTGTGGTATATGTATGTCACGGAACACTATTGTTCTGTTAGAAACCAGGAGGGATGGGATTTCAGGGAAACCTGGAGGGATTCACATGAACTGATGCTGAGTGAGATGAGCAGAACCAGAAAAACATTGTACACCCTAACAGCAACAAGGGAGTGATGTTCAAGCTTGAAAGACTTGCTCATTCCATCAGTGTAACAATCGGGAACAATTTTGGGCTGTCTGCAAAGGAGAGTACCATCTGTATCCAGATAAGGTGCTGTGGAGTTTGAACAAAGTACAAGGACTATTCCCTTTAATTTAGAAAAAAAAAAAACCAGCTTATTGTTTGATCTTGTTACCTCTTAGACTTCTCTTTAATGATATGATTTCTCTTTCATCACACCCAATTTGGATCAAGGTACAACATGGAAACAAAGTAAAGACTGACAGAGTGCATTCTGTGGGGGGGGGTGGGGAGGGAAGCAGGATTGGGGGAAAAGTGTAAAACTCAAATAATATCTTTTTTTTTAGGTTTTTTTTTTTTGTTTTGCAAGGCAAATGGGGTTAAGTGGCTTGCCCAAGGCCATACAGCTAGGTAATTATTAAGTGTCTGAAACCGGATTTGAACCCAGGTACTCCTGACTCCAAGGCCGGTGCTCTATCCACTACGCCACCTAGCTGCCCTCAAATAATATCTTTAATAAAAAATAAATTTAAATTAAAAAAAAGTAATAGGGAGATTTGCTACTATAGATACGATGAGTGGCAATGAATAGTTGAGGACAATATTCTGCTAATTCAGATCCTGCTTATTCTCATATTCCTACTCAATCTGAGGCCAGGTCTTTGCTTATCTGAAGTGTCTGTTCAAGTTATACATATCAATGAATTGAATGACTACCCATCCAGCTATGTGTCATAGTCTATATAAATGATAATTTTCACCCAATTTATTTTTTGAATGCAAACAACAAATGGATTTTTGGTACTGTTGTGGATCTCAGTAAATAGTCTTTGTGACATTCTTGGATGATGGAATTAATAAAATATCTTCTAATAGAAACATTTGGTGAAGTTCATCTTCAATAGAGAGAGCTTTTTTCCTTTGGCTTTTTTCCTTGACTCTAGTGCATCTAATGTACCCCTTTCTGGAGGAGAACCTTTTCTATATACATTATTTCTGGTGTTTTTGTCCTACAAAGTCAAATATTTTTTATCATGTCAATAATATTTAGAATTTATATATTGTTAGGTGGCAGCTAGGTGGTGCAGTAGATAGAGCACCGGCCCTGGAGTCAGGAGGACTTGAGTTCAAATCCAGCCTCAGACACTTAATAATTGCTTAGCTAAGTGACCTTAGGCAAGTCACTCAACCCCATTGCCTTAAACAAATGAAAGTCTAAAAGAAGAATTTATATATCATTTTAAGGGTTTCAAGTACTTTATGTGGATTATCTAAATAATAACATAAGACTATTATATTCTCTATGTATAGCAGGGTGGACATAAACATGTATTCTATAGAAAACAATTTTTTTCACTTCCTTTTCATCAAAATTCATTCCTTTAACTCTTTATAATCTTTATCTCCATTGGTTTACAAAGCAGGAGTCCCCCACATCTCTCTATTCCCACTTAGGTCTAGGAAGGTTGTAATGCTGATTGTGGGAACCATGAAAGTAAGATAAGAAAGAATGAAATTAATTTCTTTTTTTCTTTGCACATTAAATTTATTTAATTTTTGCTAATTATATGTAAACAAAATTTTTAACATTCACTTTTTAAAATTTTGATTTCTTACTTTTATCCTTTCACCTCTTCTTGAGAAAGCAAACAATTTGATACAGATTTTCAGGTGTGATCTTGCAGAAGCTATGATGCAGAAGAAAACACAGACCAAAAAAATGCCCCAACAACCAACAACCCAAGAAAAATAAAGTAAAAAAAAGTATGCTTACATAAGGGAATTTGTATTCAGACTCCATCAGTTCTTTTTCCGTAGGTAAATAGTATTTTTTTCAAAATAAACCCTTTGAAATTGTCTTGTATTATTGTATTTCTGAGAATAGCTACATCATTCATAGTGGATCATCATTTAATATTTCTTTTCTGTGTACTCTGTTCTTCTGTGTAGTGGGTTCTCTTTTTATTTTGCTTCAGTTTGAGTCAATTTTCAGTAGAAAAGAGTTAGGTTGGAAATTCTGACCTTTTGTTAGACATTAGATTGGTTTCTCTAGAACATTCCCTTCTATTTGTCCACTCCCTTTCCCAGACTGTCCCTGAATAGAAGATTTTGAGATAGAGTACAGTACATGGAATAGGATTTCATGGAGTTCTAGTTAGATTTGGATTTGGAGTCAACAGAATTTAAAACCAGGCTCTCCTAGACTTACTTACCTTTGGCAAGTAAGTCACTTTCTTTCTCTGAATATATTTCTTTACCTATTAAATAAAGTATTTAAACTTTTTTTAAAAATAAAGAAAATCATGCATTTTCATCTCATGTGTTGATCAAGGAGAACCTCAATTCATGTATAACCAATATTATAAAGATAAGACATCAGCAGTTGCTTTTGTGGTCTCAGTTAATTTTTTTTTTGTTTGACAAAAGCAATATATATGTAGTCTTCTCTCTCTCTTTTTTTTTTTGGAATCATCCATTATTTGAGATATCTTGAAAACTTATCTTTGAGTACTTTAAAAGAAATTAATCCATTTTTAGCCCAAATTTCAGATGCTTACATAAGGGAATTAGAACAAGAAGTGATAGTGAAGATTACGTGAACCACACTAACTTCATCTTGGGATACAATTGTGGATTTCGTTCAGTTCCCTTTCTATTCAATTAAGGATCTGATCCAATTTCTGGCTTCTGAGAAAACTTTATTGCATCATTTGAATCTAGCCCTGTGTGACTGAGAAGCTGGATTACCTCTACCTGCTGCATAGAGACTCTAAGCTGAGGACCTAGGGTATGTTGACCAGGAACCTGGTTAGAAACAAAGATTGATTCAGGGTTGAGTTTTTTCCATCCTTAACTGGTCTTATTTGATTAATTGTTTATAATGGATAAAAGTCTGTCTCTCCCTTTATTCAGGGTTTATGCCTAAACTGAGGAAATTTAGTCCCAATTTGTTATTTATTTGTCATAAATTACTTAGTCACTTCAACTTTCACTCACTACTTAGATACATACATGCATACATATACATATATATGCACATATTTGTAGTATATATACAGAGATCAATTGACAGTATATATATATATATGCACACATATATATGTGCTTCAGTTCATCATTGTTTTCTTTTTTATTTTAATTTATTTTTAATTTATTTATTTGTTTAATTAGTTAATTAATTTTATTTGTATAATTTATTTTAATTTTTTATTTTAATTCAATCTGACCATTATTTATATAATATGACTTGTTTTGTTTTTTTATTGATATTTTACTTTTCCATTTACTGTTAAGTTTTTCAACATTCATTCACATGCATATGTATACACATACGCATATATGTATATATATATATATATGTGTGTGTGTGTGTGTGTGTGTGTGTGTGTTCCATAATTTACTTCTACCCTCCCATCCCCCTTCCCTCAGCAGTGAACAATCTGGTGAAAACTGTTCACATACATTTGTGTTTAACATGTTTACATTTTAGTCATCTTTTGAGTGAGGAAAGATAGGAAAAAACAAGAGAAATTTTTTAAAAAGTGAATGGAGTGTTCTTTCAGACTGTAATTTTTTCTAAATTTTGTTAGCTTTTCTTCCTCTGGATGTGGATAGCATTGTCCATAACATGTCTCCCAGGGTTGTCTTAGCTCTCTGAACTGCTGAGAGGAGCCACATACATCAAGCTTAGTCAAAATACAAATAGTCCCTGCTTTCCTTAACAAAAGGTTAAGTCCCCTGGGGTGGGGAGGGTTGGGTAAAGTGTGAGAGAATATAGGTCATGGGGGGAGGGGCAAAAATAGTTAAAGAAATAATTTGACTTTGGATGATACTTTGGCTCATGAGGAGGATTGTGTATCCTTGGAGGGTACTTGAAAAGGGGGTAAGGTAAAAAATGATTATAATTATAGTATGAGGTAATTTGAGACAATGCTGCTTATTATCAAGCTATCAAAAATCAAACTGTAATTTATAATACCTGATTAATAGTACTAGAGAAATAAATAATACTAAATAAATTACACCAGGTGAAGAGGCACAAAGATTTATAATTTTAGAGGGAATGAATGGAACGAGTGAACTCTGAGTAAATTTTATTCATTAGATTTAGCCCAGAGAGGAAATCATATGCATTCCCACTTAGGTTTGAAATTTTATCTTAATCTACAGGGAAGTGAGGTCACAGGAAAAGGGAAAGATAAGGGAAGAAGGGACTGATAAAAGGGAAGGGAAGATATAAGTGAAAATGAACTGAAAGTTAAATTTTAAAAGAAAAGACAAAGGGAAAAGGGAGTAAAATTTTGGTGAGGAGGAATATGAAGAAAGGAAAAAGAAAAATATAAATGGAGAAAGATAGCATGGTGGGAAATACAGAATAGTAATCTTAACTGTAAATGTGAATGGGATTAACTGTCTCATAAAACAGAAGTGGATATCAGAATGAATTAAAAACTAGAATCCTACAATATGTTGTTTGCATGAAATACATTTGAAGCAGAGATACACACAGGGTTGGAAGGTTGGAACAAAATATATTATGACTCAGAGGAAGTAAAAAAAAAATCAGGGGTACCAATCCTGGTCTCAGATAAAGTAAAAGCAAAATCGATCTCATTAAAAGGGATAAGGAAAGAAACTATATCTTCTTAAAAGGCACCATTGGTTATGAAGTATCATTACTAAACACGTATGCACCTCATGTTCTATCATCTAAATTCCTAGAGGAAAAGTTGAGTGAATTACAAGGACACGTAGACAGAACAACTTTAATAACAGAAACCCTCAATCTCCCTCTTACAGAACTAGATAAATCTAACCACAAAATAAACAAGAAGGATGTTAAGAAGGTGAATGAAATCTTAAAAAATTTAGAAATGATAGACCTCTGGAGAAAACTTAATGGGGATGGAAAAGAATACATTTTTTTCTCATCAGAAACACAGAAATAATAAATATACTCTTATACTATGATGTAATAAAAATTACATGTAGTAAAAAGTCATGGAAAGATAAACCAAAAACTATTTGGTAATTGAATAATCTTATCTTAAAAATGAGTGGATTAAACAGAAAATAAAAGAAATAATCAATAATTATATCCAAGAAAATGATACTAATGAGACATCATACCAAAATTTATGGGATGCAGCAAAGGCAGTTTTGAGGAGAAATATATCTCTAAATGCATATATATGAATAAAATAGAGAAAGAGATCAGTGAATTGGATATGCAACTAACAAAGCTAGAAAAAGAACAAATTAAAGATTCTCAATTAATATTAAATTAGAAATTCTGAAAATCAAGGGAGATTAATAAAATTGAAAGCAAGAAAACCACTGATCTCATAAATAAAACTGAGTTGGTTTTATGAAAAAGCCAATAAAATAGACAATTAACCAAAGGTTAATCTGATTTAAAAAAAAGAAAAAAGATAACAAAATTACTAGTATCAAAAATGAAAAGGGCAAACTAACCACCAATGAGGGGGAAATTAAAGAGATAATTCAGAGCTACTTTGCTGAATTATGTGCCAATAAATTGGACAACTTGAGTGAAATGGATGAGTATTTACAAAAATACAAACTGCCCAAATTAACAGTACTTAAATGACCCCATTTCAGAAAAAAAGAAATTGAGGAAATCATCAATATACTCCCTAAGAAAAGGTCTTCAGGTCCAGATGGATTTAGAAGTGAATTCTATCAAACATATAAGGAACAATTAATTCCTATTCCACATAAATTATTTTTAAAAAATAGGAGTTCTGCCAAACTCCTTTTATGACACCAACATGGTGCTGATACCTAAACTAGGAAGAAACAAAAGAAAGAAAATTATAGACTAATCTCCCTAATGAATATTGATGCAAAAATCTTAAATAAAATTTTAGCATTGAGACTACAGTGAGTTATTACTAGGATAATACAACATGATCAGGTGGAATTTATACCAGGTAAGCTGCGATGATTCACTATTAGGAAAACACTCAATATAATTGAACATATCAATAGCAAAACTGAAAGAAATCATAGGATTATCTCAATAGATGCTGAAAAAGCCTTTGATAAAATATATCTTTTCTATTAAAAACACTAGAAAGTTTTGGAATTAATGTTTTTCCTTAAAATAATAAGCAATATCTTTCTAAAACTATCAAAAAATATTATATGTAATAGGAATGAACTAAGCATTTCTAAAAAAAATTAGGGGAGAACAAGTATGCTCATTATCATCATTAATATTCAATATGGTATTAGAAATGCTAGTATTAGCAGTAAGAGAAGAAAAAGAAATTGAAGGAATCAGAATTGGCAATGAAGAAGCAAAGCTTTCACTCTTTGCAGATGATATCAAGGTATACTTAGAAAACCTGAGAAAATCATCTAAAAAGCTCCTTGAAACAATTAACAAATTCAGCAAAGTAGTAAGATATAAAATAAACCACATAAATCACCAGCATACTATATTTGAATAACAAAGCCCAAGAGCAAGAGATAGAAAGAAATTCCTTTTAAAATAACTATAGACAACAGTAAATACTTGGGAATCTACCCCCACCCAAGACAAACCCAGAAAGGGTATTAACACAATAATAAAGCACTTCTCACTGAAAAAAAAGTCAGATCTGAATAATTGGAAAATGTCAATTCCTCATTGTTAGGTTGAGAATTCCTCCTGGATTAAATTGCTTATTCAGTGCCATACCAATTAAACTACCAAATAACTATTTTACTGAGCTAGAAAAAATAGTAACAAAATTCATCTGAAGGAACAAAAGGTCAAGAATAGCAAGAGAACTGATGAAAAAAAAAGGTATAGGATGGTGGTTTAGTTCTACCATCTCTAAAACTATACTATATAGCTACAGTCATCAAAACTACCTGGTACTGGTTAAGAAATAGAGTAACTGATCAGTGGATTAGGAGAGGTTCAAAAGAACCACAATAAATGACTACAGCAATCTACTGTTTGACATACCCAAAGACATCAGCTTCTGGGATAAGAACTCATTCTTTGACAAAAATTGTTAAGAAAAATGGAAAATAGTATGGCAAAAACTAGGCCTAGACTTACATCTCATACCCCATACCAAAGTAAGGTCAAAATGGGTACAGGATTTAGACATAAATGGTGACACCATAGAAAAATAAATGGAATAAAAAATACTCTATCCCTCAGATCTATGGAAAAGGGATAAATTTCTGACCAAACAAGAATGAGTACCTTATAAACTGCAAAATGAATGATTTTTACTATATTAAATTAAAATTTGTTCTTTGCTTTAGATTTTTGCAAGGTAAATGGGGTTAAGTGACTTGCCCAAGGCCATACCTCTAGGTAATTCTTAAGTGTCTGAGGTCGGATTTGATCTCAGGTACTCCTGACTCCAGCCAGGGCTGGTACTCTATCCACTATGCCACCTAGCTGCGCCCCCCCTCCAATTTTGCACTAATAAAATCAATGTTGCCAAAATGAGAAAGAAAGGAGAAAGCTGGGAAACAATCTTCACAGCTAGGAGTTCTGATAAAGGTCTCATTTTTAAAATATATATAGAGAGAATTACATCAAATTTATAAGGTTGCAAATCATTCACCAATTGAAAAATGGTCAAAGATATGAATAGACAGTTTTCAAATGAAGAAATTAAATATATATATATATATATATATATATATATATATATATAATCATATGGTATTCATTTAAAAAATATTTAAGGCAATGGGGTTCAAGTGACTTGACCAAGGTTACACAATTAGGTAATTATTAAGTGTCTGAGGTTGGATTTGAATTCAGGTCTTCCCGACTCCAAGGCTGATGCTCTATCTACTGCACCACCTAGCTAACCCCTATATATATAATCATATGAAAAAATGTTCCAAATCTTTATTGATTAGAGAAATGCAAATTAAAACAATAATGATGTTTCACCTCACACCTATCAGATTAGCCAAGAAGAGAAACAAAAAATGATCAATGTTGGAGAGGTTGTTGGTGGATTGGGACATTGATGCATTGCTGGTGGAGTTGTGAACGGGTCCAACTATTCTGGAGAGCAATGGAACTATGCCCAAAGAGCAATAAAAATGACCTAGCAATTCTAATTCTAGGCCTAAATTAAAAAAAAATGGGGATGCCCTTCAATTGGAGAATGGCTAAATAAGTTATGATGCAAGAATACTATAGAATATTATTATTCTATAAGAAACCATAAATGATTAGACCCTAGAGAAGCATGGTATGATGTACAGGATCTGATGCTGAGTGAAGTGAGCAGAAGCAAGAGAACAATGTATACATTAACAATAATACTGTGAGATGAACAACTTTGATGGAAGCAGTTTCAGCAGTTCAGAGAGCTAAGACAACTGTATTAGATGAACTATGAACAATGTTATCCCTATTCAAAGAAAGTAAAACGAAACAAAACAAAACAAAGCAAAACAGTAAAAACAACCCTTCAGAATCTGAACACTTTATAGTAATTATCTCTTCTCCTAATCCTAATTCCTCATACCAAAATGACTAATATGTAACCATGTTTATCATAAAATACACATATATTATATATATATATATATATATATATATATATATATATATATATATATATGCAATGCTTACTTGACTGTTCACCACTGAGGGAAGGAGGATGGGAAGGGAGGGTGGAAGGAAATTTCATAATTTAAAAATATATATGTGCTTATGGATGAAAAAATAAATAATAATGCAATATTGTTGTTAATAAGTACATGTTCTCTTGGCCCTGCTCTCTTCACTCAGCATCATTCCATGCTTCTATAGAGTTGGACCATTCATGGTTTTCCATAGTATTCCATAATATGTATATGCCATAATTTGTTTAGATTTTCCTTAAATGATGAATATACCTTCAATTTCCAATTCTTTGCCATGGCAAAAAGAACTGCTATATTTTGGAACATATGGTACTTTCCACATTTTTTTATGCTTTCTTCTGGATATAGATATAGTGTTGGAATGACTGGGTCAAAGGATATCATCAGTTTTATTGATCTTTGGGCATAGTCCATATTGCTCTCCAGAATGGTTGGATTAATTCTCAACTCCACCAACAAGCTTCAATGTTCCAATCCTGTAACAATCTCTCCAATAATGATCGTTTTCCCCTTTTTCTCATTTCAGCCAAGTTGATAGGTGTAAGTAGCTCATGTTTGTTTTAATTTACATTTTCTCTAATCAGTAATAATTTGGAGCATTTTTTCATATGATTATATATAGCTTTAATTTCTTCGTTTGAAAACTGCTTGTTCCTTTGACCATTTGTCAATTGGGGAATGACTTGTAACCTTATAAATTTAATTCAATTCTCTATATATTTTAGAAATGGGGCGGCCAGGTGGCACAGTGGATAGAGTACCCGCCCTGAAATCAGGAGTACCTGAGTTCAAATCCTGCCTCAGACACTTAATAATTACCTAGCTGTGTGGCCTTGGGCAAGCCAATTAACCCCATTTGCCTTGTAAAAACCTAAAAAAAAAAAAAAAAGAAAAAAAAGAAATGAGACCTTTATCAGAATCTTTAGCTATGAAAATTGTTTCCCAGCTTTCTGTTTTCCTTCTAATCTTGGCAGCATTGATTTTATTGGTGCAAACATTTTTTGAATTTAATATAATGAAAATCAACTATTTTGTAATTTATAATTTCTTTTGTAATTTATATATTTCTTGCTTTGTCATAAATTTCTTCCCTTTCCATAAATCTGACTCATAGAATATTTCTTGATCTATTGGTTACCAGTTTAGCTCTTTATGTCTAATCTCATTTGTACCCATTTTGACTTTATTTTGGTACAAGGTATGCCTAGTGTTTGCCATACTATTTTCCAGTTTCCCCAGCAATTTTTGTCAAATAGTGAGTTCTTATCCCAGAAACTATTGTCTTTGTATTTGTTAAACAGTAGATTACTGTAATCATTTACTACTGTTTCATTTGAACCTATTCTAATCCTCTGATCCATTATTTTATTTCTTTTTTTAAAATTTTCATTTATTTCCTTTTTGAAATTTGAGTTTTATAGCCCTTTATTAGCAACTAAAATAGAAGGTATCAGTTGTACAACGGGTAGTAGTCGACTACACTAGACAGTTATTATATTCTAAGACAGATCATTTATAAATGCAATGTTCATTGTTTAAGAGCTTCCACTCTTTGTTTGCTTGTTTACAATTTGTAAAACTATTCTGAAAGTTGAATATATATGCACAGGTCTGCAAGGAGTGAAAATTTAGAATATGATAAATGCTATACATGTTGTATTTGAAGGACCATCTGCCACCATAACTTTATATACATCATCACTTTTTTTAAATCGTAAAATATTTTGATGCCAATCTTCCTTCCCTCCATTGTCCTAAACAGGAAGGCATTTTATAAGGAGTTGAAATTAAGGAAGGATTACATAGAATAGAAAACAAGAGAAGAAAGTTCTATTAATTTGGGGGTTTCAGTATCCCGAAAGTCCAGGAACTGTATCTTTGTAAGGTCTAGGCTGGCATCCCATTTAGAGAATGAGTATGTGCACCCTGAGAAGTCAGAGCTTCAGTGCTCCAGCTGCATAATAACTCACTGAACTGTCCTGCCAGTTTCTACATTGGCTCAACGGGGCATAATTCATAAATGAAAAGCTCATATATATTCCATTCTTCTGGAGCTCTGTGATACCATTTAGTAAGACCTCAATGGGATGTCTTCCACATATTGTGTTAGGATATTTCTTCAAGTAATTGCTAAAAGATACAGGGTCTGTTCTGTAATACTCATGCCCGTTGTATATATAGATGTTCAATGGATCTATAACTCTCCCCTGGGATGCATTATAGTAACTATAACAGAAACTTTGACCCCAATGGCAGAAATCAGAAGAAACCACAAAGAGATTACTAGGATCCGCTATTTACTGAAGAGTTTTCCCCATTCCTGTTTTGACTCACTCAGACCTCTAACCAATATAGGAATAATGGTAAACTCAGCCTTATGGCTTTCCATGGCTTTAGCAGTATAAGGCAAATGCATTTCAATACTGTGTTCATCTTCATCTGTCTGCAATGACATGAGCTCAGACATTCCTGTCTTCCATAGTTCTCCATAAATCTTTTGATCAGTGCAAAGGAGGAAGGGGGAAGAGGAGGGGGGAAGGGGAAAGGGAAGGGGGAGAAGGAAATGGAAGCAGCAGTGACCCGGTCCGGGATCACCGTGCACACGGATGGCTGCCAGAAGAAGGGGTCCGCAGCATACCCAGATCGCGGCAGAGTCCTGGAGCTAGCCCCCCGGAGTCACTGCTTCTTCCTCAAATAGGGCAGAGCAGGCAGCCCAGCCCCCCTAACACCACTCACACCGCCCACCACCACCATTACTCTATTTCTTAACCAGTACCTGGAAGTTTTGAGACTGCTGCTTTATAGTATAGTTTTAGCTCTGGTAGAGATAGACGAACTTCCTTTACATTTTTTCCCTCAGTTCCCTCACTATTCTTGACCTTTTGTTACACCAGATGAATTTTGTTGCTATTTTTTTCTAGCTCGGTAACATAGTTATTTGGAAGTTTAAATGGTAGGACACTGAAAAAAGTAATTTAATTTGGGTATAATTGACATTTTTATTATATTAGCTCTACCTAATCATGAACAATTGACATGTTTCCAATTGTTTAGATTTGTATGAAAAGTACTCTGTAATTGTGTCCATACAGTTTCTGACTTCGGGAGAGGTAGATTCCCAAATATGTAATATTGTCTGCAATTACTTTATTTTTTTCTTATCCATTAGAGAATTTTATTTGTGTGTGTGTATATATATATATATATATATATATATATATATATATATATATATATATTATACCCTTATAAAAAAGAATCCCAGGGTTTTATTTTTTGTCCTGGGTGTTTTGTTCTCCTTCCTCATGATCCATGATGCCAGCTGAGGTTGTAAGCATAAATGAACCCAAATTGATGGGATGGTAGCAGTTTATTCTGCCACTTTTCCAGATCTTCAAATTGGATATCAAATCTGGGACTGATTACACCACACTTGTTTAATCTGTTGGTGAGGATCACAACAATTTTTCCTGCTCTGTGATCTTCAGTGATGATCAATGAATTTAAATTCGCCAATGTGACCATACTTCATCATCACAGTTAAGAACCAGATGATTACTTTAGAGCACGGCCTAATGAGAACCTGACATTTTCTTCGCTTTTCTGCATTGTTGATGCTTTTGAGAGCCAGGACATTCATGAACCATGGCAGCAGTACTGGAAGATAACAAAAGAGGTCTGCAAATACTTTAAATGGAATTTCTCTATCTCATGCTCTTGGGCTTTGTTGTTCATATATAGAAATGCTGATGACTTATGTGGGTTTATTTTATATCCTGATACTTTGCTGAATTTCTTAATTGTTTCATCTTCAAAGAGTGAAAGTTTTGCTTCCTCCTTTCCAATTCTGATTCCTCCAATTTCTTTCTCTTTTCTTATTGCTAAAGTTAACATTTCTAATATGATATTCAATACTAATGGTAATAATGGGTATCCTTGTTTCACCTCTGATCTTAATGGGAAATGCTCCTAGTTTATCCCAATTACTTAAAATATGTGTTGATGGTTTTAGATAGAAATTTTTATTATTTTAAGGAAAATACTATTTATTCCTTTGCTCTCTAGTGTTTTTAATAGTAATGGATGTTATATTTTGTCAAAGTCTTTTTCAGCAACTATTGAGGAAATCATATGATGTATTCAATTATGTTGAGTGTTTTCCTAATATACTTAATATAAATTCTACCTACCTAATATAAATTCTACTTGATTGTGTTGTATTGTCCTAATTATAACTTGCTATAATCTCTTTGTTAAACTTTTATTTAAGATTTTTTGCATCATTGTTCATTAAAGATACTGGTCTATAATTTTCTTTGTCTTGGTTCTTCCTGGTTTAGGTATCAACACCATATTGTGTCATGAAAGGAATCTGGCAGAAATCCTCCTGTTTTTTAAAATAGTTTATGTAGAATTGAAATTAATTGATCCTTAAATATTTGGTAGAATTCAACTGCAAATTCATCCGAACCTGTAGACTTTTTCTTAGGAAGTTTACTGATGGTTTTTTCAATTTCTTTTTCTGAAATAGGGTTATTTAAGTATTTTATTGCCCCTTCTGTAAATCTGTGCACTCTGCATTTTTTGCACAAAGTCCTCCATTTCACTCAGGTTATCAAATTTATTGGCATAGGATTGGGCAAAATAGTTCTGAATTATCTCTTTAATTTGGTGGTGAGTTCTCCATTTTCATATTTGAAACTGGTAATTTGTTTTCTTCTTTCTTTTTAAAAACATGATTAATAAAATGTTTATCAATTTTATTTAATTTTTTTCATAAAACCAACTCAGCTTTATTTATCAGATCAGTGTTGTTTTTGCTTTCAATTTTATTAATCTCTCCCTTGATTTTCAGAATTTCTAATTTGGCATGTAATAGAAAATCTTTAATTAATTCTTTTTCCTAGCTTTTTTTGCATACCCAATTCATTGTTCTCCTTTTTCTCTATTTTATTCATATAAACATTTAAAATTATAAAATTTACCCTAAAATTGCTTTGGCTATAGCCCATAATTTTTGGTATGATGTCTCATTGTTATCATTTTCTTGCATGAAATGATTTATTATTTCTATGATTTGTTGGTTGATTCACTCATTCTTTAAAATTAAGTTATTTCATTTTTTTCATTTTTCTTTCCATAGCCCTTTATTTACAGGTAATTTTTATTTCATCATGATCTGAAAAGTATGCATTTAGTATTTTTGCATTTCTGAATTTGAGTGTAAGGTTTTTTTTAAATATTTTAGTACATGGTCAATTTTGGTCTAGGTGCCTTTTATTATTTTCTAAAATGAAAATAAATCTGTTCCATATCGTGCTTATTTATTCCACTTGTAGTTTTACCTACAAATACTGTATCTAGCTCTGTCTTGCACCAAGATCATTTTTTATTGCTTTAAGCATTTTAGTTTGGTGATACTTTGTGGTATGGGGGAAACTGGAGTCATAGAAATTGGGTTTAAATCCTAGTTTTATATGTAGGTAAAGACAAGTAACAAATTTACTGGGTCTCCAGTTTCTTATCTATAAAATAAGGAAATTGATCTTAAAGTCTTTTTCTATTATAAATCCATGCTCCTTTGAAAAGGAAAAATATTGCTCATAATCTTCTGGTGTCTTTATATGTTATGTTTTCAAAATAAACTTGTACATTAGAGGAGTGGAATTTGTCTTGGCTGCCATATATTTTCTGTTTGGCAAGAATCATGCATGATAGACTATTACATATGAAAGAGACCATAAAGAACATATCCAACTCCCTCATTTTACAAAAATTGTAGCTGAGGTCCAAAATGTTAACCTAATTAGATACTTATTGAGAGGTAGAGTTTTGCATAGAAACATAAGAACCTTTTTTCCATATGATAAAAAAGTATCTAACTAAAACTGAAAGCTATCATTAGATATAAATGGAAACACTAGGAACTTTCTTAATAAACATATGAATAAAAATGGTTGTAGGGAACTGACACAAATAAATGACTCAAAGATATTCTATCTTTTATAAGTGGCCAAAAATACTAATAATTTTCCAAAAAAAAATTGTAAACTTTTAAATAACCATGTGAAAGAATCTTCCAAATTACTAATACTAAGAGAAATGCAAATTGAAACAACCCTGAGCTATCAGTTCATGTGAAAGTAATGGAATGTTATTGTGACAACAGTTAATGAAGATGAAAGATATGTAATTTGAAACAAGTCAAACCAGAAAAAAATATGCAAATTCAATTTAAAAGGACAAAAACAATAACAAAAATGAAACTAAATATCATCTAATTAAATTGAATAAATTTGGCCACAAAGAAGAAATCTTAGATTATATCCTTCTGTTGATGGTGGCAATATGAAACATTACATATATCATTGCATTTGTTTGGTGTTTTGCTAAATTACTTTTTTTTCTTTTTTCTTTTGGCCTATGTCATATAGGATGATGGGGAAAGGAGCGGACAATGAATATAAAGGGAAATAAAGATGATGTAAAAACAAAAATAGTCAATAAAAAGCTATTTAAATGAGTATAAAATTAATATTTGTAAATGAAGCTATATGATCTGAAACCCCTTTTGTCTGCCCTTTATCTGCCATCCAAATCTCTAGTAAAGAGTTCCTCTTCTCTGTATTGAGTTAGGTTTGTTCCCAAATAGTATGAACAATCTGTTGTCAGGTCTATACCTAAAGTCTCTCTATCTTTGCTCTATGAGATTTGATATTTTTTTTTTTTTGTTTTTAGCTCCAAAGGCATGGTGACCAAGAACTCATCTTTATTTTTCACTGGGTGTCCCATAGGCATATTAGACTCAACATGTTTTAAATAGACTTACATTTAAAACCCTACAATGTCTACCATTTCTAGTCCCACTATTTTTGCTAATGCTAGTGCCATTATTCCATGTACCTATGTTAACAACTTCTGAGTTCATAAATTTACCTCTTCATTCTCCATCATTTCTCATATCAATCCATTGCCAAGTCTTGATAGTGCTACCTCTGCAATGATTCTCATGTGTGTCATTTTCTTTCTACTCAGCCTCTATCCTAGAAAGGCCTTTAGCTCCTTTTGGCTGGAATATTGAAATAGTATTTAATTTATTTATTTTTATTTTTTTTTACAAGGCAAATGGGGTTAAGTGGCTTGCCCAAGGCCACTAGGTAATTATCAAGTGTCTGAGACTGGATTTGAACCCAGGTACTCCTGACTCCAAGGCCGGTGCTTTATCCACCATGCCACCTAGCTGCCCCGAAATAGTATTTTAAATGATTTCCTTAACTTAAATCAGTTCCCATGCCAAATCATCTTCCATACAATTGTCAAAGGGATATTCGTAAAACATAGATCTGATTGTTTCCCTCCCCTTATCAATAAGCTACATCAGCTTCCAATTGCCTCTAATAAGCTAAAACTCTTCCATTTGGTTTTAAAACCCCTTACATTCTGACTTTTCTAGGCTTATACCCTTCTATTAAATTATACCCCTTAACACACCCTATGGTCCAGCCAAGCTGACCTACTATCTATTCCTGATTAATTACATTTTACCTTATTCATCCTGGATTTTGCACAGATTTTTTATACTTCTGGCAGATACTCCCTTTTCATCTTTAATAATTATAGTCGGGGCGACTATATATAAAGTATATCCTTTATAGATATTTGTACTTATTTATATTACATATGTATGTTGCTTCCCTTAATGGTTTCTGAGTTCTGTGAATACAAGAATGTCTAGCACATAGTAGGGTCTTATAATATCAGTTTGTTCATGGCATGATAAAAGAGTTTGCAGAGACACTATCTACTTCAGAGGACCAACTTTCAGTAAGTAATATATTAATGAGCTTTTAAATACTGAATCTGATTTTCTGTGCATCTGATTCATTCCAGTTAACAGCTATAAATTCGTATTTGCCAAATAAACTTCCCACATGGGCAGTCTTTGTGTGCTTTCTGCTCTAGTCTGCATTCCTATTTCTGGCTACTAAGTATAGGAACTCTCATCTTCTATCAGCTAATCCAACCCTAGGAGAATCTTGACCTTTAGAATCATGAAAGATTTAGCCAAGGTTATGAGCTAGATAGCAACAGAGCCAGGAGCTACAACATAGTTTCCTGAATCTAGTCCAACACTCTTTCTGTGACACTATGGTTTGGAAAGATTTGAATATTCCTTTGTATTAATTATATGTAAAATTTGCTTTATTTTTTCTTAATTACATGTAAACAAACATTTTTAGTGTTTATCTTTTAAACATTTGAGTTCCAAATTTTCTCTCCTCTCTTTTCCTCCTCCCTCCTTGATAAGGCAAGCAATCTTATATAAATTATTTATGTGTAGTTATGCAAAACATTTATATTTAATAGAAAATTTTCTATCACTTATGTATGTTAGACACTGTAGAAAAGTATGATGGATGGATGGATGGAGGGAGGGAGGGATGTATGGAGGAATGAATGAGGAGTGATTGAATTTAAAACAATTTATCAAATATTATTATAAGACTGAGGGTAAAAATATCACAAAACCAAAATTGAACAAAAGTCTGGAGCTTGCATTCTAATAAGGCAAGATAATAAATAGAGAGGACTGGTAACTGGTTGCTGAGTTTTTGGAAAATGAGTTGATAGAGGAAGGTATGTAGGTAGCAATAGGTAGATGGCAAGATGCTAGATAACTGAATCAGGGTGAGCTATCAACTGGATCCCAGGACTAGCTAGATAATATGGACAGGATGCATTGTTTTTAGTCATTCAGCTACCAAGTAATATAGCATTCTCTTCTTATTTTTGTAATATCTTGGTGAGCAGATAGATTTCTGAAATGACAATTAGTATTGGAGTTCAGATCTAGTGGGACCCTATGATATTGGTTTGGAGGAATAGTTATCATCATCATAATACTCATAATTTTACTAAATGATTTTGGTGAATGATTAAAGGAACTGGAGAAGAGGTGAACTATGAAAATTATCTTTAAAAATATTTGATATGGTCATAATTTTAGAATTTTGACAGAATAAAGAAATAAGGGAGTTCAACCCAAGCATTCTGCAAATAAATGGAGATCCATTTAAATGACCTGCCCAAGATCACATATAGAAACAGAACCAGGGACCCTTCCTTTGTTATTTGAAAAGTATTGTATGAAAGAGGGAGGAGATATAATCTATTAAACTCCTTAGAATGCTTTATTCTTTGCTGCCTGGAGCTAATGCTCATTTATTCATTCTTTATCCTTTTTCTTCTATTCATGTTTGAACCTTGAACCATTCTTCATGATCCAGTTCAAATCTTTCCTCTTATATAACAATTTTCTAAATCACCCTCTTGATATAATTTTTATGTGCCCTATATTATGTCAAATATTTTACTTTTTATAATAAAGCAAAATATATTTCTTTATTGGTCATTTTTTAAAACTCTCATTGTTACTGAGTCTTTCAGCCAATCAGTCAATAAATATTTAAGTCCCAGCTATTGTTCTAAGCTCTGAGAATATAAAAAAGAGGGGAAAGAAAGCCCCTGCCCACAATGTGACTCACAATAGAATGGGGAAGACAACAATTAAATCTATGCAAACATGTCATACGCTGAGTTGTTCTGCATGGGTGAAGGAAACTCCTCACTGGGAATGATGGGATCAATAGGTCTGGTTTTAAAAAAAAGTGCTTAAGTAAAAATATTGCTTTGATTTATCTTTCATTTAAATTGATGAAGGTAACTGGTTAAAATGATAGACATGGAAAGAACATTCTAAGCTTTGAGTGGAGAGATGCTACAGGTAATATCAATATTACTTCACCTTTATAGTTCCATAGGTTGTTCATGGATTTAGAACTGAGAAGGACCTTAAAGATCCTCATTTTATGGAGGATGAAACAAAGTCACAAGCATATTATGTAGCTTGTTCAATAGGCATCAGGTCTAAGAATCAAACTCAAGTCCTCTGACCCCAAATCCAGATCTTTTCCACTAGACCAAACTTTCTCTAACCTGATTCAACTTTGCTACCTCTAGAATAGTGAATAGAGTATTACATTTAGAGTCAGGAAGACTTGAGTTCAAATCTTGCCTCAGATATTTACTAGCTGTATGACACTAGGAAAATTATCTACCTCCTCTGAACCTCAGTTTCCTCAATTGTAAAATAAAGTGGTTGATCTTGATGACCTCTAAGGACCCCTAACCCAAATATAAATTTATGATCTTCTGTTCCTATGATCCTTGGAACTTTACTTGGTCTCTTGCAATTCCCCACCATTCCTTACTGTATGTGCCTTCCTTTAGCAATAATTAGTGAATGTTGAGCAGCGAAGTGGCACAGTAGATAGAGTACCAGTCCTGGAGCCAGGAGGACCCAAATTCAAATCTGGCCTCAGACACTTAATAATTACCTAACTGTGTGACCTTGGGCAAGTCACTAAACCCCATTGCCTTGCAAAACAAACAAACAATAATTAATGAACATTTCTGAAGTATGCCATGAAATTCTAGATTCTGTCTATGTTTATGTGTCATGGGAAAAATACTGTCCTATTTGAAATGATGTAAAGGCATATTGTGCCATTAGAAGCTTTTTTTCCCCCTAGGACAGGGACACTCAAGGAGAAATCTGTTCAAAATAAGTCTTTGATCTGTTTCAAGGTGCCAGCTCACAAGAGGTAGCACGGGACAGATTGTAAGAGAGGTTGTTATCTCAGATTTTCCAGAATAGCTACACATCCTGTGGGAGGACCTTATCCTGAAAACTTTCAAGCCCAGTTTGGCAGACTCCAATCTTTTAGTAAGTTGAGCTGGTAATCATCCAAATATTTAATATCCGTCCCAACTGACCCTCCCCACCTATACCTATTAATATTTCTACTTGTTTCTCTTTGGGAGACATCACTTAGCAACCAATTGTTGAAGATTCATACTGTGTTTGATGATCAGTTTCTTTCTGAATGTGATGATGAAAAATTTTCTGAAACAACTTGATGAGAGCCTAATGGTCCAGAACAGGGAAAGAGAGCCTCTGGCAATCTCTGCAGCAGTCCCACAGTGTTCTGCTGTAGACAAGGGTAAAAATTACTTTTGTTTGTGTCTTCCTGAAGGCTCCTCATCTTGGAATGGGTGACTGATGAAGGGAAATAGCCAAGGACTGATTTTTTTTACCAGGAAGCCATGTTCCAAATTTCAATATTCTTTCAAATTTCTACTTATACTCCTGATATAGCAGTTTGCATAAAACATTATTATTTGCAGAACCGACTACCAAGTATAATAATTTAAAATTTCTGTACTTTTAATAGCTAGTTAGCTGGTGTCGAGGGGCACCATAGTATAATAGATAGAAAACTAGCCTTAGAACCAGTCAGGCCTGGGTTCAAAATTAATATTTGATACATTGGTTGGTTGACCCTTGGCAAGTCATTTAACCTCCCTACTCCAGACAATAAAACTTTAAGTTTCATGACTCATTTGCCTTTCTCCTCTATCACTGAAGCTCCCCTTTCCCATTGATGAGTAACTTCAATGTCAGGATCAGGAGAGTCATCTTTTATACCTTCCCCTCCCCCCTTTCAGCTCCCTTTTATATGGTCTCCCCCAGGTGGAATGTAAGCTTTATTTGTTTTATGTATCCTAGGCATTTAGCACAGTTTCTGGAACAATTTTAAGAACTTAATAAATGCTTTATGACTTTACTTGCAAAGCTATGAGTCCTTCATCAGAAAGTGCATAATACCAATGAAATCAATACTAATAATATTAGTAACAGAATATTCAAGTAATAAAGCATAGATTTAAATAAATACAAATGTAATTTAAACCTAATTTTTAATGGCTCATTTTAAAAATTGGTAGATGAGGTTTTTAGTGATGAACTTTTTCTGTCAAGATTGAACCAATCTTAAGGTTATCTAAAGCATTAAAAAGTGATATAACTTACCCAGGTCATACAACCAATATATATCAGAGGGGTTTTTTTTGGCTCTGAGGGAGCTTTGTATCTCCTAAGTCATGCCACATTTCTAAATATAAAGATAAGACAGAATATCTTGGATTTATGTGCACCTTTTCCTTTGTAAGATATCACAGCATTCCAGGAGATCTGCCTGCCTTCTGTCTCTTCTATCTGCAGTCTATCTTTTAGTACCAAAATGATATCCCTAAAACACAAATCTGACATGGTTTTCCCACCCCCAACACATACACATTTAAAAATTTTCAAGAATATCCCATTCCTTTTAGGATAAAACCCAATTAGTCCAGTCCACTATTTAAATTCCTCCACAGTCTGACTCCTAGTCTGATCTGATACAGCATTCCACCCCCTTCACACACTCTTGCCTCAGTCACTCATCTGTTTCTCATACATAATATTCTATCTCTCATCTTCTTGCCTTTGAACAAGCAAAGGCTCATGGTCTCTAATGAAGGGCAAATAAATCACCAGGGTAGCAATTTTCAAACCTTGCCTAAGGCACAAAAATGCCTTGTCCAAATGCTGTTCTCAGTTTCTCAACTTTGAGTTGCCCTAGTATGTTTTCTCCTGTTAAAATGACTAGGAAAGAAATTTCCTAATAACAGGACTCATGGGGTATTATCAGGATGAAGGATTATTGCCTTTCTCTTGTGCCATGGCAGCCCCTGTTTAAAACTTTTCTTTTGCTTTATTCCTCTCTCTTCCCCTGCCCCCCCCCCCACTCCTGGGTATAACATACATTTTCCTCTCCTTGTCTACCTAAAATAAATAAATAATATAATATAATTATTTACCTTGAGGGCCTCCTATCAATACACTTGAAAACATCATAGGATTTTAAGCTAGCAGGGATCATAAAAGTTAATCAAAAGAAAGAATAGTTGGGGGTGGCTAGGTGGTGGAGTGGATAGAGCACAGGCCTTAGAGTCAGGAGTACCTGGGTTCAAATCTGACCTCAGACATTTAATAAATTACCTAGCTGTGTGGCCTTGGGCAAGCCACTTAACCCCATTGCTTTGAAAAATCTAAAAAAAAAAAAAAGAATAGTCTCTCTGCCTTTAAAAAAATTTATAGTTTGGTTGGGAAGATATGACTAATATTCCTGAAATAATCAGAGACTATTGTCAGACAACATAAAATCAAGTGCTAATTTGTGTCAATAGGCAGCCAGTGGCAAAAAAAAATTGACCTGTAGAGGGTTAATGTTGGAACTGAGAACATTTCCAGATTCTTCTACCAACAGGTACTATTCTATAGCAATTCACACAATCTCTCAGCACCTTTTGACAATTGTGTAGGTGGAGGACCACCTGCATTGGCAGAAATTTTTCCACAGGGAATTTTTTTCCACTCATGAAAAGATAGATCTGGACAAAAACTAATGTGCTACAATATTGGTGAATAATAGTCATTTAATTTCATTTATATTTCTGAAACTTGGTATCAGAAAATACATTAAAAATTCCCAGGAAACTTCATTTATATTGAATATAGATGTCTTTTACATTGAAATAATGTGTTCTCTGGGAAAGAATCATATTAAATGAGACACATGAGCTATGGTTTTTGAGTAGATATCAACTCAAAAAATAATTCAACCTTGGAGTGGATATCTGGGAGGCCTCTTAGCAGAGACTACACATTCAAAAACTTACATCTACTGTGTATAGTATAACAATCATAAATACATGGAATGTCAAAGGTGAAAAACAAACTGAGAGATAATTTTGTCGACAGGCTGCAAACTAATTCCCATTTGCAAAATCTAAACTGCTGCTTCCCATTTTTTAAATGAGTCTCAAACATGTTAAGACACAATAAAACTTCATTTTAAAATTATAAAAACTTTATTGTAAAATTGTAAAATTCATACTGGATTTGATCTTCAGCTATAATTTTCTGACCCCCTTATTTAACTCAATTTTCAAATGAGGAACTGGGACTCAAATAGATTTGAAAAGAATGAATAGGAAGAAATGGAAGGACAAGAGATTCTGATCAGAGAGAAGAACTTAAAATTTCTACATCAAGTCGAGCAAACTTCTGACCAAGATGGTGGAGAGAAGCCAGGCTCTCTTCTAAGCTCTCCTGGCTTTCCCTTAGAACTGATATGAATTAAAAGTCTTAACAGATTTTGGATATGCAGAACACACAGAAGAACCAAGGGGAACATGTCCCAACAAGGTCTATCACAGGGGAGTGTGGATGTGTCCAAGGCAGAGACCAGAGACCCAGTGCAGGGCTGGCAGAGTGAGACCCAGGACTAACCTGAGAACTTTGGTGGGCATGTTTGCCATGTGCATGGCAGGGGGTCGAGAGAGCTACAGCACAGTGGTCCAGACATCTATCCAGTCAGTTTGGCTTGTCTGGAAGGCAGAGGTCCTGAGTCCCTGTGTTTTCAGTGGAGGAGTCCACACATTTCCAGCTGAACCCACCCATTGTTTCTGTAGGAGGTACTGACTTTCTCCAGAAAAACAGAAACAGCCCAGGTGTTGCATCTTCTCCCAAAGATTGTGTTTTGGATGGTAGATCTCCCCCAACACTGATTGCTAATTAAGTGAGAGAACCTTTGGCCTTTCTAACCTAAGGCCCAGACAAAATTGTGTAAGTACAGCCCAGATCTAGCCCCAGGCTTAGGTAATGGGTCACTGATATCACCAACATAGACACTCTAGAGAAGCTTCCTAGAGAAAGCTTCTGGCATTCCTTACTGGTGGGTCTATTGAGTAACCCCCTAAAAGTCCTAAACCTTGTGAGCAAGGCCTCTAGGAATCTCAACACTGGAGATCTGAAAACTATCCCCTTTAATTAAAAAAAGTTGTCTTAGTATGTAATTCTGCTTTATCTCCTACTATATATTTCTCCCTTAAGAATATGATTTCTCTTTCATCATATTCAACTTAGATCAATGCATACTATGGGAATGAGGTAAAGACTAATATACTGGCTTCTGTGGGGGGTGGGGGAGGGAAGCAAGACTGGGGGAAAATTGTAAAACTCAAAATAAATAATACCTTTCTAAAATTAAGGAAAAAATAGAATTTGACAAGTACAACAAGAAAATAATTCTCTCAAAAACACAATTGGGCAAATGGAAAAAGACAACAATGCCTTCATATAGAACTGAAGAATTGGAAAAAGAGATGCAAAAGTCAAATGAAGAGAGACTTCTCTAAAAAGGAATTGGGGGGCAGCTAGGTGGCACAGTGGATAGAGCACTGACCCTGAAGTCAGGAGTACCTGAGTTCAAATCCAGTCTCAGACACTTAATAATTACCTAGTTGTGTGGCCTTGGGCAAGCCACTTAACCCCACTGCCTTGCAAAAATTAAAATTAAAATTAAAAAAAATTAAAAGGGGATTGGAATCTGTGGAAACTAATGATGATTTCATGAGATATCAAGAATCTGTTAAACAAAATTTTTTAAAAAATATAAGAAAATGTAAAATACCTCCCTGGAAAAAAAAATGACCTGGAAAATAGATCGGGGGCCGGGGTGGGGGAGATTTAAGAATCATAGAACTACTTGAAAACCTTGAAGGGAAAAATAGCATGGAATCCATACTTCAGAATATAGTAAAGGAGAACTGTTCTAATTTCCTGGAACCATAAGGAAAAATAATCATTGAAAGAATACATCAGTCCCCTCCTGAAAGGGATCCCAAAATGAAAATACCTAGGAATATTGTGACTAAACTCCAGTGCCATCAGATCAAGGTGAAAATCCTGCAAGTGATCAGAAAGAAACAATTCAAATAACAAGGAGCCACAGTCAGAATTGGTTGGTTAGTTGGTTGGTTGGTTCTTGCCCTTCATTATCAAAGAAGACCAAAATGACATCATTATGTTTAAGACAAATTACAATAAATCCAATTATGACTGATCAGACCAAAATAAAATCAGAATGTTCTATCATAGGTCAGGCATAAATAGTCTACATAACTGGGGTAAGTACTCTAAGCTTAGGCATGTCACATTTCCTTTGAGCTCCTTCACTTCTGCCTTCCTCATAAAGGGCACACCATGCTGGGTATTCCTGTTCCAGTGTTCCATGCTGTATCACTTCTTCTGACCCCCTTACAAGAGCTTGCCCTGTGTGAGTTCTCCATAAAATAGTTTTTTAGCAAGTGTATGTCTGGCATTCTAACATGTCCAGCCCATTGTAGTTGTACTCTCTGTAGTAATGTTGAAATGCCAGGCAGTGGGGCAACTAGGTGTCACAGTGCATAGAGCACAGCCAAGGAGTCAGGAGTACCTGAGTACCTGAGTTCAAATATGGCCTCAGACACTTAATAATTATCTAGTTGTGTGGCCTAGGGCAAGCTACTTAACCCCATTTGCCTTCAAAAATCCTAAAAAAATGCTAGGCAGTTTAGCTTGAGAAAGGACCTCAGTGTCTGGTATGTTTTCCTGCCAGGTGATCTTTCAGAATCTTCCTGAGATAATTTAAATGAAAATGTCCAGGTTTTGTGGGCATCTGGAAATGTGTGTGTCAACCTTATTGTCAATGAATTTATGCCTCCTTGGAAAGGACACTGCCAAGGTAAGTGAACTTGCCCATAGTACTCTAAACTTCTCCATTTGCTATAATTGATGGTTCTACCTAAGGATGGTGTGGTACTGACTGATAGAGCACCTGTGTTTTCTTGGTGTTAATCATTATCCAATATTATTAACCTGGTTACATCCCCACTTGGTAGGAAGATTCTCATAACTCTTGAAAATTGTAACTCTATTAAAGGGAATATACTTTGACAGAAGGAATGAACATTCATAATATGTCCATGACACTGATAGAATGATTTAAAAAATATTTCATTAAAAAGGGGGAGACAATAAAGAGATGGAAGGAAGGGGGAGATTGGGGAGATTGATTGGGATAAATTACAACACATGAAGAGGTACAAAGGACCTATTGCAAGAGAGGGGAAGGAGGAAGGAGGTGAGAACCGCCAGAATCTTACTCTCATCATATTTGACTCAAAGAGGGATTAACACATAGACAAGTTTAGAAATTTATCTTACTTTCAAGTATTAAGAGGGGGAAATGGGGAGAGAGAAGAAGGAATATTAGAAGGAAGTGAAGGAGGAAATAAAAGGGAGAGAGTTGGATAGAAGGGGGTATACACACTTGAAGGAGTTGTATTGAGAAGCAAAATCCTGGGGAGTAGGGATAAGGTGAAAAAAAAGGCAGGAAATGCAAACAGAGGGAAGACAGCATGGAGAGCAATAAAGAGTTCATAATTATAACTTTGAATGTAAATGGGATGAATATCCCATAAAATAGAAGCAGAAAGTAGAGTGGATTAAAAAACCACAATCCCTTAATATGCTGCTTACAAGAAATACATTTGAAGCAGAAAGAAACAAACAGTAAAAGTAAAAGGCTAGAACAGAAAATATTATGGTTCAGCTGAAGTGAAAAAAACAGGGTTAGCCAGTCTTATCTAAAACAAATTAGCAAAAAATAGATATCATTAAAAGAGATAAGGAAGGAAATTATATCTATATTTATATTCCTAAAAGATACCATAGACAATGAAATAATGTCAATACTAAATATGTATGCACAAAGCAGTAAAGCATTCAGATTCTTAGAAGAGAAATTGAATGAGTTGCAGGAAAAGATAGAGAGCAAAACTCTACTGGTGGGAGACCTCAACCTCCCTCCCTCAGAATTAGGTAATTATTTTCCCCAGAGATTTTATTTTTTTTGGATTTTATAATTTTTTCCCCTAACCTTGTTTCCTTCCCCCCTACCCCCCACAGAAGGCAATTTACCAGTCTATACTTTGTTTCCATGGTATACATTGATCCAAATTGAATGTGATGAGAGAGAAATCATATCCTTAAGGAAGAAAAATAAAGTATAAGAGATATCAAAATTACATAATAAGTTAATGGTTGTTCTTTTGAAATTGAAAGTAATAGTCTTCGGTCTTTGTTCAAATTCCACAATTCTTTCTCTGGATATAGATGGTATTCTCCATTTCAGATAGCCCAAAACTGTCTCTGATTGTTGTACAGATGGAATGATCAAGTCCAGCAAGGCTGATCATCACCCCCATGTTGCTGTTAGGGTGTACAGTGTTTTTTGGTTCTGCTTGTCTCACTCAGCATCAGTTCATGCAAATTCTTCCAGGCTTCCCTGAAATGCCATCCCTCTTGGTTTCTAATAGAACAATAGTCGTCCATGATATACATATACTACAGTTTGCTAAGCCATTCCCCAATTGAGGGACATTTACTTAATTTCCAATTCTTTGCTACCACAAAGATGGCTGCTATGAATATTTTTGTACAAGTGATGTTTTTACCATTTTTCATCATCTCCTCAGGGTATAGACCCAGTAGTGGTATTGCTGAATCAAAGGGTATGCACAATTTTGTTGTCTTTTGGGCCTAGTTCCAAATTTCTCTCCAGAAAGGTTGGATGAGTTAACAGCTCCACCAAAAATGTAATAGTGTCCCAGATTTCCCACAACCCTTCCAACAATGATCATTATCCTTTCTAGTCATATTGGCCAGTCTGAGAGGTGTGGGGTGGAACCTCAGAGAAGCTTTAATTTGAACTTGTCTAATAAGCAATAATTTAGAGCAATTTTTCATTTGACTATGAATTAATTTGATCTCCTCACTGTAAATTGTCTTTGCATAACCTTTGAACATTTGTTATTTGAGGAATGACTTTTTTAAAAAAAATATGATTCAGTTCTCTGTATCTTTTGGAAATGAGTCCTTTGTCAGAAACATTAGTTGTAAAGATTGGTTCCCAGTTTACTACATTTCTTTTGATCTTGGTTACAGTGGTTTTGTCTGTGCAAAAGTGTTTTAATTTAAAGTAATCGAAATCATCTAGTTTGTTTTTAGTGATGTTCTCCATTTCTTCCTTAGTCATAAACTGCTTCCCTTTCCATAGATCTGAAGGGTAAAGTAGTCCTTGATCTTCTAATTTGCTTATAGTATTGTTTTTTTATGTCTAAAACCTGTATCCATTTGGATCTTATCTTGGTATAGGGTGAGGTGTTGGTCTAATCTAAGTTTCTTCCATACTATCTTCCAATTTTCTTAGCAGTTTTTATCAAAGAGTGAGTTTTTATAACAAAAGCTGGACTCTTTGGGTTTATCAAACATGAGATTACTATAAATTGTTTCCTGCTATTCCTAGTTTATTCCACTGGTCCACCACTCTATTTCTTAGCCAATATCACACAGTTATGATGACTGATGCTTTATAATATAATTTTAGATCAGGTAGGGCTAAGCCCCCTTCTTTTGTACTTTTTTTCATTAAATCCCTGGAAATTCTATTTCTCCATATGAATTTACTTCCAACTTTTTCTAACACATTAAAGTAATTTTTTGAAATTTTGATTGATATGGAACTAAACAAGTAGCTTAGTTTTGGTTGAATTGTCATTTTTATTATATTAGCTCTACCTATCCATGAGCAGTTGATGTTTGCCCAGTTATTTAAATCTGATTTGTGTGAGAAATGTTTATAATTGTTTTCAAAAAGTTCCTGAGTCTTCCTTGGCAAATAGACTCCCAGGTATTTTGTATTGTCTGAAGTTACTTTGAATGGGATTTCTCTTTCTAACTCTTCCTACTGTATCTTACTAGTCATATATAGAAAAGCTGAAGATTCATGAGGGTTTATTTTATATCCTGCAACTTTGCTAAAATTGCTAATTGTTTCCCAGTAATTTTTTTGGCTAATTTCTTGGGATTCTCTAGGTATTCCATCATGTCATCTGGAAAGAGTGAGAAAAACTCTTCCTCTTTACAGATGATATGATGGTATACCTAGAAAGGCCTAGAAAATCTTCTAAAAAATTACTAGAAACAATTGGCAACTTTAGCAAAGTAGCAGGATATAAAATAAATCCACAAAAATGCTCAACATTTCTCTATATTTTTGCCAAGGCAAACTCAAAAACTTCATGAAAACAAGTATAAAACATTTTTCAAACAAATAAAATCAGATCTAAATAACTGAGCAAATATCAGTTGCTCATGGGTAGACTGAACTAATCTAATAAAAATGACAATTCTACCTAAATTAAACTATGTAATTTGATGCCATACTAATCAAGTTTCCAAAAAATTGCTTTAGTGAGCTAAAAAAATAGTTAACTAAATTCATAGGGAAGATCAGAAGTCAAGAATATCAAGAGAATTAATGAAAAGAATGTAAAAGAAGGCAGTCTAGCCATAGCAGATCTAAAATTCTATCATAAAGTTCAGACTGACTGGTACTGGTTAAGAAATAGAGTGGTGGAGAGGTGGAGCCAAGATGGCAACAGAAGAGCCTCTCTTAGTTGCTTTCTCTATAATATTTCAAAAATTATAAAATTATGTCTCTAACTAAATTTTCAAGAGACAGAACCCACAGAGGGATCCAGTGAAGCAATTCTTCAGGCCAAAGTAACCTGGAAAATAGTGGAAAGACTCCATGGCATTAGAGGGGTAGCCTGTCAGAGTGAAGGAACTTCAGCCTCCCAGAGGCAGCCCCAGGGCACCTGGGAACCCTGTCAGCAGGAGCAGTTTCCTGACCCACCCTGGGGAGCGCTGGGTACAACTTGGAAGATCAGTGGGGGGAACTCTGCCAGAGCAGCAAGTGAAGCCCAGCCCTCAGGGCACTCAGCAAGCAGCATGGCCCCTGCAGCCCAGATCCAGGAACCAGAAGCAGGTAGAGCCAGTAAGCAGGAGCCCCTAGGCAACTGAGCCTTGAGTGCTCTGCCTAGGTAGGGCAGTGAAGAGAGACTTCCAAGGTCTGTGCTCTGTACCTGGAACAGGACTCTGGAACTCTGACCGCATTCAGATCCTGATCACAGTCTAGGCCCCCCATAGAACAGCAGCTCTCCCCTCCCAACCTCAGCCCCTTGGCAGAGGGATGCACTTGTGTTCATTCACAGACCATGAGGGAAAACAGAGCTTCACACACTGAGATCCTTGTGAGGGAGTGGGTTCCCAATAGTACTCACAAGCTCAGGAAGCACCCCAAAACCAGACACTGGCTGGGGAAATGAGTAAACAGAGAAAAAAGAGGACCATCATTGAGAAATACATTGTCTATCATTCCCAAGAAGGATCAAAATATTCAATCTGAACGTGAGAAAGTACAAGCTTCTGCATCTAAAGACTCCAAGAAAAATAGAAATTGGGCTCAGGCTATGACAGAGCTCAAAAAAGATTTTGAAACAAGTAAGGGAGATAGAAGAAAAATTGGGAAAAGAAATGAGAGATGCAGGAAAAACATGAAAAAGAAGTCAGCAATTTAGTCAAGGAGTTCCAAAAAAATGCTGAAGAAAATAACATTTTAATAACAAGCAAAGGACAAATGGATAAAACACTTCAAAAAGTTATTGAGGAGAAGAATGCTTTGAACAGCAGAATTGGCCAGATGAAAGAACATAAGAAAGCTCTCTAAGGAAAACAAATCCTTCAGATGTAGAATGGAGCTAAAGGAAGTTGATGATTTTATGAGAAGTCAGGACACAATACTTCAACACCAAAAGAATGAAAAATTAGAAGAAAATGTGAAACATCTAATTGAAAAAAAAAAACAACTGATCTGAAAAACAGATTTAAGAAAGATAATTTTAAAATGTTTGGGATACATTAAAGTCATGATCAGGAAAAGAGCCTTGACCTCATTTTTAAAGAATTCCTACAGGAAAATTGCCCAGATATCCTAGAAGCAGAGGGTAAAATAGAAATTGAGAGAACCCACCAATCTCTCCAAGAAAGAGAGATAACAAAAACAACCCCCAGGAATGTTATAGCCAAGTTCTAGAGCTCCTAAGTCAAAGAGAAAATATTACAAGCAGCTAGAAGGACACAATTCAAATATCATGGAACTGCAGTCAGGATCACACAGGAATTAGCAGCAACTAAATTAAGGGCTCATAGGGCTTGGAATATAATATTCTAGAAGGCAAAAGAGCTTGGAATGCAACTAAGAATCAGCTACCCAGCAAAACTGAACATCTTCTTCTAGAGGAAAAGGTGGACTTTCAATGAATCCAGGGAATTTCAATTGTTCTTGTTGAAACAAGCAAAGCTGAACAGAAAGTTTGATCTTCAAATACAGGACTCAGGTGCAGCACAGAGAGTGGAGGAGAAGGGTAAAATATGAGGGACTTAATGATGATGAACTGCATATATTCCTGCATAGAAAAATGATACTGATAATACTAATATAAATCTTCTCATTTAATAGAGCAGATAGAAGGAGCTTTTATAGATGAAGCACAGGAGAGAGCTGAATTTGAAGATATATTGTAAAAATGGAGTCAATGGGAGTAAGAGAAAGGAGAGGTGGAATAGGCTAAGATATTTCATATAATTTTTTTTTTATTATTGCAATGAGCTATTGAAATGATATGGAAGGGGGAAGGCAAGGGGGGATGAGGGAACCTTCATTTTCATTAGAGGTGACTCAGAGAGGAAACAGTATATATACTCAATGTGGCATAGACAACTAGAGTAAAAAGGAGAGAAGGGGGACAGGTGAAGGGGGTGATGTGAGTGATTGAGGAGAGGGTGGACTGTGGGGGAGAGTGGCCAGATATGACACATTTTCTTTTTTACTACTTGCAAGGGACTGGGATTGGATGGCTTGTCCAGGACCACAGGCCCGGGTGGTCACTGGGCCTTAGGGGTGGTTTGTTGGCTCGGGGCCTCTTGGCCCCAGGGCCAGTGCTACACCATTCAACTACCCTACATTTAAGAATGGGGACAGAGTGAAAGGAGAGAGAAAATATGGTATGTGGTAGTGGGAAGGTATGAATGGATGGAGTTACGATCAGCAATGGCAACAGTGGAAAAAATATGGAAGTAGCTTTTGTGATGGACTTATCATAAAGAATGTGATCTACCTGCAACAGACCTGGTGGTGTTGGAGCATGGACTGAAGCACATTTTTTTAAATTTTTAAATTTTTATTTTTTCTCTTTCATTTACTTTATTGCTCATGAGGGTCTGTATTTTTTGGGGGGTGGATTATGTTTACTCTTAAACAAGAATATTTTAGTAATGTATAAAAATTCATGTGTACAAAAATAAAAAAGAAATAAAAAAATAGAATGGTGGACCAGTGGAATAAACTAGGTGCAAAAGAGACAGTAGAAAATGACTATAGTAATTGACTGATAAAATCAAGGAGTCCAGCTTCTGGGTTAAGAATTTACTCTTAATTAAAAACAGCTGGAAGATAGTATGGCAGAAACCACGATTTGATCAAAATCTCATGCCTTCTACCAAGATAAGTTCAAAATGGGTACAGAATTTTCACATAAAATGCAATATTATAAGCAAATTAGGAGAACAAGGAATAGTTTACCTGGCAAATCTATGGAAAGGGGAGCAATTTATGATGAAAGAAGAGAACATTATAAAAAATAAACTGGATAATTTTGATTACATTAAATTAAAATGTTTTTGCCTAAATGAAACTATGGTAACCAAGATCAAAAGGACTGTAGTAAATTGGGAAACAATTTTTCCACACTAGTGTTACTGACAAAGGATTTATTCCTAAAATATATAATGAACTGAGTCAAATTTATTAAAAAACTAAGTCATTTCCCAATTGACAAATGGTCAAAGGATATGGAAAGGCAATTCTTAGATGAAGAAATTAAAGCTATCTATAGTCATATGGAAAATTCCTCTAAATCATTATTGATTAGAGAAATGCAAATTAAAGCATCTCTGAAGTACCGATATACATGTCTCAGATTTGCCAATATGGCTAGAAAAGGATAATGATAAATATTGGAAGGGATGTCATAAATCTGGTATACTAATGCATTGTTGGTGGAGTTGTGAATTGATCCAAACTTTCTGGAGGACAATTTGGAATTATGTCCAAAGAACAATAAAAATGTGTAAACCCTTTGATTCAGCAAAACCACTACTGGGTCTGTAACCTGAAGAGATCATGAAAAAGGGTAAAAATACCACCTATACAAAAATCTTCATAACAGCTCTGTAGAGGCAAAGATTTGGACATAGGGAGAATGCCCATCAATTAGGGAATGGCTGAACAAATTGTGGTATATGTATGTGGTGGAACACTATTGTTCTATAAGAAATCATAAGGGACAGGAATTCAGAAAAGCCTGGAGAAACTAGAATTAATTGATTCTGAGTTAGATGAGCAGAACCAGACCATTATACACATTAACAACAACATCAGGTGTTGATCAACCATGATGGACTTGTTCATTCTATCAGTGCAATAATCGGGGACAATTTTAGGGGATTTATGATGGAGAATACATCTGTATCCAGAGAAGAAACTGAGGAGTTTAAACAAAGACAAAAGATTGTTATTTTCAGTTTTTAAAAGTTGTCTTATATAATATGTAATTTTGTTTTCTTTCTTCCTTTTGGATCTGATTCTTCTCCCACAAGAAGTTCAATTTCAATCTATGCTTATCAAGGATACAAATGTAAAGCCCATATCAGATTGACTTCTGTTGAAGGGAAAGGGGAGGGAAGGGAGGAAGGGAGAAAAATTATAAAACAGAAAACTTTGCAAAAAAAAGATTAGTTAAAAACAACTAGGTGGTGTAATGGATAGAGCACTGGCCTTGGAGGCAGTAGTACCTGAGTTCAAATCCAGTCTCAGACACCTAAAAAAAATTACCTAGCTGTGTGGCCTTTGGGCAAGCCACTTAACCCCATTTGCCTAGCAAAAACCTAAAAAACACCTACCATTATATATAATAGGAGACAAATAATATATTTATATAATTTTTTAAAAGAAATTCAAACAGGGCAAGAAAAAATTAATAAATCCACAAAAAAATCAAGAAACTATGAAACAAAGTTAATATAATAGATAATTAGCAGATCAATGAAATTGGCATGCAACAATAACAACAAAAAATCTGGGAACAAATAAATATTTACAAGATAAAAAAAGAAAAAAAAAGAAAAAAGTCAAACAGTTATGGGTATTATAAGATTACAAATGTGGTCACCCTTCTAGCTGACTTGAAGATAGAGTTTATGGAAGTTATAATAGTTGAGAAATTGTGTCAGGGAATTTGAGCTGAAATCAGCATCTAGAAATCCCTAAATACTAGAGAAAGGCTTGGAGGCTGATTCAGGAGCAACTAAGGTTTTGATAAGGTGATGAAGCACAATAGGGGGAACCTCAAAGAAGGATAGCTTGATGAGTGATCCTATCAGAAGGAGGACTTGAACATGGCCCTGAGGAAAAAGTAATCATCCTATTACATTTGTTGCCTCAACATGTTGAGAGTATAAGAAAAGTAGCAACTAGGGTTGGAGAAGGTGAATGAGGATGCAGTGTCTTCTAGGAAAAGACAGATTTAGTTGAATGCAAAGGCAATGGGAGAAGGATAAGAAGAGTGCTAAGGTAAGAAGATTAGGAGAGATAGAATAGGATATCTAGAGGGTCCAGTAAAATTAGAGGACCTATACAATAGGATCATGAGCCAGTTAGGACTGTATAGATAAGAATGGAAGAGTAGGAGTGCTGTCAGCTGGTCTGTTTTCCTTGACAGTTCTAAATCATAAGAAGTCATTGTTGAGAACGGAGTTTGCATAAAACAGTGACTTTTTTTAAAACCCTTTCTCATAAATATGGGCAGTTTGTCTTGGATTCCCAATTGATGAAAATGGAGGACTAAGCTATTTTTCAATGCCTTATTCTCCCTCATGGCTGTGGTTTTGACTCTTGGCTAGATTCAGTGGAATAAAGGTCTGAGGTCTGGCTCTTCAATGGTTACGTAGGGTTGAGATCCTTCTGATTTCCTACCCCCTTTCGAAGCAATTCCAGTTCAGTACCCTTCAATTTTTCTAATGACTTACATACCAATTGTACCACTATCTCTGAAACCAGGTGAAGAATTTTTTACAGTACTGAAAAGGAAAGAAGATCAAGAGATTAATTTTCATTCCTCTCTAGCTGTAGGTGTCTAATTCCCCACAGGCATTGTAGGGATTCTGCTATGAGGTCAAAGTTCCAGATTAGCTTTCTGTGGATTTTAAAACACTGAGCCCTGAGACCTGATCTACTTCTGTTTCTTCTGAGGGCAAGAGACCTTTCCTTAAGGTTCTCTGGTGGCATGATCCCCTGGACAGAGGGTAACATAATACATACATTTGTTCTGTGAACAAATATAGACCATTGCATTCCAGTGATGGGAAGGGATGGGGAGGTCTCAGAAATTCCCTTTCCTAATTAGAAGGGTCACATAGCTACCAAATGATTTTTCTCTCTCCTAAACTTGCTATTCACTGAAGGCCCTTGTATGGCTTCCCATTTTCATTTAATGCACTGCTCTGACTGTGACCAATATAAGATAAGAATTTGTCACAGGGTTTTATTTCAAATGTCCTTGCCAGTCATTGCAGATCATGGTGGGTAGAAGAGAGGGGGTTGTTATTTTCTTGTTAAATGTAACTAAGGAATATGCAAATTGAGCTATCTTTTTTTCATGTACTAGTAGGTTTCAGGCATGAGATAACATCCCCCAAACATGCCATGATCTCTAATTTTGAAGTGCTCTAATATCTCACAACCTCAAAAATGAGAAAACAAGCATGAGAAAAGCCAAATTGTTTTTTCTCCCCCCTACACTGCTTTTTTCATCGTCCTGATGATAGCTTTTATATGCTTGTCAGTTCTTTCTTCGTATGCATAAGCCTGGAAATAGTCATGATCCATTTTTCCTCTCCTTCACCATCTCATACATTCAATTATGCGTGCCGTGCTCCATTCATTAAAGGAAGGAGACTGGGGTGCTAACTTTTCATAATTACCTCCTTGACAGATGCTATTTTCCTCAGTGGTAGTACTTTCCTCTAAACTCTGTTCAAAGGTTGCTTAGAAGCTTAGGCAAAAAGTACCTTTGAATTTCTAAACTCCAAGACAAGGAACAGCTTACTAATAAGCAACCTAAATGGAGGTCACAGGGGGACAATGAGACAAACTGCAATTTAACTTGTCAGTTGCTCATGGCCCCTTAAGTTTTAGTGCTCTGTGGCTGCAGCAATGATTTTCTAGACATAATCTGAAATCTATGCCAAAAATCCTAAACTTCAGACTGTGAGTGGCCATGTCCTAAAGTCAAAGGGCCCTCGACAGAAGTACTTGAATGCAGTAATGTTTTTGATTCTACAAAATATCAATGGTTATTTTCTTCTAAGGTCTTGTGTTGGGGAAGAAATAAAAACATACTAGCTGAGTGCATTTCCTTTCAATTGTGTCATGAGAAATTAGATTTCATAGACTTTTTATTTTTCATCCATTTAGTTCATAACATAGGGGGTAACTTGAGAACCTTCTCTCGATTCTCTACACCACACACTGCTGTCCATGCAAAGACCTTTGAACAAGGTATCAACCATTCTCTCTTCCTTTACAGGAACAGTTCAAGCACATTTTATATATGAAGCCTCTCCTAATCTTCCTAACTGATAGTACCTATCTCTTCAAGCTATTTTGTATTTAATACAATAATATATAAAGCATAATGTTAATTATATAATGTATATTATATATATTCATATTTAACTTTATATCTATTCTACATAAGTTTATATAACAATGATAAATAATTAGCATTTTATAGGACTTACAATGTGCTAAGTATACAATAAATATCTCATTTGAGTATATAAATGCATATCAATGTTATATATGCTTAGTATATTTACATATACACTTGTATTTATTAACTTTATATTTATTCTATATATTCTTTTATATGTACATTTTTCCTCATTTATTCATACAAGCTTACTATGAATAGTTATTGTATTACACTTTGTACTAAAACTCATAGCATATAGCACAGGACCTGTTCATAGAGTTTTTTTCATTTTATTTTATTTTCCCTGGTTATTATATATAAAAAGAAATTTCAGCATTCACTTTTAAAACCTTTGAATTTTAAAATTTTCTCCTTTTTTTTTCACCAATCCCCCCCTCATTGAAAAAGTAAGTTCCATAAAGTCTTTTTTTATGATTACTAATTCTTTATTGCCCTCTGTGCTATCTTCCCTCTATTTGTATTTTCCCCCCTTTTCCCCCTTTATCCATATTCCCCAGGAATTTTTTTCTGAATACCACCCCCTTCAGTGTGTTTGCCCTCCTATATCACACCCTCCACTTTCTTTCCCCTTTCCCTTTTTCCCTTGTCCCTTCCCTTACTTTTGTTATTTCCCCTTTTCCCCCCTACTCCCCTTCCCTTTCTCCATCCCCCCCTCCCCTTTCCCCTTTTTAATACTTGAAAGGTTAGATGTTTTATAGGTTAACCGAGTATATGTAGGTTGACTTTAAACCAAGTCTGATGAGCAGAAGATTCAGCTCTTTCCTCCTCTGTTCCCTTCTTCCCCCATTACCATAGGTTTTTTTGTAACTCTTAGTGTAATGAGATTTACCCCATTCAATCCCTTCCTTCCTCCACTCTCTTTCCTGTACCCCTTTTTAAGGAGGTAGTGTTTTTTTAGATCATTCTATCTAAGTCTTCTGAGTGTCTGTCCCTTCTGGTTCAGTATATTCTATCGAAAAGAATCAAAATTCCTGAGAGTTATTAGAGTCTTTCTCCCAAGTGGGGTTAAAGCCAGTTACATCCCATTAGATAGCAGTCTCTTGGATAGGTCATGAATATCCATTATTTCTGGCTAGGTGTATTCTCTCTGTTAGAGTTACAATTCTCAAAATTTATGAGAATCTTTTTTTCCCCCATGCTGGGATATAGCCAGTTTCAACTTACTGGATTGCATTTTTTTTCCTTTTACTGCCCCCCCCCCCCCTTATTTTTACCTTTTCATGTGTCTCTTGAACCTCCTGTTTGATGTCCAAATTTTCTGTTTAGTTCTGGTCTTTTCATCAGAAATTTTTGGAATTCTTCCAGTTCATTAAATATCCATCTTTTTCCCCTGGAAGAGAAGGCTCAGCTTTGTAGGAAAGTAGATTCTTGGATGCATTCCAAGCTCCCTTGCTCTTCGAAATATCTCATTCCAGGCCCTTCAATCCCTTAATGCTGATGCAGCCAGGTCCTGCGTGATCCTTACTGTGGCTCCTTGATATTTAAATTGTTTCTTTCTGGCTGCTTGCAGGATTTTCTATTTTATCTGATAGTTCTGGAGTTTGGCCACAACATTCCTTGGTGTTTTCATTTTAGGATCTTTTTCTGGTGGGGATCGATGTACTCTTTCAATAATTACTTTGCCCTCCGATTCCATGATATCAGGGCAGTTTTCCATCACTAGATCCTGTAATATTAAGTCCAGGATTTTTTTTTCTCTTCAATGTTTTCAGTAAGTCCTATAATTTTCAGGTTGCCCCTCCTCGATCTATTCTCAAGGTCAGTGGTTTTGTTGATGAGGTATTTTACATTTTCTTCTATTTTTTCTATTTTTTGATTTTGTTTAACTGACTCTTGCTGTCTCATGGAATCATTCGTTTCTGTAGACTCCATTCTTTTTTGGGGAGAGGAGTTTTCTTCATTAACCTTTTGCAACTCCTTTTCCAGTTGGTCAATTCTACTTTTGAAAGAGCTTTCCATTTGATCCATTGAGGTTTTGAGAGGGAGTCAATTTCTTTTGGCATTTGCTCATTTGAGGATCTGAGAGAATTATTCTCATTTTGTATTGGTACAATTGATGGTCTGAGAGATTTATTCTCATTTTGTAATTGTCCAATTGATGATCTGAAAGATTTATTTTCCTTTTGTATTTGTCCAATTGTACTTTCTAAGGTTTTGTTTTCTTGTTGCAAGGCATTAATTGTCTCTGCCAAATTTTTAAGCTCCTTCCTTATTTCTTCAAGGAAGTTTTTCTGTGCTGGAGACCAGATTGTATTCTCCTCAGAGGTTCCAGGTCTCTCTGAGTTAGGATCTTTCCTTTCCAGGAATTTTTCTATGGATCCACCTTTCTGTTGACCCTTCTTCATTTTGCTAAGACCTGAATTGGGAAGGGGCTGGTTCACAGGGGCTTGGGATCACTAAAGGCTTTACTCACTGAGTGCAGTTTCTTTGCCTGGCCAGTAGGCGGTGTTGGTTACTTTCTCTGGAGTGTCTGTGACCTTGGTTGAGGCCTTCTCCCTTTGCTTGAAGGGAAGGGTTGGAGCTACTGAATTATTTTGCCTTCAATCAATGGTGGGCTTTACCCTGGCCTGAGGTCATTCCTCAGCTGGGCTGGTTCTTCTGCTCACACACCTGGGCCTGAGGCAGAAGTAGTTTGCATTTGCTTGTTTGGGAAGAGGCCTTAATGGAGGTGTAGACTCAGAGTTCCTCAGACCCGGGAGCCCATGGATGGTGTCCGCAGCTGTCCTGCACCAGAACTCTCCCCCCAGCCCCATCCGCAAGCTCCAGGGGGACAGCACCAACACCAGCACCTCTGCTGTCCCGCTGACCCAAGCCCCTGTTGTCCAGCCCCACCGCTGATCCAGCAGATCCAGCCCTCCGGCCCTCAGAGTCCCGGCTTCAATTCAGCTGTTAATCTGGCTTATCCTGGGCTGATACTCCCTCTGAGCCCAGAGTCACCCGCCGGAATTCAGCCAAAGCTGCTGCCAGAGACAAACCCTGAGTAGATGTTCTTTCTCCTGCCTTTTCTTTCTGGGTTTTGTGGGTCGGATTTCTTTCAAGAGGTTTGTTTCATGTGATAGATGGGGGAAAGATCAGGAGACTTTAGAACTGTGCCTGTCTTCTCTCCGCCATTTGGCCGCTAAGTTCCATAAAGTCTTAATGAATGTCATTGACTTTTTGAAGAATACCTGACTTCAAATCCTGCCGTTGGCATATTTAGGTTTAAAGCAGATATGTAGATCCAAAGAGAAGAAGAAGTACATAATTAGCTATATTTATTAAATCATGATAGTCATGTTTAAGTCCCAACTTTTAATTGTGTAATGATTTCTATTGAAACTGAGATAATAAATTTCTTGTTAGTTGAAAAATTCATTCATGAAAAGTAATCAGAAGTTGTTTAAGTTTTATTTTTTAATAAATGTGATCAAAATCCATTGAAATTTCATTTTTATTCTTAAATTGTATTATTTATTTTAACATTCTTTTCTTTTAAAATTGAGTTCCAAATTTTCTCCCTCCTTCCCACCCTTCCCAATCCACTGAGAAGGCAAATACAATGATATCAGTTATACATGTGGAATCATGAATAACATTAGCCAAGATTCACCTGAAATTTGACCTTGATTTCCTTATTTATAATGAAAGAGTTGGAACTGATGACCTGTTAAGTTGCTTTCTTTTTTCTTACATATCAATAAAACTTTTATTTATTTTTTACAATTATATGCAAAGATATGTTTCAAATTCATTCTTTTACAAGCTTCTGAGTTCCACAGCTTCTACCACCCTCCTTTCCCTTCCTCCTTCCCATGGCAATAAACAATCTGATATAGGTTGTACATGCACAGTAGTGTTTAACATATTTCCGTATTAGTCATATGAAAGAAGAATTAGAACTAAGAGGATAAAAACACATGAAATAGCAACATAAAATAAGTTTTAAAAAGTGAACATATAGAAGATAGTAATCAAAGCTGATTATTTCACATTGTTTCTGTTAATGTGTATAATCTTCTCCTGCAGGTTCTGTTCACTCAACATCAGTTCATGCAAATATTTTCGGGCTTTTTTCTAAAGTCTGCAGCTGATGATTTCTTCCCCCTCCCCACTTTGGATAGCTTCTTTTTTATTGATATTTTATTTTTCCAAATACATGTTATGAAAATTTTTCACCATTCATCCATATGCATATATATAGTTTTAAGTTGCATAATTTTGTTACATAATTTCCTTCTACCCTCCCTTCCCATCCCCTAAGTGGCAAACAGTCAGGTGAATATTGTGCCTACACATTTGTGTTAAATATATTTACAGATAAGTCATTTTTGGTGTAAAGAATTAGGATTAAGGAAAGAAATACATAAGAGAATTTTTTAAAGTGTGAATGTAGTGTTCAGATTCTGAATTTATTTTTATTTTCCTTCCTCAGGATGCCCATAGGTGGTCTAATAGGATTGTCCTAGATCTCTGAACTGCTGAGTGGAGCTGCATTCATCAAGGTTGATCAACTCACAATGTTGTTAATGTGTAGAATGTTCTCTTGGTTCTGCTCCCTTCACTCAGCATTATATCATGTAATTCATTCCATGCTTCTCTAAAGTCTGAGCATTTATAGTTTCTTATAGAACAATAGTTATTCCATAACATTCATATTCAATAACTTGTTCAACCATTCCCCAATTGATGGGCATCCCCTCAATTTCCAATTCTTTGCCACTATGAAAAGAACTGCTATGAATATTTTGGAACATGTGGGACTTTTCCAATTTTTTTATGATTTCATCTGGATGTAGATCTAGCATTAGTTTTGTTGGGTCAAAGAATATGATGAGTTTTATTGCTCTTTGGGCATAGCTCTATATTGCTCTCCAGAATGGTTAGAACAGTTCACAACTCCACCAGCAATTTATTAAAGTCCAAATCCTCCTACAACTTCTCCAGAATTGATCATTTTCCCTTTTTTTGTTATCTCAGCCAGTCTGATAGGTGTGTGTGTGTGTGTGTTTTTTAATTTGCTTTTCTTTAATCAATAACAATATGGAGCATTTTTTTCATATGATTATATATGGTTTCAATTTCTTCATTTGAAAAAGTTTATTCATATCTTTTGACCATTTATCATTTGGGGTATGACTTGTTATCTTATAAATTTGATATAATTCTTTATATATTTTAGAAATGAGACTTTTATCAGAGCCCCATCTCTGAAAATTGTTTACCGGCTTTCTGTTTTCCTTCTAATTTTGGCAACATTGATTTTATTAGTATAAAACCTTTTTAATTTAATATAGTAAAAATCATTCATTTTATAATTGCTTCTTACAGAACAATAGTACTCCATAAGATTTGTATACCATAATTTGGTCAACCATTCCCCAATTGATGGGCATTCTCTCAATTTCCAACTCTTTACCATTACAAAAAGAATGCATTGGAACTTTTTATTTGGAGGATGTTTAAATCAGAGAAAATTCTATTTCCATATGTGTAGATATGAAAGGTTTTAGAGGTGGCACAGTTATCTAATAAAAGCTTAGCTTAAAATATTATGACACCTTCATATTATCATTAAGAATTGGGTGGGGGGGCTAGGTGGTGTAGTGGATAGAGTACCGGCCCTGGAGTCAGGAGTACCTGAGTTCAAATCTGACCTCAAGCACTTAATAATTACCTAGCTGTGTGGCCTTGGGCAAGCCACTTAACTCCATTTGCCTTGCAAAAACCTAAAAAAAAAAAAGAAAGAACTTTTGAAGACACATCATTAATGAGAGTAGTTATAAAATTCATATATTGATGATGCCATTTTGGGAATCCTACTTCTTATCACATCTAAACCATGGTTTTTAATCTCTTAGGGTGTCTGCCAAAAGTGTTCCTCTTTCACATAAGGAAGTAAGAAAGATATCAGTTTTGCCAATTTATTTTGTTTACTTGTCCATTTTTTCCCTAAATACATAGAAATGTGATAATGCCTTAAAATGTGCCCATATGTTGCAAGATTTCCCCTACTTGGATTTTTGAAGGCTTTTAAAATTTACTATACATATTTGCATTGCATCTACATATAGCATATGAGTTTCAAAAGAAAAACCATTATACAAAATCTCTGAAGTTGTATACTTGATCCAAGTCATCTTAAATTTCTTCTCTGAAGCCATATATTTTTCTAGTTTATAATTTATCTGTATCATGTCCCACAAAATTAACAAGTATATAAGATACTCTATATGCTTCCTCACTACTTTACCCTGCTCTTCTACAGGATGTTAAATTGTTCACTAGGTAAGACATCAACTGTATTACTTTTACTAATTTATTTCATCTTTGGTGTCTCTATCTTAGTTTCTTTATCTTCCTCTGCCTGTCTATGTCTCTCTCTCTTGCATTTAATGTTTTGATTACATAAAGAGTGATGGGCATTACATGGGTGTTGGTTTTGGTATCCAGAAATGCGTGGCAATTACAGTTAAAATAATTCACCCTACTAGGTTGTTTTTATTTTCTTCTAAAATAAATTACCTTTGGTGGTAGGTGGAGGGGCAAAAAAGAGAAAGAATAAAGTCAGGCTGCACTGTAAATGTTAATAATTTGATTCTCATTTATTGGAAATATATGTAAATAAAAGGTTTAGTATTTTTTCCTTCATCCCAATGGAGATGCAAACATGTTCTTATTTTACAGATGAAGAATCTGTGGAAATAAGGGAAAGAATTAAGATTTGATCTTAGATTCTGTGATCCTATCTAATGGTTTTCTCTTATGCTATAGTAAACCAAAAGCCATCACAAAAATGAATCAAAGCTCTAAAGTTCACATCTCCTTTCAACTTGGAAACATTTGTTCTTCTACTTTGCAATTAGGATCAGCTTCCCCTCTGCTCCTTACCCCACCTCCCATTTCTCAAACCAGACAGTTTTGAAATCAGTTGCCAATGGAAGATACTTTGCACTGTAGTTCCCATGGTGAATTGGTTTCTAAGAAGTATAGGTTTGGGTCAGTCCCAGAAGGTGCTCCCTAAGCAGCCAACTCAGAAGAGCATACTTACACTCTAGGTGGGTATGGTTTGTTCTGTGCATTAAAAAAATAGCATTTACATTTTATTAGGGCTTTTTCCCATCATTTGCTATTCAGTCTAGCTGTAAGTTATATTTTTCTTAATTTAACACACTCAAAAAAAATCTACTAAATATCCACTATTTGTCTTAGGAGAGACAAATATCATGGGGGTATCACTTGTCCTTGTCCTTAAAGCAGATATATATTCTAAAATTCATTTCAAAATAAAATTTTGTGGTCCAAATTTTTTCCTTCCATACCTTCTCTCCACCTCTGTAGTAAGACAGTAATTTGATATAAGTTATAAATTGAAATAGTGCAAAACCTATTTCCATATTAATCAAGTTGTAAAAGAAGGAAACACACACACACATACACACAAACACACACACACACACACACACACACACACGCACACACACACACACACATGAAAATGTGTTTCCATCTCCATAGTTTTTCTCTGAATGTGCATAGCATTTTCCCTCATGAGTCTTTTAGAATTGTCTTGGATCATTGTATTGCTGAGATCATCCCACAATGTTGCTATTACTGTGCACAATGTTCTGCTGGTTCCACTCACTTCACTTTGTATTATCTCAGTAAAAGTCTTTCCAGGGTTTTTTTTTCTGAAATCAAGTCAGATATATTCTAGAAAGACAGATTAGAAATGTCCAAGAAACAGATACAGTTCAAGGCAGAATGTGACAAATTAAATAAGATACCATAGAAATTCAGAGGAGGAATAAGCCACTATTGGCTTAGGTACCCTAGGAAATGTGATCAGCTAACAATGGGGCAGAGGCAGGTGCAGGGACCCCTGCTTCAGTTTCAGAAGACATGAACATCTTTAAGAAATGGAATGAGGGAGGGACAGAAGAAGAATTTATTAAGCAAATGTGACAAATCACAGCTGGATTTATTTTTCAGTTGATTTTCAAGACTTGAGAGTGATGGAGAAAATATGAATAAAACCAAACAAAAGTGTGTCTTTGCACATATGCTTTTTATTTTTTTACTTTTTCCAGAAACCAAGTTGTTAAACATTTACCAACCCACTCCTCTCTGAAATCCTCAAAGAGAAAATTCTGGAAAACTCACATCACTCAGGCAAGAATAGCTCAACATTAGGAAAACACTCAACATAATTAAACATATCAATAGCAAAACCAACAGAAATCATATTATTATCTCAATAGATGCTGAAAAAGTCTTTGATAAAATACAAAATCCATTCCTTTTAAAAACATTGTAAAGTTTATGAATAAATGAATTTTTCCTTAAAAATAAGAAATAATTTCTATCTAAAACCATCAACAAATATTGTATTTAATAGGAATAAACTTGGAGCATTTCCAGTAAAATCGGGATGAAACAAGGATACCCATTATTATTATTACCATTACTATTCAATATAGTATTAGAAATGCTAGTAGTAGCAATAAGAGAAGAAAAAGAAATTGAAGGAATAAGAATTGCCAATGATGAAACAAAACTTTCACTCTTTGCTGATGCTATGATGGTATACCTAAGAGAATCTGAGAAAATCATCTAAAACCTTGAAAGAATTAGAAAATTCAGCCAAGTAGCAGAATATAAAATAAGCATAAATTCCATTTAAAATAATTGTAGACTACATTAAATACCTGGGAATCTACCTCCCATGAAAAACCCAGAAACTGTATGAACACACAATTATAAAGTACTCTTCATCAAAATAAAGTCAGATCTAAATAAATGGAAAATGTCAAATGCTCATGGTTAGGTTGAGCTAATATAATGAAATGACAGTTCTACCCAAATTAAATTACTTATTCAATGCCATACCAATCAAACCACCAAATAATTACTTTATGGAGCTAGAAAAATTAGTAACAATATTCATCTGGAACAACAAAAGGGCAAGAATAGCAAGAGAACTGATGAAAAAACATGTAAAGGAAGGTGGCCTAGTTCTACCAGATCTAAAATTATGCTATAAAGCAGAGGTCATCAAAACTGTCTGATACTGGTTAAGAAATAGAGTAATGGATCAGTGAATTAAGAGAGGTTCAAAAAAAAGTGCAGTAAATGACTACAACAATCTCTTTTCCTTAATCCTAATTCATCATGCCAAAAATTTCTAATTTGTAAACATGTTTAACAAAATATGTATGTAAAATGCTAACCTGACTGTTCCCTGCTGAGGGAAGGGGGGTGGGTGGGAAGGGAGGGTGGAAGGAAATTTTGTAGCTTGTAAATATGCATGTACATATGGATGAACATAAATAAATAATTTTTTTTAAAAAGTAAAAAAAAAAACATAATCTCCATCCCCCAACAGAAAGAAACTTCAAGAAAAATAAAGTAAGAGAAAAAGGAAAAAAACCCCACAAGTTCATTGTTTTTCCTCTTAGATTCAGGATTCCTAGGGAAGATACATTTTCCTCTTTTAGGGATCCTGGACTATATCCTCTTTACACCTGCTCAGGAATGATTAGGACTTCATCTAGCTCTGATTCAGCCTTTCCTTTTTGGATCCTGGATTTTTTCAGGTTAGCTTCCTCTTGAATGATCTCCTACTGCTTCTTTTAGATTCTGTTTTATCCACTTTTAAATTGAAATACTTGCTTATTAATGGGGAAAGTAGAACTTAACTTGAGCCCTGAAAGATGAATAGAGTTTCAACAAAGTAAATTTGGACTGGCAGAAACAAAATGTTGTTCTGAACAACATAGGCAAAATACTGAATACTGAACAACATAGGCAAAAAGTAAGAGAATAAAAGGTACTTCCAGGTCAAAGAGAAAGTCAAATTTTCTGAGCAAATCTGTTTAATTATGCCCCCAAACAGTCTAGAAGTAGGAAGCAACATGTACTCCCAAGGAGCAAAGGATCATAGATCTGAACCTAGAAAGGACCTCAGATATGATTAAATCCAAATCTTCAGTCTTCAGGAACTGAGACCCAGAGAAGTTAAATGATTTGCTCAATATCAGAAAATGGAGATCTGACAATGATCAGTGTCAGGAGGGATTCTGTTTCAGTTCAAAAAGGGTGGTGGCAAAAAAATTAAGAGGTATCTTGATAGAGGGAAGCTCTTTATCTGGGAATTCTCTCTAAATCGTAGACCCAGTTCCTATCCCTTACATTAAATACAAGCCCCACAGATGGAGGCTGGGGGTAGTTTTAAAACTAGACTACTGCTATTCTGCTAAAGTATGTTGAGAGTTAACCATATTGATATGACTTTTGATGGTTTCAGGAATGTTTTCAGAGAAAGTTATGCATTTTCCTACTGTTCTAAGGATGTACATTTAATTAGCTACCCAAGTGGAAGAGGGGAGGGGAGAATAATCTCTCTCTTTATTTTACTTGGAAGCTATACTACCCCTCTCTGTCTAGGGAAACAGAAGCAATGCAGTGTCTTCATCATCTCAGAAAGCTCCAATGCTAAGATCAGCTTTCTCTGTACCAGAAGCACCCTCATTGAGATGCTTTCTTTACCTACTGGGAGCAACTTTGCCAGAGCTTGCCAGACTCAGGGAAGAAGATTGAGAAGACTCAATGGTAATGAGTCTTAAATGCAACAGTAGGAATTTTGGATTTTATTCACACAGGGAACAATCAAAGGGCAGTGATGATAAAATCTGGCCCCAGCATTCAGGATTCACCAACTTTAGAAAGAAATGAGAGATGAGAAGTCCCATTAGGGAGTTCTTATCATAGTACATGTGAAAGTTTACAAATGAGTTTATAGCAATGAGAATTATAAGGAAAGCATGAAAATCTCTGGGGACTCATTGTAAAAGCAAACCATGTTAAGAAGCATTTGTTCCAGGCAATGTGTTAAGAACTGGGGATGCGAAGAAAAGCTAAAAAAATCGTTGCTTCCAAGGAGTTCACAGTATTATGGAAGAGAATGTAGATGCAGCAGGTCTGGGTGACAGCCTCCTCTTTGATAAGGAAACTCCTATCTTTGTTCAAGGAGATATAAGCTAATCTTCATAAGTCTACAGAGAAATAATATCAAGTTGTCCTGGGAGATCATTATCCTTTGTATTTGAAAATGACACTGTTAGAAGCTTTGTTTCCTATGACAGGCTCCCTATTGACAGTGGTGATGAATTGTATGCTATGACATCCATTCAATATCCTTTTATGCCAGTACTGAAAAATAGCTAAGATAAAGGAAAGAGAAATATATCCTTTTCTGCTCAGAATATCAGCCTAGAAATGGATTCTCCTTCATTGGAAGTGGTCAAGTAAAGACAAGTATATACTTATCAGAAAGGTCAAAGTAATTCCTATGTTATTTTGGGAGTTAATCAGAAGATCTAAATATGATTCTTCCACATGAATGATCCCTTCTACAAGAAATCCATCAGACTTGGACCACTAACAGATGGACTAGGGTTCAAGCTCCAGGACCTCTGTTTAATAAGATGGCGTATTTTTACATGCCCCTGGATAATCTCTGAAAATATCAGAATCTGATTCATGTTGTTCAATGTCCTTAGTCCATTAATGTTCTGATGCTTGTGTCCTGCAGACTAACTGACATTCTCTGTGGATGGAGAGGAAGGCATCTTGCTTTTCAGTGTATTCCTTCTTTCTGTCTGTATAATGGACACCAACTTGATCAGCAGATGAAGTGTTGAATAATTTCTAAGTACTTTCTTTTGCTATTATATTTCTGAGGTCCTGGAAAATTTTATGATTTCAAAATCACATAAGTTAGGAATAACATTTCTCTATTTTCTGAATACCTTTTATAGTACCTTTTAATTTACCAAAGAACATATAGAATTAGGCAGTTCTTTTAATGATGCCCAAAGCATAATCCATAGGAACTGCACCCTACCCCCCAAAAAATTAGTCCTCTAGGAGGGTTCATATTTATCATAGTGCACCAGTCCTCCAATAACTTGTTAGCTATAGTGGCACTCATCCTGACACAGAATTGAATGATGCTTATTTCACTCATGCCTGGCTCTGGTGCTTGCAAAGATCTCTCCTGATTAGTTCACTATTAGTATAGTCAAGCAGTATTCAAAGAAAGGAAAAAACAAGGAAAGAAAAAGAAAAGAACAAGAACAAGAAGGGAAGAAGAAGAGATAAAAGAAAAAGAGACATGAAAGGAGAAAGAGAAAGGAGAGGAAAGGAAGAGAAAAAATGAAAAGGAAAGAAAAGGAAAGGAGAGGAGAGCCAGGAGAGGAGAGGGAAGAGGGGAAAGGAGGGGAGGGAAGGGGAGGGAGGGGAAGGGGTGAGGAAAAGGGAAGAGGAGACGAGAAGGAAGGGGAGGAGGGAAGGGGAGGGGAGGAGAGAAAAGAAGGAAAGGAAAGAAGAAAAGGAAGAAAGGAAAAAGCAAAGGAAAGGAATGAGAGAAAAAAGTAAGAAAGGAGGAATCCTATTAAGTTCTTGACCTCTGAGAGAGGAAGCTGTTTAAATCTTGGAACTCTATCTCTCTCTAATTAAATAGTCATGGCTTTTCTTTCTTTGCAGGAGTATAAGACCATAGCTTTTATCTTCATAGAGACTATTAGACTTGCTTGATATGCTGGCTCATTTTAATGATTTACTTTCTTTTCTTCCTTTTTTAATGTTTTTGGTCAGAGGGATATATTTGGATAGGGATATATTCATAAATAAAAGTAACCTAAAAGCAAAATACACAAGTAAAAACTAAAACTAAAATAAATCTTATTTCCCCCTAACACTGAAGCCAAGAAAATATAAACCATAGAAAAAGACTTATTAGATCTAACAAAGAAGGAAAAAAAACCCAAAACAGCACATCATTTCTAATGAGTTTTGTTTGTTTCCCTTCTCTGTATGGATTCAATAATAGTCCCATTGAAAGCTAGTAGCTGAATATAGTCCCTGAAAGGTGGGTGGAATTAGTTCCTTGATAGGAGGTAACACACACACACACACACACACACACACACAAACACACACACACAAACAATTACTTTTCCTCCCTTCTGAATCCCATTCACTGTTTTACTCTAATATTCTAGTTCTACTGTCATTCCTATAAATTTTCTTGGTTTTTTAATGTCAAAACAAGGTACTATAACTGCCTCACTCTGTCTGGTGCCAACAAAACCCTAGCTTCTAAAGCTCCCAATATGTATGTAGAACTTTTTAGCATTTTGTAACACAATATGGTCACTTCTAGGGCAGTTAAGGTAGCACTCTGGATGCAAAGCTGAACCTGAGTTCAAATTAGATTTCAGATATTTATTACCTGTATGACCCCTGGCAGGTAACTTAACCCTGTTTGTCTCAGTTTCTTCATCAGTAAAATAAGCTAGAGAAGGAAATAGCAAGTTAGTCTAGTATCATTTCCAAGGAAGCACCAAATGAGAACATGAAAAATTGAACATGACTGAAAAAAATAACTGAACAACAACAACAAATGGTCCTTTCTCTCAGGTGGATTGACCTTCTTTGTGTCTTTCTAAACCTGTAAGTATCATCTTCTCTTCTTCCTTAGTGAATGTAGCTTCATACTCTCTTTCCATCCTGAACAACAGAGGATTGAGGTCAAAACTCCAACAATTCCAACAAAACTCCAACAGGATCAAAAGGTATAAATAAACTAGTAGAATCATATTTTCACACATTTAGATCTGGAAGAGGACTTTAAGACCATCGGATCTGAACCTCTCAGTACAGATAAGGATACTGAGGCACAGAGAATTAAAATGATTTACCCAGGGTCTTGGAGTTTCACTGGTAGGATCTGAAGCAAGGTCTTCCTGGTTCCTGTAAATGCAATGGTGTTGAATTTTATTGATATCAGGATGAGTTTCAAAATATGTCACCCATTTCTCCTGGATGGCATGTTTCTGGGAAATCTGAAAAATGCCTGTACCTTCAAGGAATCAAAATGCCCATCTTCCATTGGGTTTTTTTTTAGTCTCTTTTTTTCTGTTTCTTCTGTCTCTCTTAGTCAAACAAATTGCCTCATGAAGTCATGAAAGTGGACTACAAAGAATGAGATGAATAGATAATATCATGGAAACCACAAACATGAGATTGGACAGACTTCAAGAGGTAATAGAATTGTGCTATGGTTCATAGAGGATTGGTTATGAATGAACAACTGAACAACAACAACATGAAGTCTTAGAAGCAGGAAGGAATATTAAAGATTACTTAGTTCAAATTTTGCATTATCTTCATTACTTTTATTTTTTTCTTTAAAAAAATCATTTTTTGCTGGAGTCTCCAATGTAAAGGAGATGTTCAAAAAACTATTTTACAAACAAAGCTTCCTGATTCAATGCTTCAACAGCATAGACACTTTAGTCTTTGTCCATAGTTAGTATTTGAAGTTCAACTCAGAGATTAAAAGATAAGAGAAATCAGAATGATTTGTAAACAAAGTAGTAGTTTTGAAACAAAGGAGTTCTGTTGTCTGTTTCTAGATATGGAAAAGGTATATAACTCAAAATAAAGTCTTAGTACAAATCATTTGATATGTTTCTGCTTTGTAGAATCATCTACAACCACAAAAAAGGATATTATACTACATTCCAGACAATGAACACAATGTGCTAGTAGTTCTTTGGAAGGAGAATACTAGACACCCACAAGATTCCATTAATAAGGACCCTGAAAATCTGCCTATAGACATCAAAGAGGACAGTTATTATCACATGATGAGAGATTTCATGAAACATTTTTGAGACCATTTTCATGCCTCATATAGTTGCAATAGGGCAACTAGATAGTATAGTGAATTGAATGCTGGACTGGAGTCAGGAAGACTCTTCTTTCTGAATTCAAATCTGATTTCAGACCCTTACTAACTGTGAAATCCTGAGCAAATAATTTAACTTTGTTTGCCTCAGTTTCTTTATTTGAAAAATGAGCTGGTAAATGGTACATCACTCTGGTAACTTTGTCAAGAAAACCCAAAATTGGGTCAAGAGTCAGACAGGACTGAAGCAACAGCAAAAATATATTTGCAAAAGGAAAAAAAATACCAAGAGATCAAGAAGTCAACAGTTCTACTGCAGAGCAAAGGAAAGTAGAACTTAGATTGACATCTTTCCTGAAAGTTTTAGACTTTAACTCCAAACCCTAAATTCAGCTGCTAGAAGCAATTTGTTACTAATTATCAGCATTTTTCTGACCCTGGTTCAATGGATGTTTCCAAAGTGAAAAAGAAACATTTCCTTTTTGCCTAGAGTCAGCAGAAGCAGGTCCCAGGGACTAGCCCCCCCACCAGGAGCATGTGTCTCCACAAAGCCTTGTTATATTGCTAACTGACGCTCTGTGTGCTCTACCCTGCCAACTCAGTTTTCATGCTCTGTGGTTTAACAGGACTCTTTCCTGCTTTCTAGTCAAATGAAACAGTTGGTATTTTGGGGAAGATGAGCATATATCACTGCACAGATAAACTCAAAATAAAAACTTACCAACATCTGCCCTCCTCTCTGACCAGCTGTTTTTTGTGAGACTAGAATCTGAATATCTATTATTTATAAACATAGTGCTATTTTCTTCATTTCAACTTTCTTCCAACAACTGTCAGATCAAGGAATTCTTAGTCCTGGTACCAGAGTTCCTGTCTTACTGCTACCCAAGTGATGTCAAACAAAAAGGCTCTTTTTTTGACTCTTAGGGGGAAAAAAACCAAACAAATGGCATATTTGAGTTAGGTTTTAGTCCTGTGTCTTCTCACATTCAGATACTCTATATTTTGGAAGCATAATATGACCACAGGGACTTGGGGCCAATGGAAGGAATGGCCTCATTGTAAGAAGGGAAGTAGTTTGGGACCTTTTGAAATCTTTCACATTTTTTTTTTTTGCAGTATATATACCAGATACAAAAATCAATGTCGACTTTCATGCTATGTCCTTTTATGTTATGTCATAGAACCATAAAACTGCAGTCCAACCCCTACCCAAAGTATAAACCCAGGCAGACATTCCACTGCATCTTGAAGAGATGAAATGTTTGCAAATTTACAACAAAAAAAGAGTCCATTCAACTTTTTGATAGCGTAAATTATTACAGAGTCAAATTCGAACTCCTGGTAACTTGCACCTATGGGTTCTCATTCTGACCATTGGACTGAGCCAAACAAATATAATTCCTCTTCTACATGAGCTTTTAAACAATCTTGACTAAAGAATCTTAGAGTTTTTAAGAGCAGAAGGATATAAGAATTTCCATGCTGGGTCAGGCTAACTTTCCATTTAGCTTAGTGTTCTGTCTTTGCTAGTTGCAGCTGTTTTTCTCTGTGGGAAGGAATACTTGTTCTCCTTGATTTCAATCTCAACAGTTCAAAAATGAAGTCTTACACATCTGAGCTCCTCTTATTTCATTAGAATTCTGTTAGTCATTAATTTATCTATGCTATTTTAAAGAAGCTATTGGTATTTCCTTTCTGGGCCATGGAACTTCATAGTATAGTAGAAAGAGCCAAGATCTAGAAGACCAACCAATTGAATTCTACTCCAAGTTGGTCTGTTAAGTAAATGTGGAGTCCTCAGCTGGTCACTTACTCTCTCTGAGACTTGATTGATTATCCCATCTATAAAAAGAGAAACTAATCCTAGGAACACTCCAAGGATCAAGTGAGATTATACAGTACTGCTTTGAAAATGGTAAGGCATTGTAAGAGAGCAAGGCAAGGCCATTATCCAGTTCAGTGTTATTTATTAAGCACTTAATATATGCAAGATTGGGCAGTTAGATTAGATAGTGGAACTCTGGGCACAGAGTCAGTCAAATATGGCCTTAGAAACTTACTTCTCTTTGCCTCAGTTCTTCAACTATAAAATAGGGACAAATGCTGGAGAAGGAAATGGCAAACCATTCTAATACCTTTGCAAAAAAATCCCATGACAATGTCTATGGGAATCACATAGAGGTGAACATAACTGAGCAATAGGAACAACATAGGATAGATACTATGGTAATTGCTACAGAATATAAAAAATTTTAAAGTGAACTAGTTCCTACACTTAAGGAGCTTTCATTATAAGTTTGGCAAGAGCCTTCCTTTCTATTCCTTTCCCTCTTTGCCTTTTGCTTATTTCAAGATTTAAAAAATGATCTCTTACTCTAAAATTCTATAATTTTGATCAGTCAGGCAATAAACTTTTATTTAACATTTATTAAATATCTTCTGTATACCAAGCAGTGCTAAGTACAGTTAAGTACATTAATATGCTCTATGCATTCATCTTTATGACTTCATTGACTTTGACCTTATTGCCTTTCATCCATCTTCTTTACAATTCCCATGATTACTTTATCAGATCTTCTCCAGATTCATTATTTCTTCCTTAAAGAACAGTACAAATAATAGGAGAAAATGTGGTATGGTACAAGGAGTATTGATTTTGATTTGAGAGGAATTTGGTTCAAATCCTAACTTCTGACTCCAACTGCTTTTGTAACATTGAAAAATTCACTTACCCTCTTTTTGCTTCAGTTTCCTCCTTTGTAAAATTGAAGGCATTGTGCTGGATGACCTCTGAGATATTTTTCATATTTAAGTTGATGATTTATGAAATGGACGCAATAGTAAAATGTGGGGTAGCTGTTGAAAGTCAGCATGAAGAAATTCCTAGATTGAAAGTGCTTAAAATGTACCTTCGAACTCTGAATCTAATTTCGTAAGTAACCTTTGGCAAGTCCTTTTGCCTCTTTTGGTTTCAATTCAGTCACCTGGAAAAATAAGGGGCTTGTACTAAATTCCTTAAAGTTCCCTTAAACTTGAGAGAAGTCATCTAGTCTAACCCCCTCATTGCATGGAGAAAATAAAAAACAGAGATCCCAATAGGGGAAAGCAATCAACCTGACAAATTTCAACATTTTGTAAATATGAACAAAGCTGTGACCTGATCCTGGATCTCTTGATGACTTCTAATTAAAGGCTTTCCTGCTGCTCTACAATGCCTCTCTGCTTAGTATCCCTCTTAAGTCAAAGGCATTAAGTATTATTTGTCCACAAGGTAGACAAGTTCTTTTCTTAACCAGTTGATGATGACATTTGTCCTTCATTCTTGAAGACCATGACATCAGCGATGATGCGATGACATGCACATGAATTGAATTTGAGTAGGGAACTGCTAAGTCACCAGCCTCTCTTTCTCCTTCTGAGCCATCTGGGTTCAGTGACCAGATATGAATCAGGACAATAGGAGATGTCCCTAGATGAGAGGCAATCAGAGTTAACACAACTAGGAAGTGTTAAGTGTTTGAGGTCAGATTCCAATTCCCATACTCCTGACTCCAGGATCAGTGCTCTATGCACTAAACCGCCTAGCTGCCCTTCTTAATTGTTAAGAACAAAGGAATGAGTGACATGATAAGTTTGCCATATGAAGCCTATATATCCAGACCTCTCATCTCCTATCCAATAAAAAGGCAATATGTTGAATAGCTTTTCAGTTTTGATGATAAATTTGAACTTTAATAGCTGTTTTTGTTGTTTGATTTTTTTTCCTGCAATAGCAATGCAAATGATTATAATCTATGGCTGTGGAACACTGAAACTGGTTTTTGTGAGTGGTGAGATCAATGATGTGAGTTTTGGAGTAGTTAGGGGCAATTAGTTACTGAGGTCTTGGCCAGGATCTTACTTGGCAAATGATACTCAACAGACGATACTTGGTGAAACCAGGATATTTAATACTGTTAAACTACTGATTTTCAATTCTAGCAATTATCTCCAAAGGTTAGGATATATAACTGGGAGTCTGACCAGGTCAAGTGAAACCTTGAGAACTTGTGATGACCAGCCATTAATCATCTGTGGGTTTGATAGGTTAACAAAATGAAACAGCATCAGATCATTTTCATCCAAACGGATCAACTGTCCCCTGACCTACACTAGCACAGTCTGTGGATCCAATTTATGATTTTGAAGGTTGACAAAACTTGTGCTTGATAACCTCTTTCTTCACCTCATACCCATACTTCTACTAATTGATTGTTTTGCACATGGCAAAGGCATATCATATTCCTATGTATGATGAGAGAATCTGTCCATGTTAGAAAACTAAATTAATGAGCATTCATCTATCCTTTAACATCCACCTTTGATGATACTGCCAGTAAGAAGCCTTTGCTGATTCCCTTGTCATCACTAATCTCTCCTTTCTTTGACTTTGCCGGGAATTTTATAACCCTTTTTGCTAAAATGCTACCCTATTCTGCACCATCTTTTGTTTTGTACTTTTCTATTAAATTTATCATGTAATGTATATTTCCTCTTTAATAGACAACATGATTACTACAAGATATTTAATCTTTGTATTCCCTCCATGTCTAGAGAGTGCTCACTGAATGTTGCATGAATGAATGAATGAATGAATAAATATGATTTTCTCTGTATGTTCATGTATTTGGCATTCCCAGTACTAGCCTATAATTAGCCCCAGGTTATTAGATTAAAGACTTTACATTATTTATTTTAGTATCTACTTTGTAAAAAGTCTTTGAGTCTCATTTTTAAGGTTTTTTACTTATGATTTTTAAGGTTTATATTCATGATTACTTATGGGCTCTCAGTGAGGAAATACATTTAGCCAAAACCAATTGACATCTATCCTGCATTTTATAGTCTCAGAATATTGCTTAGAGCACTGAGAGGTTGTGACTTGTTCAGGTTGGACCAGAGAATGAACTTGAATTCGGAACTTTCTGATTTGAAAGCACTCTATATATCATACCCATATTACTTTGAGTACAACAGGCTCAATTAATAGGTTGGTGAATGAATGAATAAACTCTAAAATATTTAAATAGAGAAAAACAGATCTTTTCTTCTACAACGGCTAAAAATTGAACTACTGTTTGATTAGGGAATTTTGATTTCTGTTTGTTCCTACAAAACGACATGTTAACACCAACAAAATTAAAGAGTATATTTAATAAAGTGATTATAGAACAAGTAGAAATACATCAGTTTTACAGAAAAAGTAACCAATAAGGCCCAAGATAATAAAAAAAAAAAGTAAGGCCTACATAAACATAGATATTAAGAGAAAACGCCAACAATTGGGGAAACTTCAGCATCTGAATCAACAGTACCTGGGGAGTCCTGGGGTACAGTCTTCAAAGTCCTGTTCAGGAAGGCCCCAGGCAGTGCATCTTCTCCATTGGGTGAAATTCCAATTAGGCTACAGTCTAATTAGATCTTATATAGCTTGAAAACAAAGAAGTCTTCTTGCCAGTTTTTTTGTGGAATGAAACCAAATTTTCCAGGTTGTCTGAGAAGGGAGCCACCCCTCCCCAAACCCCAAGAATTATGGTGTTAACATTCAGGAATGGCTAGTTCCTGAAGAGATAGGCAATGTTAATCAAGTACAGCCTTGCCAATCTGGCCAGGACCAGTCAAGGACATTCAGTGGTTCTTTTAAATGCTAAAGCTGTTTTAAATATGTGCATGAGATCAATCCTGCTCATCTCTCCTCCTTGTACATCAGGAGTAAATTGGGGGTCAGTGATTCTCTGTACACCAGAGGTAAATTGAGGGTCAGTAATGCTCTGTAGCTAAACTATAAGGTCTTGCCATGGAAAATATTATATCTTATGTTTTAACCACACAGCTACTTGAGCCAATTATACTTTGTTCTCTAATGATTCAAAAATCAATTTTACCTTCTGTTTCTCTCATTTTTGTGTAATAATAATGAGTTTATCTTATGAATTGATATTGTCTTTGACTACTCAGTAAGTCAGTTGTTTAATGACTAAATTATTTTATTTTTGTTTAATCTTGTGATGGCAATTGATTTTTAAATGGTTAAAATTCTGCATGAAATTATTATAATTGGTATCAATGCCTTCATCTCCATTCTATCTATTTTCATTATTAATGATTCCTTGAATTAGTCTGTTGAGGTGTTTTAATTGTGCACATATCTTTTTTCTTTTTTCTTTTTCTTGTTTTTAGGTTTTTGCAAGGCAGTGGGGGTTAAGTGGTTTGCCCAAGGCCACATAGATAGGTAATTATTAAGTATCTGAGGTCAGATTTGAACTCAGGGACTGCTGACTCCAGGACTGGTGATCTATTTACTGCACCACCTAGCCGCCCCTTTTTTCTTTCTTTTAGCTAATTTTTAGACTAATTTTGATCTTACTCTTGGGAGCTGGTAACCTGACTTTTCACAGATAGCAACTCTCACATCAATTACAAATCATTGACAAATCGCTAATAAGTTTAATTTTTATGATATTATTTGGTGCTCATCATTTCCAGCACCTACTGTTATGAAGAAAGTTTTCATCATTAATATTGAAGCATGAAGTTTCTGTGTTGTATAAATTCTGTGCTTTATTTATTATTTAGTGGTTTTTCAATATAACTTCACCATACCTTCCTATTCCTATGTATTTCCATTGAAATAACTAAATATCAAAGTAAATCTTGATTGGATTTTTCTACCTCTTTACCTTCTGTAACAAATGTTAGTGCATAAGTTAGAATAATTTTCATGGTGATTGTATAAACACTGACCATGTTCACTACAATATAAAACAACCGAAATGGTGTTCCCTATTAGTATTGGATGAATGGCAAAGCCAATTTTTACAAACTCTTTTTTTATTGATTCCTCAAGAAACTATAAGTCACCATACCATAAAGTTATAGCTTTATTCCTTTTTTATTTAGGAGGAAAATATTCAGCTTTATAGGGTTTTGTTATTCCAGGAATATGTTCACTTGTTGATCAGTTGGTCAGAATCATTTATACTCGTCACTTTCAAGTTAAAGATTTTAAATGTTCTAAAAACTAAATGATTACTATTAACTTTTCCCTTTCCCCCTAACATCTTAACATCTACTCACAGAATTGAAGAAGGAGAATGGGGCATCAAAGTCTATTGATACTCTATACTTTGTTAATTCCCTTAGTTACCTCCCTTTTTAATTAGAGGAGGAGGGCACACAATAAATTCAAACCAAAGCTTCCATCAAAAAAGGCTCAAGATTTTCATATTTTATTCCAGATAACTCTTTGTTTCTGCAGCTCAGCTTGATTTTGACAACACAGAACTTCATTCCTCCACTCCAAGTACCTCTTGAGGACTATATCTTTCCAGCTTTCTTTTGTGTATGGTCTTTTCCCACATCCCCATCAAGAAATTTATAAAATACTTTCTAAAAACACACACAACTTTTGGATTATGTCCTATGTTCTCATTTGATATTATTCATACAAATGTTTCCTTATGACAGTAAAGATCTAGCTTTCCCTATGGTTAATTACAGAAAGTTATTGGGATGCTCAATTGGCTAGACTTCTCCCTTAATAAACCTTTTCAAACTGCTGCTCAGATAATACTGAAAAACCTTTGTAACTTGGTTGAAATTTCCAGAGAATATACTTCAGGGTCACATCTACACTATGATGAAGCATCGGAGTAGCAGTTTGGGGGAGAAATACATGTATGTACATATGTGTGCATGTATGTATACATATACACATACATGTATGTGTAGAAGTATATGCATGTTTGTAATTTGCATATGCATATATGAGAATATGTAATATATATGATACACATGATATTGTATTCCTTAATAACTTAAAACTTTAAAATTGCTCTAAGAATTTTGGAATATAAATATAGTAATTTTCACATGATGTTTCTATGATATAACATAAATAGTCCTTCTATGTGTAGTATATTTGTGAGATTGTCTAGATGAATTCACCAGTAAATAAATATGTTCAGTTTCTGGAAACACTGAAATGCAGTGTTTGTGTGTGTGTGTGTGTGTGTGTGTGTGTGTTTAGAAAAATTTTGCAGAAAACATGAAAATTTCCTTCCTAATGAAAATCTTTAGCTGGATTTCAAGTGACCTTAGTCTGTGATCCTTATGTTCCTTCAAAATCAATGAAACAACCCCTTACCCAAAGCATAATCATATCATGGGTTAATCCAGTGATGACTTCAGTCTTTGAATAACACAGAATCTCCAGGAAGGACCCCTTTGCTAAACAGTGGTCAACCTTACATAAATGAAGCAGTGTCACAAGTCTGAGATTTTTCTCCATAGTGTATCATTTTAGTCTTTCATCAAACACTTTTGACTGCACAATAATGGTATAGTAAGAGGTCTGAGAACATATTGTTTAACTGCAATAATCTCTATGTGCAAATATCATGTGGTTTTTCCTAACCATGTTAGGTTTGACCACACAAAAAATGCTTTGTTTAGTGTTGTGTGAGGATATGATTAGAATTGTTTTCTCATTAAGAATAAGCTGCTTGGGGCAGCAAGGTGGCACAGTGGATAGAGCACTGGCCCTGGAGTCAGGAGTACCTGAGTTCAAATCTGGTCTCAGATACTTAATAATTACCTAGCTGAAATCTAAAAAAAAAATAATAAGCTGCTCATGTTTCAGATGAGACCTAGGGACATATCAATTTTATCCAGGGTTTTTGATTTGTATTCATTGATATACCTGTGGAGCACTGATTTAACAAAATATATATTTGAAAAGTTTAGTGCTATATTTTATTCTTACATCACTTTCAGGAACTACTATTTTCTTCTCCTTTACCAACCCAGAGAAAAATCTCTTACAGCATAAAACTAAAATAACTTTTTTAAATTAGTTCAACAAAGTTTTACACAAATAAGTTTGACATTATGTTTCCTACTTATAGTTTCTTACTCCTTCAAAGAAGATGGGCAAATAAATTCTCATGTCTCTTCTTTGGGGTTGTTTGATCACTATAATAATGGCATTCAGTTTTAATTTTTGCTATCAATCTTTTGTTTTACACTTATTTAGTTATTGTGTATATATATATTTTCCCATTGAAGAGGGAAATGGTGAATTACTCCATTATCTGTTACCCCCCCAAAATAAAAAAAAACATGTGCAATATGGATCACAGGGTCATGCAAAGTCAGACATTACTGAATGACTGAAAAAATAACAACAAAAATACCTTTCCTAATTTCATTTTTTCTTCATTTTGCAAAAGTTCATATACATTTTCCACTATTTCTATATTCTTCATATTCATATTTAGCATTTCTTAGAGAATGTTAATATTGTGTTTTATTTATGAATCACAGCTTGTTCAACCATTCCCCAAATGACATTAGAGGGCTTTAAATGTCCAGCTGTGGAGTTGGTATTTTATCTGAAAGGCAATTGGTAACCATTAAAGTTTCCTAAGCAGGGGTATGACATAATCACATAAGCTTTAGAAAGATTATTTTGACAGCTGAGTAAAGGATGGACTGAAGTGAAGAGAGAAAAATATGCTAGGAATCAATTAGAAATATCAAACATGATAAGAAAGCAATGTAGTGGAATAGATGGAATGACGGACTGGGAATTAGAAGATGTGAGTTCAAATTCCACCTCACACATTTACTAACTGTGTGATACTGGATAAACCACTACACTTCTTTATGCCTCATTGTCCTCTTTTGTAAAATGCAAGTGTTGGACTGAATGACATCTAAAGACCAATGAGGATCCAAAACTCCTATAATGAGTAAAATCTTTTATATCTGGGCTATAAAATAATATAGCAAGATTTATGATGCCTGCAAAAGGCAAAAATACAATGTTTTATCTACTACCCAAATAATTTGTGTATTCATTAATAGATGTGTGTCTCCTTACCATAGTAAATTCTTTTTCAAAATAGTACATTATAAAACAACCACTTGCTACTTTTTAAATACATTTTAGTCTCTTTTTTTCTTCATTTTTCTTTTACTCAGAGAGTAAGACAGAATTTCTTTATCCTTTGCATGAAAGCTCAAAAATGCTAAGGTCCCAAAGGAAGCCTCTCCAACCCTAGGTCCAAAATGCATCTTTTCCTTTACTCTATTTTATATTGTACATTGTCAGTGATTATAGGCTCCTTGAGACCCGGGCTGTGTCATTCATCTTGCTATCAATACCTAGGGCAGTTCCTTGAATATTATAAGTGACTATATGTTGCATTGAATAACATTCTAGAGGAATGTTCTATTGAATAATATTCTAGAGGAGAGCTAATGAGTTATTTTAGAACTTTTTAAACCCCTTAATGTGAAATTCTCCCCTTGAATAGTTACTTGCATTGGTGAATTAATTGTGAAACATTTCAAAATACTTTTTTGCTTTTCTCTGTAACCCACATGTGTTCTGAAGCTTTCTTTCATTTTCATGTTAGATGTTCTGAAGAAATGCCTTTAAGTTAAGCCAATAATGCCATCAGAAAATGATAAAATAACTTTCCAAAGATACACATATAAGTTTTAAAGTATGCCTTATTTTCCTGTATTTCACGATATTTATTCATACATCCAAATTTAACTCACTTCAGATTCTCTTAAATGCAATTTCAGATACTTTGGTGATAAAGTGGCAAGAGCTCTGAACCTAGTCAGAAAGATCTGAACTAAAATTTGGCCTCAGACCCTACTAGTTTGCAACCCTGGACAAGTCATTTAATTTCTGTCTTCCTCAGTTTCTTCAGTTCTCATATGGGGATAAAAAATAGCACCAACTGCCCAGGGTTACTATAAGAACCAAAATAGATAACATGTTCAAAGTATTTAACACAGAATCTGCCAAATAGTAAGTGCTTAAATATTCCTTTCCCATTTTCCTTGTAAATGGACTTAGAAGCAGAGTTGAAATGAATCAATGAATCCATGTTTCAGGAACCAATCAATGACTTGCCCAGGACCTCACATATAACAAATGTCTAAGCATAGTGTGAATTCAATTTTTTTATTTTCATCCATTTGTATATGCATATTTCCAAGCTAAAAAATTTGCCTCCACCCTTCCTTCCCACAACCCTCCCCTGAGTACAGAACATTCAGATTAGCATTTTGCATACATATTTTACATTTTACATATAAATTAGTAATGTTTAGCATGAGGAATTAGGATTAAGGAAAAGAGATGCATAAGAAATAATTTTTATAAAGTGTTCATCAGATTCAGTAGGGGTGCATTTTTTGTGTGGATTTGTTTTATTTTGTTTTTCTTCCTCTGGTTGTGAATATTATAAAGCATTTAGTATAATACAGATGTCCTATATTACACTATACTATACTACATAATACTATACAATACTATGCTATACCATACTACACTATACCATACCATACCATACCATATTATATATATATACTATACTATACTATACTATACTATACTATACTATACTATACTATACTATACTATACTATACTATACTATACTATACTATACTATTTGTCCTGGACTGTCAAGAGGAGTTGCTTCCATCAAGGTCATTCATCTCATAATGTTGGTGACATATACACTGTTCTCTTGGCTCTACTCCTTTCACTCAGCATCAGATCTTGTAAGCCATTCCATGCTTCTCTAGAGTCCAAATATTTATGCTATAGTATAGAATAATAATATCCCATAATATTCATGTACCATAACTTGTTTAGCCATTCTCCAATTGATGGGCATCCCCTCAATTTCCAATTCTTCGCCTCTACAGAAAAGAGTTGCTATGAATATTTTGGAACTTGTAGGACTTTCCCCATTATTTACAATTTCTTCTGGATATAGTCCTAGACTGGTAATTGCTGGGTCAAAGGATATGAACAGTTTTATTGTTCTTTGGGCATAGTTTCATATTGCTCACTCAAAAGATTGGATCAATTCACAACTCCACCAGCAATGCATCAATGTCCCAATCCTCCCACATCCTCTCCAACATTGATCATCTCCCCTTTTTCTCATCTGGGCAAATCTAATAGGTGTGAGATGATACCTCATCGTTTTAGTTTGCATTTCTCTAATCAATAGTGATTTGGAGCATTTTTTCCTATAATTATATATAGCTTTACTTTCTTCATTTAAAAACTGTTCATATCCTTTGACTATTCATCAATTGAGTACTGCCTTGTGACTTTATAAATTTGATACAATTCTTTATATATTTTAGAAATGAGACCTTTATCAGAACTCCTAGTTGTGAAGATTGTTTTTCAGCTTTCTGCTTTTCTTCTAATTTTGACAGCATTGATTTTATTAATGGAAAAATATTTTAATTTAATATAGTCAAATCCTTTATTTTGCAGTTTATAATGTGCTCTGATTCTTGTTTGGTCATTTTCCATAGATTAGATAAGAGTATTTTTAGGTCTATTAATTTCTATATGGTATCACTGTTTATGTCTAAATTCTGTACTCATTTTGACCTTATTTTGGTATGGGATGTGAGATGTGGATCTATGCCTAGTTTTTGCCATAACTATTTTCCAGTTTTCCCAACAATTTTTGTCAAAAAGTGAGTTCTTATCCCACAGGCTGATGTCTTTGTGTTTGTCAAATAGTAAATTGCTACAGTCATTTCTTGCAGCTTCTTTTGAACCTATCCTAATTCACTGATCCAGTACCAGGCAGTTTTGATGACTGCTGCTTTATGGAATAGTTTTAGATCTGGTAGAGCTAGACCACCTTCCTTTACATTTTGTTTCATCAGTTCCCTTCCTATTCTTGCCCTTTTGTTGCTCCAGATGAATTTTGTTACTATTTTTTTCTAGCTCAGTAAAGTAGTTATTTGATATTTTGTTTGATATGTCACTGAATAAGTAATTTAATTTGGGTAGAATTGTCATTTTTATTATATTAGCTTTACCTAACCATGAGCATTTGACATTTTTCCAGTTATTTAGATCTGACTTTATTTGGGTGAGGAGAGCTTTATAATTGTGTTCCTATAGTTTCTGGTTTTGTCTTGGGAGATAGATTCCCAAGGATTTAATTTTTTCTACAATTATTTTAAATGGAATTTCTCTCTCTCTTGTTCTTGGGCTTTGTTGTTCATATATAGAAATGCTGATGATTTACGTAGGTTTATTTTATATCCTGCTACTTTGCTGAATTTGTTAATTGTTTCATGGAGGTTTTTAGATGATTTTCTCGAGTTTTCTAGGTATACTAACATAACATCTGCAAAGAGTCGAAGTTTTGCTTCGTCGTTGCCATTTCTGATTCCTTCATTTTCTTTTTCTTCTCTTACTGCTTCTGCTAGCATTTCCAATACTATATTGAATAGTAATGGTGATAATGGGCATCCTTATTTCACCCCTGAATTTATTGAAAATGCTCTGAGTTTATTCCCATTAAATATAATATTTGTTGATGTTTTAGATAGAAACTATTCATTATTTTAAGGAAAACTCCATTTATTCCTAAACTTCTAGTGTTTTTAATAGGAATGGATGTTGAATTTTTTCAAAGGCTTTTTCAGCATCTATTGACATAATCATATAATTTCTGTTTGTTTTACTGTTGATATGTTTAATTATGTTGAATGTTTTCCTAATGTAGAACCATCCCTGCCTGCACAGTATAAATCCAACCTGATCATGGAGTATTATCCTGTTAATAACTTACTGTAGTCTCATTGCTAAAATTTTATTTGAGATTTTTGTGTCAATAGTCATTAGGGAGATTTGTCTATTACTTTCTTTGTCTTTTTTTGTTCTTTCTGGCTTAGGTATCAGCACCATGCTGTTGTCAAAAACAAAGGAAGTTTGGCAGAACTCCTTCCTCTCCTATTTTTTTTAAAAGTTTATGTAGAATAGGATTTAACTGTTCCTTAAATGTTTGGTAGAATTCACTTATAAATCCATCTGGACCTGGAGACTTTTTCTTAGGGAGTTTATTGATGGTTTCTTCAATTTCTTTTTCTGAAATGTGATTATTTAAATAATTTATTTCCTCTTCTGTTAATCTGGTCAGGTGTATTTTTGTAAATATTCATCCATTTCACTCAAGTTTTCCAATTTTTTGGCACATAGTTTGGGAAAGTAGCTCTGAATTATCTCTTCAATTTCCTCCTCATTGGTGCTTAGTTCACCCTTTTCATTTTTAATACTGGTAATTTGTTTATCTTCTTTCTTTTTTTAAATCAAATTAACTTGAAGTTTGTCTATTTTTAATTAGCTTTTTCATACTACCAACTCTTAGTTTTATTTATGAGATCAATGGTTTTCTTGCTTTCCATTTTTAGTCTCTCCCTTGATTTTCAGAATTTCAAATTTGGCATTTAATTAGGGCTGTTTAATTTGTTCTTTTTCTAGCATTTTTAGTTGCATACCCAATTCATTGATCTCCTCTTTTTTTATTTCATTCACATAGGCATTTAGAGATATAAAGTTGCCCCTCAAAACTGTCTTTGTCCAATAAATTCTGATATGATGTCTCATTATTAACATTTTCTTAGATTATAATTATTGATTATTACTATTATTTGCTATTTGATCTACTTATTATTTGAGGTAGTTATTTAATTTCCAATTAGATCTTGGTTTATCTTTCCTTTTACCTTTTATTACATGTAATTTTTATTGCATCTTGGTCTGAAAAGTGTGTATTTATTATTTTTGAAAAGTGTGCATTTATTATTTCTGCCTTTCTGCATTTGATTTTAAGGATTTTATGCCCTAATAGGTGGTCAGTTTTGGTGAAGGTGCCATGTACTGCTAAGAAAAAAAGTATATTCTTTTCTATCCCCATCAAGTTTTCTGCAAAGCTCTATCATATCTAGGTTTTCTAAGATTTCATTCACCTTCTTAACTTGCTTCTTGTTTATTTTGTTGTTAGATCTATCTAGTTTTGATAGAAGGAGATTGAGGTCTCCTATTATTATAGTTTTGCTATCTATTTCTCCTTATAATTCATCTAGCTTTTCATCTAGGAATCTGGATGCTATAACACTAGGTGCATTCAAGTTTAGCAATGATATAGCTTCATTACCAATGGTGTCTTTTAAGAAGATGTAGTTTTCTATCTTATCACTTTTAATGAAATTGATTTTTGTTTTTTACTTTGTCTGAGTTTAGGATTGTTACCCCATTTTTTTTCTTCTGCTGAGGCATAATATATTTTGTTCCAACATTTTACTTTTACCCTATGTGTATCTCTCTGATTCAAATGTGTTTCTTGTAAGCAACATATTGTAGGATTCTGATTTTTAATCCATTCTGTTATCCACTTCCACTTTATGGGCCAGATCATCCCATTCACATTTACAGTTAAGATTATTAATTCCGAATTTCCCTCTATGCTTTCTCCATTTTTAGTTATCTCTTTCCTTTACTCTTATTCCTCCTCAACCAAATTTTTTTACCTTTCCCCTTAGACTTTTCTTTTAGAAATTTAACTTTCAGTTTATTTTTCACTTATACCTTCCCTTTCCTTTTATCAGTACCTTCTTCCTTTATCTCTCTCCTGTTCCCTCCCCCCCACTTCCCAGTAGATTAAGTTAGATTTTTAACCCCAAGTGGGAATGTATCTAATTTCCTCACCTGTATAAATCTATTGAATAAAATTTACTCATTCTTCATATTCTCCCTTCTTTCCCTCTAAAATTATAAATCTGTGTGTCTTTTCCCTTGATACTCCAATATTATTAATAAGGTAACATCAATCACAGTTCAATTATTTGATTGCTTGATAAATTCCTATTGTTATCAAGATATCACAGATTGTTTACTTGTTTTCTTGATAAGCACTATTGACTCAAATTGTATCAAATTATAATAATTTTTTTACTTTACCCTTTTTTCAAGTATCTTTCTTTTTTTTAATTCTCATTTTGTACAAATGTTTTTTTCCATTAATAAAATATTCTTGTTTAAGAGTAAACAAAATACCCCACCCCCCATGAATATAGACTTGCTTGGGCGATAAAGTAAAGGGGGAGAGAAAAAAAATTAAAATTAAAAAAGAATAAAAGTAATAATTGTAGGTATGGCCAGGCACCAGCCCTGGAGCCACAAGCATCCGAGCCCACATCCAACCCTGTAGACCCAACGATCACCCAGCCATGTGACATGCAAGCCACCCAATCCCCACTGCCCTGCAAAAAAACTAAAAGAAGAAAAAAAAAGACCCAAAATACAATAAAATAGTAATAATAGTAGGGGTGGCTGGGTGGAAGACAGAACATTGGCCCTTGAGTCAGGAGCACCCAGGTCCAATTCTGGCCTCAGACACCCAAAGATCACCCTGCTACAGGTCACCCAGCCCAATTTGCCCTGCACCCTCCCCCAAATAATAATAATAATAATAAATGTGCTTCAGTCTTTGTTCCAACACTAACAACTCTGTCATTGGGTGGATCACATTCTTTATGGTAAGTCCATCGCAAAAGTTACTTCCATATTTTTCCACCGTTGCCATTGCTGATCACAACTCCCTCCTTTCTTATTTCTTCACTACCATGTACTATATTTTCTCTCTCCTTTCACTCTGACTCTGCTGTTGGGTCGCTGAGTGGCACAGCAGACAGATCCCTGGTCCTGGGCCAAGAAGCCCTGAGCCCCCATAGCACCCCTTAGGCCCAGAATCCACCTGGCCCTATGGTCCTGGACAGGCCTTCCAATCACAGCCCCTTGCAAGAAGTAAAAAAGAAAATGTGTTATATCTGACCACTCTCCCCCCATGGTCCATCCTCTCCTCCTTTATTCACATCCTCACCCCTTCCCCCTGCTCCCCCCCTTCTTACTCCAGATGCATACACCCCATTGACTATATATGCTGTTTCCTCTCCTAGCTACCTCTGAAGAGAGCAAAGGTTCCCTCATTCCCCCTTGCCTCCTCCCTTCCATGTCATTGCAATAGCTCATTGTAATAATAAAAAAATCTTATTATATGAAATATCTTGGCCTATTCCCCCCACTCTTTTTTCTTTCTCCCATTACATTTCCCTTTTTTTTCTATTGACTCCATTTTTACACCATATTTTATCTTCAGATTCAGCTTTCTCCTGTGCTTCAACTATAAAATCTCCCTCTACCTGCTCTATTAACTGAGGAGGTTCATATGAGTATTATCAGTGTCATTTTTCTATGCAGGAATACATGCAGTTCATCATCATTAAATCCCTCATATTTCCCCACTCTCCTCCAATCTCCATGCTTCACCTGTATCTGAAGATCAAACCTTCTGTTCAGCTCTGGCCATTCCATAAGGAACATTTGAAATTCCCCTGGTTCATTGAAAGTCCATCATTTTCCCTGGAAGAGGACATTCAGCCTTGCTGGGTAGTTCATTCTTGGCTGCATTCTAAGCTCTTTTGCCTTCTGGTATATTATATTCCAAGCCCTATGAGCTTCCAATGTAGTTGCTACTAAGTCCTGTGTGATCCTGACTGCAGCTCCATGATATTTGAACTGTGTCCTTCTGGGTGCTTGTAATATTTTCTCTTTGATTTGGGAGTTCTGGAACTTGGCTAAAATATTCCTAGGGGTTGGTTTTTTGGGATCTCTTTCTCAGGGGGATTGGTGGATTCTCTCCATTGCTATTTTGCCCTATGCTTCTAGAATATCAGGGCAATTTTCCTGTAGTAACTCTTTGAAAATGATGTCAAGGCTCTTTTCCTGATCATGACTTTCAGGTAATCCAATAATTTTTAAATTATCTTTCCTAAGTCTGTTTTCCATATCAGTTGTTTTTTCAATGAGATATTTCACATTTTCTTCTAATTTTTCATTTTTTTGGTTTTGAAGTATTGATTCCTGATTTCTGGTAAATTCATCAATCTCCCTGAATTCTATTCTTTGTCTAAAGGATTTGTTCTCCTCAGAGAGTTTTCTTATCTCTTTTTCCATCTGGCCAATTTTGCTTTTTAAGGCATTCTTCTCCTCAATAACTTTTTGAACTGTTTTATCCATTTGATCTAAGCTGGTTTTTAGCATGCCATTTTCTTCAGTATTTTTTTGGATTTCCGTGACTAAGCTGCTGACTTCATTTTCATGTTTTTCCTGCATCACTCTCCTTTCTTTTCCCAGTTTTTCTTCCAACTCCTTCATTTGATTTTCAAAGTCTTTTTTGAACTCTGTCATAGCCTGAACCCAATTTCTGTTTTGTTTGGAGTCTTTAGATGCAGGAGCTTGTACCTCATCTTCAGACTGAGTATTTTGATCCTTCTTGGGTTCATGAGCAAAATATTTCTCAATGGTCTTCCTCTTATTTCTCTGCTTGCTCATTTTCCCAGTCTGAGCCTGGTTTGGGGGTGCTTCCTGAGCTTCTAGGACACTCTTACAAGGGTCTCAGTGTGTGAGGCTCTGTCCTCCCTCCTGGTCTGTGAATGACCATAAGCGCCCCCCTCTGCTGCCCCCCTGAGGTGGGGGGGGGCCCTGCTGTTCTATTGGTGGGGCCTAGACTGCGATCAGGATCTGAATGTGGTCAGAGCCGCAGAGTCCTGTTCCAGAGGCAGAGGACAGAGCTCTGCAGTCTTGCTTCACTCCCCTCCCTCAGCTCCACGGGCTCATGCCCTGGAGGCTCCTGCTTACAGCTCTGCCTGCTTCTGTTTCCTGGGTCAGGGCTGGGGAAAGACCAAGATGCTAGCTCTATAGTCTGAGGGCTGGGTTCCACGTGCTTGCTCTGGCAGAGGTCCCCTGCTGTTCCCCCACTTTGTGCCCGGTGCTCCCCCGGGGTGCAGCTCAGGATACTCCCCCGCTGCTGTGAGCTGTGGCTCCCAGCGCCCAGGGGCTTCCTCCGGGAGGCTGAAGTTCTTTCGCTCTGGCCAGCCCTCTGACGGCTGCCCCTCCGACCCGGGGGAGCAGAGCCTTTCTGCTCTTTTCCAGGTTACCTTGAGTAGGAGAACCACCTCAATGGGTCCCGTTGTGGGTTCTGTCTCTCAAAAGTTTAGTTAGAGTCCTTAGTTTCATGTTTTATCAGAGAGCACCTAAGACTTGATCCCTTCTTGTTGCCATCTTGGCTCTGCCCCCCCAAGTATCTTTTAAGTACACACAATCCTTCTCACAAGCCAAAGTATCATCCAAAACCATATCATTTCTTGAAGTATTTGTGCCCTTCCCCCCAGGCCTGTTTCCTGTCACATTTTAACCCTCTCCTCCCCACCCAGGGTACTTAACCCCTTGCTAGGTGAAGCCCCAGACACTGATCTAATTAAATGTAAGAATCTTGAAGATCTCTAAGTACTGAGAGGCTTTGGAGGTCCTTGCAGTTTATGATGCCCTCATTGGACAAGGTGCTTAGCACCTTGGGATTAAAGTGATTCAAAATTTAATGAGACACAAGTTAAAGTTAAAACCCCTTTTGTTCCAGGGCTTTTTGTCTCAAACATAGTGATGTGATTCTTAGACCTCTTCAATTGAAAGACTTAATCCAATTATACCTATAGTCTTCATTCTCTTCAATTATATTCTGCCCTCTAATTTTCCTTACAGAAGTAAAATTCCAAAGAATTAGAGTTGCTATATCTTTCTTTTTAGGGACCCTCATTTGTTTAAAACAATTTTGTTTTTTCAGGCCCCTTTTCCATTTACCTTATTTTTTATGTAACTCTTCAGTCGTATATTTGGTGATTAAGTTTTCTGGCCAGCTCTGTTTTTTATGTCAGGGAATTCTGGAAGTTCTGCATTTCATTGAACAGTCATCTTTTTCCCTGACAGTATATGCTGAATTTTGTAGGGTAGTACATTCTAGATTGTATTCTCGGGTCCTTAGCTCTCCAAAATATATTATTCCAGTTCTTCTGATCCTTCAGTCTTGAGGTTGATAGGTCCTGTGTTAGTCTGATTGTGTTCACTTTGTATTTGAATTGTTTTCTTTTTTGCTGCTTGCAGTATTCTCTCTTTTATTTGAGGGTTCTGGAATTTGGCTATTACAGCCCTTGGAGTTTTTACCCTGGGTTCTCTTTCTGGAGGGGGTTCTGTGGATTTTTTCAGTTGTTATATTGTTATTTTGTTTTAGTAGATTGGGGCAGTTTTCCCTTATAATTTCTTGCATGACATTTTCTAAGTTCTTTTGTTGGTCCAGGCTTTCTAGTAGTCCAATTATTCATAGATTATCTCTCCTGGATCTGTTTTCCAGGTCACTCATTTTCCCTAGAAGGTACTTTACATTTTCTTCAGTTTTTTTCAGCCTTTTTATTTTGTTTGATGAAATCTTGTAGTCTTGTAGATTCATTAATTTCTAACGGTTCGATTCTACTTACTAGGTTTTTATTTTCTTCAATTAGCTTCCACTTTTCCTTTCCCAATTGGTTGCTTTTACTTTTAATGGAGTTGATTTATTTTGTCAATTTGTCACAATTTTGCTGCATGATTTTCATTTCTTTTTTTCCATTTTTCTTCTTCCTCTCTTATTTGACTTTTAAATTCTTCTTTAAGCTCTTCAATGAGTTTTTGTTTTTCAGTCAAATTTATAGACTGTTTTGATACTTCTCCTGTAAGTGATTTTTTGCTTCTTTCTTCTTCAGAAATTTAATTGCAATCATCTTTATCTGTGAAGTAGTTTTCTATAGTGAGCATTCTTTTAGCTTTTTTGTTCATTTTGTTATAGTTCTGCTTCTGAGGTATATATGGAGTATAGATCCAAGCTTTTATTTTGCTGGGGTTGGGGTCTGATCCCTGGCTTGTTGTTGGCAAAAATGTTGCCTATGCCATCCAGGCCTTGTCTTTGCAGAAGTTTGTTTCCTTCCTTATGTCCAGGTTTTGACTTAACAGAAGATTGCTCCTAACCTGGTCATTTCTTTTACCCTGGAACTCTCAGGGTTCAGACTTTGTTTGGGGTTGGGATCCTCCCTGCTGGCTTGCTATCTAGCTGTCAGGACCTCTGTTATTATTAAACTGTCAGGACCTGATTTGCATTTTGGCTAAAAGCCTCTTGCTAGTTTTCACCACTCTCCCACCTCTTGGACTTTACTTCCCCTTTTCCCCTAAAGAGAGACTTTCACTTAAGATCTTCCACAATGTTTACAGTTGAAAGCTTCTTTGAATCTTCTCTTTATCTTGGTGGGATCTGTAGTGTGAATGTCAGAGTAGAGGCTTCATTATCTTTAGTAGGGAAAGACTCCAGGAGCAGATTAGCTTTAGTGCCACCATCTTGGATCCACCCCAGAAGTTCTGTTTGTTCAATTTTGACATTTTTGAGACTATTTTCTTATATGTAATATAAAGGTGTTGGACTAGAAGATCCCTGAGATTTTTTTTCAGTTTTAAATTCATGAGCCTATGGCAGTTTGCTAAGGCTTGCTGTTTCATCTAGCATCCATCTTTCCCTCCAAAATGGAAATATAAACTTGTGAGGTTAAAGAGAAAAGGGTGGAAGAAGTACTCTTCTTATACCAGTCTTTGTCATCTCACAAGTTTATCTATGTCTCTATGTGAGAGAAAAACCAGGCTAATCAATATTTCATATAAATAAAATATTTTATTAATCAGACCATGATTCCCTCAATATCAGGAGTACCTGATAAGGAACTTCTCCCAAAGCAGAACCCCAAATTCTCAGCAATTTTAAGTCTTTGGAAGGTATGTGGGGACCCATAGAGGTAAATAACTCACCTAAGCTCACTCACAAAGTTAATACGGGACAAGATTAGAATTAGGAATTCTAGTTCCCTGATTTCAAATCCAGACTTCTTTCCATCCCTCATTGCAATATCTTTTATATCTGGGTACTTTCTTCTCTATCCTGCACTGACTTTAAGTCATGGTCAATTTATATACCAGATAATCCTAAGATCATTTGTAATTCAAATTCCTTGAGATCTGTTTTGCTGCTTAGATTTAAACATAAGTATTATACATTACAAGTTAGTTCATTAGTCAGTGACTAATCAAAATTCTATCAGGAAAGATAATTTCTGACTACTATGATCAAGGGAGTTTTCAAAAAGGAAAGTAGATTTGGAGCTTAAGCCTGAAATAGTGACCAAATGTAAACCAAAAGGCAGAGGTGAGGCACTAAGATCAATCTCAGTGACTAGAATAGTGGGCTAAGACTAATATGATGATTAAAGACATATTTAGCATCTTATGCTTCCTTAGCTTCAAAAATATCAACTTCAGAAGTCTTTGTGAAGTGGGAGGAGACATGGCTAGATAGAAGTTCATATAAAAAATATTGGGAGATTTTTTAGAGGGGAACATCAAAAGATGCTAACAGTTTGATATGGCAGCCAAAAAAAAAGTTCATGTGATCTCATTTTGAATTGAAAGGAATAAATAATATCCAGAAAAAAGTGTTTATGTTATAGTTCATCATCTATGCTGGTCAGATTCTATCTGGAATGTTGTATTCAATTTAGAACACTAAACCAGTAAAATTGTTAAATAATTGAAAAGTGGCCATAATAGGAAGGTTAAGATGGTGAAAAGTTTCCCTATACTTTCCTTTTTTTCCTAACTTCACTATTAGTGTCAAAGAATATTCCAACCTCCCAATCAATAAGACCTATAATCATTGCATGTCCTTTGATCTCTTATACTCACTAAGTTTAGATAATGTAATTTATTACTAAATCTTGTAATTTCTGACTTCACATCTCCCCTTTATGATCCCAAGTCTCTACTCACATACTTATTTAGCTCAGACCTCTTCAATTTTCTCATTGGCATCATTGCCTCATGATACTCATCACTCCAATCTAGGTTTCAACCAGGTACCAAAATGACTTTCCTAAAATGAAGATCTGTCCGTGCCACCCTCCTATTAAAGAAATTTCAGTGACTCTATATTACCTCCAGGATCAAATAAAAAGTTCTGTCTCTTCCTACTTCTTTCCCAGACTTTTCACACTTTTATCCCCTTCACAATGCCTACAATCCAGGAACACTAAGCTACTTGTTTTTTTTCCAACTCCATTCTTGGTCTTTTTGTATTGACTCTTTCCCCTAAAACTGCAGTATTCTTCTTTCTCAGCTCTTCATATTTTCCAAGGATTTCTTCATGTCTGGGCACAAATCTCACTTTCTGAAGGGGGCCTATTCTAGGCCCTCCAGCTGCTAGTGCTTTACTCTCTGAGATTATTTTTTATCCACCCTTTATATCTTTTATGCACTGAATTATTTTTAAAGTTGCATTATTAATTATATTATAATCATATATACATATATTATAAGCATGTTACAATAATACTATTACATTATAAAAATATTTTATTCTAATTAAATGTAAATATAATTTTCAACATTCAATTTTTTGAAAGATTTTGAGTTCTATATTTTTCTCTCTCCCTTTTCCCCACTTTCCTCCCCAGGATACAAAGCAATATGAAATAGATGATACATATACTAATATGTAAAACATATTTCCATATGGTCATGTTGTGAATGAAGAAACACAACAAAAAGAAAAAATGAAAGAGCAAACAAAAAGAACGTGAAAATACTATGCTTTGATTTATATTTAAACTTCATCATTCTTCCTCTGAATGTGGATAGCATTTTCTTTCTTGAGACCTGAAACTGTCTTGGATCATTGTATTGTTGAAATGAGCTAAGTCAATCATAGTTGATCACTGCACAGTGTTACTTAGTTATCTTTATGATGTCTCCATCATTAGAATGTAAGATCTTGAAAGTAGAGATTGTTTTGATTTTTTTGTATCTCCCACACTTATAAAAGTTCCTAATTTAATAAATTCTTGTTGACTGACTGACCAACTGACTGCATTGTGCCAGGTGAGGAAGGTGTGGTTATTTAACTTGGAGGTAAAAGAAGAAGAGGAGGAAGATGAGGATTTTTTTTCTTGTGGGGAAGGCAAAAAGCTAATTCTATTTTTGTGGAAGGGTGATAGAGCTGATACATTTTAGGTGCTTATTGGCAAGCTAATTACACAATCAGAGTTGCCTAGGATCTAGTGCAGGCTCATTACCCCAAGCCTTCACTGATTTTTTTGGTAATGAAGCAAAACAGAGATGGGCAGAGCAAGGCATTCCATTACCCATTTACCATTACATGTTGTCAGAAAATGATTATGCTATTTTCACATATCAATCCTAGCCACATTTTCACATAATATTATTCTGTTGCTCTAGGAGCAGATTCTTCTTTTTAAAAACCCTTTTGCCCTCCAAATGTCCCCTGGTCTTCCAAACCACTGCCTTTACAATATGGGGGTGGGGTGGAGAACAGAGCCTTGTTCCAGCAAGGCACTGTTAATTTGAAAGGGAATAGATTTCATAATTCTATATTTCTGTTATGCTAAACATTTGATGTTAAAACTCTCAAGAAACCTCTAGTCATCCATTCCAAGTATCTCCCGAATTCCCAATTTAATCCACTCTTAAAATTACAGGGATACACAAATCACATTCTTCTTGTCCTCAGTCAGCCTTTTGCTTTTGCCTTACTTTGAATACCAGTCCTTGCCTTGGCCTGTTTTGTTTGTTTAAAAAGTCACCGTCAAAAGGCCTGAATGAATGTTTGGGTGACTGCCATTCTCTGTCTAGAGAAGGGAAGAGATTCCTTATTGTTGGAGCAATGGTATTTAAAAGTGTCTCTGAAAGTAGCTCCTGAAGGGAACTCCTAAAATATATTGGGCAATGATGGCTTTAATGGAATAAATATATTTTCTTCCTCAAAAGTGACTACTGTGAAAGACAGTACTCCTTTAGATATATGTAAATTCTGATGTTTTTTTAATTATTAAAAAGTCAGTCACATGCACTAATGCCATGCCAGGCAAGGGTCATACAATGCTCCTATTATTGTATTTTGTCAAGGTCTTTGTTTGCTGAAGCCTTCAAGAAATCTTCAACAATATTTCAAGAAGCCAAATCAGTCTCTTCTTTGCCACCATCCTGTCTGACATTGGATACCACTAAAACACAGAAGTGTAAGGGGAAAGAAGAGAAGTGGAGAAGTCTGTCTTTAAAAAATAATTCTTCCTTCTACTTGAACTTAGGAGTGGGAACTTCATTGAGATTAATGGGAGAAACTCAATTCATTGTTTTAAAACTATTTTCCTGAGTGTTGAATATAACTAGAGTAGCCATAAAAGGAAGGCTTAAGTTATAAATATCATTTGACTTTTCTGTTTGCAATGAAATTCCCTGAATGTCAGTTCAACTTTGACTTTGGACTTTTGCTCTTCTAATAATGCAGTCAGGGTTTATACTCTTTCAAAAAAATAAGAGAGGGAGGGAGGGAGAGAGAGAGGGGAGAGGGAGGGAGGGAGGGAGGGAGGGAGGGAGGGAGGAAGGAAGGAAGGAAGGAAGGAAGGAAGGAAGGAAGGAAGGAAGGAAGGAAGGAAGGAAGGAAGGAAGGAGGAAGGAAGGAAGGAAGGAAGGAAGGAAGGAAGGAAGGAAGGAAGGAAGGAAGGAAGGAAGGAAGGAAGGAAGGAAGGAAGGAAGGAAGGAAGGAAAGAAGAAAAGAGGGAGCCTTTATACATGCATTTGAATGAATCAGAATCTCGGGAATTTAAAATTTAAGAAAACAAAAATTAGAAAAGGAATTCTTAAAGCAATATAGAATGAGCTGATGTTAGTCTGAAGTAGCCAGTTATTATTACATTTTCATCCTCCTTTCAAGGCAGGGTTTCCTGGCAGTAAAACTAACTGTCTCTGTCTCAAGCTACCCTTAATCTGAGCTCCTCTTATTTCATAAAAATCTGTTCTGATTCTGAAAGGCAATCTTGGCTTGGGCTAAAAAGAGTTGACAGTGTTGCTTTCATCATCCTGGCCCAGTTCTTGTGATATAAAACAATAATTCAGGAGCATTTGTCATGCAAGATTTGAAGCTGTCCTCCTGAGGCAGCTTTGCACTTAAGCCCCCTGCAGCTGGGTGGCTGCTGACAGTAATTAGGAAGGCAGAACAAGAGTACAGTAATCTTCCTAATCCACTACTCTCATCATGTCATTCTCTCCACCACCACCCCCCCCCCCCGGGCCCCAATCTGGAATGCTTCTTCATCACCTACCAAATATCATACTTAGTTTGGCACTAGAGAGCTATCATAATTTAGTTTTCACCTCTTTGATCATATGAATACAGTTCTTCATTCTGTGTGTAATACTTCAAGAGAACAGGACTATGTTCCTTTACTCATGGTTCACTTCATTCATCACTTTCTTTTCTACAACTAGGCAAAGTTAGGCAGATATGAGTTCAAATTCAACCTCAGACACTAATAGCTGTGTGACCCTAGCCAAGTCATTTTACCTGTTTGATCATCCATAAAAATAGGACTAATGATAGCACCATCCTGGCAGAGTTGTGAGGATGAGATAATTAATAATAATAATAGCCCCAAAGAAAGAGGGGAAACACACACATCTGAATGAACATAGTACTTAGTACCTAGTAAACTGTATATAAATGTTATTGTTGTTATTATTATGCCTCATATTGCTTTCCTCATGCTTTTCAATATTTTCAGACTATCCTTCCCATGAGATTTTCAATATCTATTGAGATCCTAGCCATAGCTCAAGACCCATTTCAGGTGTCATCTCATCTATAAGGTGTGGCTAGTCTTCACACACCCCAAGATCTTTTGTCTCAAATATGTCATAGCACTTTTGGGTACTTCTTCATCATGTCGTGTGACTTGAGTTTGGGGAGCAATGGTCACCAATGGTGTGATAAATAGCAATTTCTGAGCTTCAGAAAAGAGATATGAGTGATATCCTTAATTTACTTGGTGGAGGGACAACAGGAACCTGACATACCTGCTAGAGGAGAACACTGGGGGAGTAGGAAAAGAGGGAGAAAAGCTCTCTCTGATAGCTTCCTATTTTAACTATTCTTTCTAAATATATACTAATCTCACACTTTTTATGCCACCGAAAACCTGAAAATATTGTCAGTGCTCTCTGTTAATTTGGGCACTGGTGGATAAAGCTGCAGATATTTCATGCAAGTTATGGATCTGGTCAATACTGATTCCTCACCATCTAACTTCATTACACTGACTTGCTTTTATGTTAATTCATACTAAAACCCAGGTGGCTGGTGTCTTCTCCTGAATTTTGACTCAACCACTTGTCTTATCTTCCTTCAGTGCTCCCTACGATCCCTCATAGGACCCTATGTGAGAAAAAATCATGTTATTTACTCCATTTTCATCCCCTTCTTTTTACCTTATTTCTTGAAAGGAGTACATCACTGACTGATATCTTCTTTCTTTCTTTTTTAATAGTTTTTTTTTTGTTTTTCTAACTACATGCAATGGTAGATTTTAAACAATCATTTTTGCAAGGTTTCGAATTTTGCAATTTTTCTCCCTCCCTCCCTTCCCTCCCCCCTCCCCCTGAAAGAAAGCAATCTGATATAGGCTCTCTGTATAAAACCATACAAAACATATACATACATATATATATATATATATATATATATATATATGTATATATTGAACATCTTGTGGGAGAAGAATCAAATCCAAATGGAATAAAGAGAATAATAGAGAGAAAAAAAATGACAATATATGGCAACTTTTAAAAATTGAAGATAATAAACTTTGGTCTTCATTTAAACTCCACCGTTTCTTCTCTGGATATGGGTAGTATTTTCCATCACATGTCTTTTAGAAATGTCCTTGATTATTGTGCTGCTAAAATGAACAAGTCCATTATGGTTGATCATCATCCCATTGCTGTTGTTGGGGTGTATAATGTTCTTCTGGTTCTACTCATCTCAGCCAGCATTAGTTCATTCAAATCTTTCCAGATTTTTTCTGAAATTTCATCTCTCATGATTTCTTATAGAAATACATACGTACATATATATTTATATATGCATGTATGATGGACACTATCGTTGTGTGTGGTATATACATGTATATACATAATATATATTATAGATAGATAAATAGATACCTCTCAATTTCCAGTTCTTTTCCACTACAAAAGAACTGCCATAATTATTTTTTGTACAAATGGGATTTTTACCCTTTTCATGATTTTTTTTCAGGATACAGACCCAGTAGAGGTTTTGCTAGATCAAAGGGCATATTCATTTTTATTGACCTTTGAGTATAACTCCAAATTTTTCTCCAGAAAGATTCTCCAAAACAATGCACTATTGTCCAAGTTTTACATCCCCTCAGACATTGATCATTATTCTTTCTAGTACTATTGGTCAATCTGAGAATATGAGATGGTACCTCAGAAATGTTTTAATTTTCATTTCTCTAGTCAATAATGATTTAGAGCAATTTTTCATATGAACATATACAGCTTTGATTTCTTTGTCTGAGAATTGACTTTCCATATCCTCTGATCATTTACGAACTATAAAAATGCTCCAGAGTAAGTACATCAAAGCCAGAGACAGATGAAAAGGTAATAGCTTCACAAATTCCAGTAGTTTTAACATTTGAATAATGGTACTGAGTATGAGAAACATCTTATACATCAATTGTATTTGGATTTGTTCATATTCAAGCTTCTCCTGTCCAGCCTAACTTAAATGTTAAGTCCACTTTTTTTGGCGGTCTGCTTCTCTAAAATGCTACATATTGGGCCTCCAGAATATTTTTCCCATTCTCACTAGAAGTGCCAGACTAGGTCACAAGCAAGATGCTTTATCCTTATTCTAACTCCTCTTCACTCACTTTGATCATTCTAGATGACTTTGTCTCAGTTTTTGCTTTCTTTAATTTATATTTTTATATGACTATGAAATACTGAATATACTCCAAACAAAGGAAACTGGATATTAAATGGGGATATAATTCCTGGGATATAGAAAGCATTTAATAAATGTATGTTTGTTACACAGTGGACAAGTTGCAAAAATAACCAAAAGGAAAACTTGAACAAAAAAGAATTAAAGTATCATCAGACAAATGTCTAGAAGAAGATGAGATCCATGCGCATCTGCTGCTCTGCCTAGTTTCAATTCCGCAAAACAAGATGTTTCTCCCAGAATATGGTCATCACTTCTTTATTTTATTTTATTCTGAATATAAGAAATAAAACAAGCCTTTCATTAATGTAGTAAAATAGGACAAAAGATGATTGCACATAAAACTGCAATCTATTATATACAACTTAATATTTCTTTTAAAATATAATAGTTGTTAGGTAGCTTTCTTTTTTCTTCTTTTTCTTCCCTCTCCATCCCTTAACCTAGAGATGGTTACTATTAGATATAAACACATATATACATAAGTAAAACAATTCTATATATACTTCTACTTACTAGTTCTATCTCTGGATGTGGATAGTGTCTTCCTACATTGCTTCTTTGTAGTTAATTTGGATATTTATAAAATTAAAATGACTTGGTCACTCAGGGTTGTTTTTTTGTTTATTTGTTTTTGTTTCGATCCTTCCTTCCTTCCTTCCTTCCTTCCTTCCTTCCTTCCTTCCTTCCTTCCTTCCTTTAAAAATAATTGCACAACTGTTAACCAAAACCAATAGAAACCATGTTGGATAGTTTATACCCTGCTCCATGATTTTTGCTTCTCTACTTAGAGGCAGACTTTATGCTTTTCTTTCAGTTCTGTAGGAATGAGAATAATTTATGACAATTTATCACAGTTCAGTCACTTTTTAGTGTTATTATTTATGGTGTGATAATATAGCACAGAGTAGAGAGAGTTAGCAAGAGCTGGATCTAAATCCTAGTTCTGATCCTGGCCAAGTCACTTAACTTCTCAGTATTATAAGACAGCTTTGTAAGACTATAAAGTACCTAGAAGGTACTGATCTATATTGGTAGACAGAAGTATATCAGCTGGACATCCCTTATAACATTAAAATCTTTGACCCAAGCCATATTCATATTGTTTACATTATTATATTCATTGTGTAACTTGTTTTCTTGGGTTTGCTTTCCTTACTCTACATTACTTAGTGTGAATATTCTTATATTTTTTAAAATTCTTTACTTTCCTCATTTATTACATCAGTTCTTTATTTCTCCTAACATATTTTCCAACTCTATATCTAGGTCTATATTTTCCATAGTCCTTGATCTTTATGCTGTTTTCATTATTCTTTTGACCAAAACTGAATCTCCCTCCCTCTGATTCTGAATCTGCACCCCACTTGTGACTATATCCTAACACATAACTCAATAGCTAATCAAATTTGATTGTCAAACTTCCAAGTTAATGGATAAACCTCCTATTCTGTTTTAGAATCCAAATACTTTCCTAATATACCTTTATTTGTGTTGAATCGCTAGCCTTGATTTTAGATTCCTTTCTCCAGGATTAGATCCTGTTGGTCAAATTAAATGTACAATAATTGCAACTAAAAATTCCTGATTATATGATAGTATCAACATATTCTTAGACTTCAGAATAATTATATAGAGTCATAGTACCTGTTCTCGTAGGAAATGAAATTCTTTCTTAAGAGGCAATTGGTTGGGGCGGCTACTTGGTGTAGTGGATAAAGCACCGGCCCTGGAGTCAGGAGTACCTGGGTTCAAATACGGTCTCAGACACTTAGGCACGTGGCCTCAGGCAAGCCACTTAACCCCATTGCCTTGCAAAAAAAAAAAAAGAGGCAATTAGTTATTGGAGTTCACAGCTAAGGACAAGAAAAGGTATTCAGGTGGAGCAATGAGTTGAATCCTAAACTCTGAATTAGTAAAACTTGGATTAAAATCCTACCTTAGATTCTTACTAGCAGTATGATCCTGAGCAAATCACTTGGGATCTCTACATTAATTTTGTAATCTCCACATGAGATGAGATTTAAAAGAAGAAAGTGAGATAATATATGTGAAGTACTTTACAAAATTTAATGCACTAATATATCAACTATTATTATGGATAACTTTGGCACAGTATATGTATTTGTATAATTATCATCCTCCTAACAATATTTTAAGTTCAAGGATGGCAGGGACTCTGTCAAATTAATTTTTGAATTTGACTTTGGGCAAGACAATTAACATCTGCTTACTTGAACTTACCTGAAAAAAATGTGGATAGTACCTACCTCCTAGATTACATGAAGATCAGATGAGATATTTTTTTCTATAGTACTTATTACAGTGCCAGAATATAGTAGATAATATAGAAATATAAGTTATAATAATAGCAATTATTTTGATGATGATGATTATTATTTTTAGTACCTTATACAGTGTGTTATACCTAGAGGCAGTTAGGTGGCATAATGGATAGAACACTTACTAGCTATTTGACCCTCGATGTCATTCAACTTTTGTCTACCTTAGTTTCATTCTATCTTTCAGCACCATTGTGAAGTTCAAATCAGGTGATAAACATAAAACACTTAGCACAGTACCTGGAACCTATTAGAAGCATAATAAATGTCCAATTTCTTCCTTTTTCTCCTTGATCCTTTGCTGAAATATTTTAATAATCACCCTTTGCTGGACCAATTCAGTGAGGATATTAGAAGAACTGAATATTTCATGTTGATTCAAATACAGACTTCCTTCCCCATCCTATAAAAGTGAAAAACACTTTTGTTCTCCTACTTTGATTTCATTTGCTTTTCACTCTCATTTCATCTAAAATTTGACACATGCATTCAAAAACACCCCAAAAGTTGTTCACTCGTAATACTCAAATATCCCATCCTGAATCATTTCTCATCAGCAAGTATCATTTTTTTTTAGGTTTTGGCAAGGCAAATGGGGTTAAGTGGCTTGCCCAAGGCCACACAGCTAGGTAATTATTAAGTGCCTGAGACCGGATCTGAACCCAGGTACTCCTGACTCCAGGGCCCGTGCTTTATCCACTACACCACCTAGCCACCCGTAAGGAATATTCTTATTACAAGAAACTGAGATCAGTAACTGAAAGTGTTTTCCTAATCTGCATTACTCAATTTTATGACACAGAAGTCTGATGTCCTGGAGGGAAATTGAGCTCGTTTAGTCTTTTATATGACTAAATACTTTTATTTAAGTTTAAAGTTAATTGAGATTTAATAATTAAATGTATTTAGAATGCTTGCTATGTGCAAGATGCTAGGCACTGGAAAAATGCAAAGATTAACAAGAAACAGTTCATGACCTCAAACTGTATATAATCCAGTAGTCAAAGAATAATGTGTGCATATGCACATATGCACACAAACATATAAAGAGGATAGCATTTGGAAATAGTAAATATTGAAGGTGTTTGGGCTGATAGGCATAGTAATCCAATGGTAGTAGAGTTATGAGTTGACATAACCATTCCAGAAGAGCTATTTGACTATTATAAACCAATAAATAATCAACCAAAAATCATTTATTTAGCACCTGCTGTTTGCTGGGCATTATACTAGGTGCTGAGAATACAAAGACAAAAATGAGATGACCCTTTACCTCAAGATGCCATTATATCTGCAAAAACAAAATGTACAGAAAGAAAAGAAAGATGCACCAAACAATGAATGTTCATAGAAACATTTTTAAAGGGTAAAAACTGGAAGCAAAGTTTGTTGAGTAGAGAGTAATGGCCAAATTTTGTTATATAAATATCATATCATATGATAAGTGAATAGCATCAATGATATGAAATATTCAGAGACATATATAGGAAAATGTATTAAATGATGCAGAACAAAGGCAGTAGAACTAAGAAACAATAATGTCATTTTTAATTAAAAGGAATTGAGCTCATAATAAGAGAAATAATCAATCTTTGTTCTAGGAAACATGAGGAATCATACTGTATTCCTTTTTGTAGAGTGATAAGGTATGGAATGTTGCAAACACTGTCAAAAAGGCTCCCATTCTGATTTATTTTTATTTAAATTTTTTTCTTTGTTGCAGTGTGACCCCAGGCAAATCACTTCATCCAGTTTGCCTTAGTTTCCCTCATCTGTAAAATGAACTAGAGAAGGAAATTAAAAACTGCTTCAGTGCCTTTGCCAAGAAAATTCCAAATTGGGTCACTGTCAGATGCAGCTGAAAACAATTAACCAAAGACCCCCCCCCCCCTCAGTTTTTCTTTGTTACAAAAGAGGATTCTAGGAGTGAATTCTTTGTATCCTCAGTGCTTGTATTCCCTCGAACATAGCAAGTCCTTAGTAAATGCTTAAAGATTAATTAAAATGATTATGATCATGTACAAGAAGGACATCAATAAAACAATTAAAAATACATGCACAAAGAAGCATAAGTCAAAGTAGAGAACAAGAGATATAGAGTGCTATTGGAATTCCAAGGAGAGAGTGTCACTTTTGTCTGGGAAAATCAAAGATTAAAAATGGAAATAGCATTTGAGCTGGATTTCAAGGAATTCCAATGATTTCAGTGGAAAGACATAAAAAAGGAATATTTCATTGTTGATGGAGCTGGGAACTCATCCAATCATTCTGGAGAGCAATTTGGAATTATGCCCAAAGGGCAATAAAAATATGCATACCCTTTGATCCAGCAATATCACCATTATGTCTATACCCTGAAGAGATCATGAAAAAGGATGGAAAAACATCACTTGTACAAAAATACTCATAACAGCTCTGTTTGTGGTGGCAAAGAACTGGAAACTGAGTCCATCAATTGGGGAAGGCAGAACAAATTGTGAATTATGTATGTTATGGAACACCATTGTTCATTTAGAAACTAGGAGGGATGAATTCAGAGAAGCCTGGAAAGACTTGCATGAACTGGTACTAAGAGAGATGAGCAGAACTGAAAGGACATTGTACACCATAACAGCAACATGGGGGTGATGATCAACCTTAATGGACTTGCTCAGTTCATCAGTGCAATAATCAGGGACAATTTTAGGGTATCTGTGATGGAGAATACCATCTGTATCCAAAGAAAGAATTGGGGAGTTTAAACAAAGACCAAAGACTATCAGTTTTTAATTTTTTTTCTTATATATTTTGTAAGTTTACTATCTCTTATACTTTATTTTTCCTTAAGGATATGATTTTTTCTCTCAACACATTCAATTTTGATCAATGTATAGCATAGAAACAATGTAAACACTATCAGACTGCCTTCTGAAGGGGTGGGGGAGGGAAGCAAGGGGGAAAATTGTAAAATTCACAAGAATAAAAAATAAGTAAAAAAGAGGGAGTATTTTCTGCATGTGGGGTTAGGGTTCAAGATTAAGAAAATATGACCTTAGATGAGTTGTAACATGCTAATGAGAATGAGATGAGAAAGATGATCAGACTATTTATTATAGAGAGCCTTTAATAATAATCTAAGGACTTTGGCTTATATTCACTTGGCAGCTGGGGGCCACTGAGGATTTTTGAGTGAAGATTTTGATCAGAATATGATCAGAGTTGTGCATTTGGAAGATTACTCTTGACAACAGTTAGGTGGATTAGAATGAGGAGGGGAGCAGTTTAACTTTAATAGTCTATATAAGATAGGACCCTCCACTAGGGGAGTAGCCGTTTATCACAAAATAAAAACGGGTCATTAGAATCTTAAAGTGATTGCAATAGATCACCTCTAGGCAGAATAATTTATAAAATAAATGAGTTATCCATAATATGTAAGAGCTTGACTCTAGGGTGAATCTGAACTCAAAGTAAAACGAAGCCAGAGGAAAACTGATAATTCTTTTTCCTTAGGAATCATTGGGAAGATGAAGATACATAATTAAACTCAGCAACAGCTATCTTAAAGCCAGTTTGAATCTGAGGGCTCTGAGGAAACAAATGTCTAATGCTCTAAGGAAACAAAAGAAATAAACTACCTGCTTGCTGAATCCAGGATGGATTTTCTCATCCATGAATATATGAGACAGAAGGAGAGGTATATCAGGTCAGGCAGATGGTAACTCCCTTCTGTTCACAACTAAAGTCTGATTTCCTCCAAACACAAATAGGCTGTGGAAAATTAGAACTAAAAGCCTGGTGATTATTGCAATTGTCAAACATTTTAAAATATCTCTTTCAGACTACATAGGGTTGTTGGCAGTGGGAAACATGTCACTTTTACCTGAGTGGTCAGAATAATCTAGTTACACACTTGTTTCTTGTGCAGATTCTGCATTTTGACCTTCATAGCCTACAAACTTTCTGATGTACCTTCTAAAAGAAGAACAAATAAATCTATAGATTAAAATTGAAATCAATGATGAACAATGGCTCTATTATTTATAAGACAGAACTTGACTTCATCTATGTTTCATGGAATTTGAGTGATTTATAGAAGACATTCATATTGCCTGACAAAAGTCTTGTTCAGGTTGGACTAAATGACCTTTAAGGTTCTGAAAGTCTATATTGTTTTTAAACTTCTTTTGTCACAACTGCCATTGAGTTCCTATTCCAAAACATGGAGATGACCCTAGTTACTTTAAGTCTGTGGCAATGGAGTACAAGACTTAAAAACTGAGAAGACTTCAGGTATGACCAGTGATGAGCTATGAATTTATGTTCTAATGGCAAACCTTAATGAAGTTGAGAAAGGCACATTTCTAGAAGTTTAGCAATCAGTTGACATTTTTGTTGCTATTATTTATAGAAACTCATGAATACTATCTAATGAGAATATACTGTCCCACATAGGCAGAGCACTTACACTGATGAAATAAATGATTGGCTGAATTATTAAAGACATAAACTTTCATTAAAAATTATCTAAGGGCATGACAGTATAGAGTTTAGAAGTATAGTTGTGGTGTTAGTATGATCTGAATTCTGCCTCTAAAATTTACTAGATGATTGACTGGGTATGATTGACTTTCATTTTTTAATGTATTATATGTGTTTTTCATTTTTTATTTCTCAAAGTTTATTTAGTATTTTAATTTCCCTCATATATATAAAAACAATCTTAAAATTCATTTTTAAAGCTTTGAATTTCAAATGATCTCCCTTCCTCCCTTTCCTCTACACCCTCTTTGAGAAGGCAAGCAATTCTTTTTTTTTAAACTTCATTTATTTAAGGCAATGGGGTTAAGTGACTTGCCCAAAGTTACACAACTAGGCAATTATTAAGTGTCTGAGGTCTAATTTCAACTCAGGTACTACTGACTCAATTCACTGTGCCACCTAGCTACTCCAAGCAATTCGATATATGTGTAATCATAATAGTTGTTATGAAAGAAAATACAGACCAAAGAAAGACCTTGAAGAAAAATTTTAAAAAGTTTTAAAAATATGCTTCATTCTGTATTCAGACACCATCTGTTCTTTCTTTGTCAATTGATAGCATTGTCCATCATAAATCCTTCAGAGTCATCATTGTATTGCTGAGAATAGGCAACAAATTCATCGCTGATCATCTTATAATACTGCTGTAACTCTGTATACAATACATTTCACTTTGCATCAGCTCATCTGAGTCTTTCCAGGTTTTTCTGAGGGTTTTTTACTTATCATTTCTTATAGCAGAATAGTATTCCATCACAATCACATAACACTATTTGTTAAGCCATTCCCCAGCTGATGGATATCCCCTCAATTTCCAATTCTTTGCCACCAGAAAAGTGCTGTTACAAATATTTTTGTACATATAGGTCCTTTTTCTTTTTTGTTTTTTATTTCTTTTGGGATACAGACCTAGTAGAGATATTGCTAAGTCAAAGGCTATATACATGCTTTTATAGTCCTTTGTGTGTAGTTTCAATATTTCCATTCCTCCACAGTTGAATCAGTTCATAACTCCACCAATAATGCATTAATATCTCATTTTCTCATCTCCCCTCTAGCATTTGTCACTTTTCTGTCCTATTAGCAAATCTAATTGGTATGAGGTGATATTTTAGTACTGTTTTAATTTTGAATTCTCCAATCAATAGTGAGTTAGGGTATTTGTGTGTGGGGGCGATGCTATGGATATGGCTATAAATAACTTTGATTATTCATCTGAAAACTGTTTATACTTTTTAATCATTTATCAACCAGGGAATGGTTATTTTTTTAATTAACTGATCTCTATGTGTTTGAGGAATGAAACCTTTATAAGAGAAACTTGCTTCAAAAATTTTTTAACTTTTTTTTCATGATTTTCTTATAGTGAGTTCTTATTCCAGAAGCTAATGTCTTTGAATTTGTCAGTCGATTTCTGGCATCAGTTACTACTGTTTCTTTTGAACCTATCCTAATCCACTGATCCATTACTCTATTTCTTAGCCAGTACCAGGCAGTTTTGATGACTGTTGCTTTATAGCATAGTTTTCAATCTGGTGGAGCTAGGCCACCTTCCTTTATGGTTTTTCCTATCCTTGGATGTTATCCTATCCTATTCCTATTCCTTGGATGTTATTGACCTTTTGCTGCTCCAGATGAATTTTTGTTGCTATTTTTTCTAGCTCATAAAATAATTATTTGGTAGTTTGACTGATATGACACTGAATAAATAATTTCATTTGAGTAGAATTGTCATTTTTATTATATTAGCTCGACCTAACCATGAGCAATTGACATTTTTCAATCGTTTAGATCTGACTTTTTGTGGGTAGGGAGTGCTTCATAATTGTCTTCATACAGTTTCTGGGTGTACTTTGGGAGATAGATTCCCAAGTATTTAATATTATCTAGATAGTTTAAATGGAATTTCTCTTTCAATTTCATTCTCTTGGGCTTTGTTGCTCATATATAAAAATGCTGATGATTTATGTGCATTTATTTTATATTCTGCTACTTTGCTGAATTTGTTAATTGTTTCAAGTAGATTTTTAGATGATTTTCTGGGGTTCTCTGAGTGTACCACCATATCCTCTGCAAAGAGTTAAAGTTTTGTTTTCTCATTGACAATTCTGATTTCCTTCAATTTCTTTTTCTTCTCTTATTGCTTGAGCTAACATTTCTGAAACTATACTGAATAGTAATGATAATGGGCATCCTTGTTTCACCATTGATCTTATTGAAAATGCTTCTAGTTAATTCCCACTAAATATAATATTTGGTGATGGTTTTAGAAAGATACTGCTCATTATTTTAAGGAAAATTCCACTTATTCCTATACTTTCTAGTGTTTCTAATAGGAATGGATGTTGTATTTTTGTCAAGGCTTTTTTCAGCATCTATTGAAAAAAATCATATGGTTTCTGTTAGTTTTTTCAATTGAATTGAGTGGTTTCCCTAATGTTGAACCATCCCTGCTTGCCTGGTATAAATCCTACCTGATCATGTTGTATTATCTTAGTAATAACTTGCTGTAACCTCTCTGCCAAAATTTTATTTAAGATTTTTGCATCAATGCTCATTAGGGAGTTTGATCTAGAATTTTCTTTATCTGTTTTGGTTCTTACTGGTTTAGATATAAGAACCATATTGTTGTCATAAAAGTAATTTGATAGAACTCCTTCTTTTCCTATTCTTTTTAAAATAGTTTATGTAGAATAGAAATTAATTGTTCCTTAAATGTTTGGTACAGTTTACTTATAAATCCATCTGGACCTGAAAACTTTTTCTTAGAGAGTTTATTGATGGTTTCTTTAATTTCTTTTTCTGAAATGGGGTTAAGTATTTTATTTCCTCTTCTGTTGATCTGGGTAATTTGTATTTTTGTTAATATTCATCTATTTCATTCAGGTTAGCAAGCACTATTTTTCTTGTATCACACTCTTCTCTCTTCTCAACTTCCATCAACCTCTTTTATTTAATTTTCACAAACATTTTTGAGTTCTTCCATGGCTTTAGATCAATACATATTTTTTTAGAGGGGTTGAAAGCCAATGGGTCTAAATGACTTTCCCAAGACCACACAGCTAGGTAATTATCAAGAGTATGAGGTTAGATTTGAACTCATGTCCTTTTGATTTCCAGGGCCAGTGCTCTATTCTTTGTACCACCCAGTTGTCCTTCAATATGAATTTTTCTTGGAGGTGGTGAATGTCAGAACTTTGGCTTTTCTTTTCTTTTCTTCTTCTTTGCCAGGAGTTGCACAACTAGGTGATTGCTGGGTGTTTGAGGCTGGATTTGGACCTGGGTGCCCCTGACTCCAGGGTCGGTGCTCTTTCCACTGTGCCACCTGGTCACCCCTACTGTTATTATTGTTGTTGTTATTATTGTTATTATTATTATTATTATTTTATTTTATCTTGATTTTTTTGTTTTTGCAGGGCAGTGGGGTTGGGGTGCAGTGGGGTTGTGGTGGCTGCCCAGGGTTGCACAGCTGGGTGATTGTTGGGTGTGTAGGACCAGATTTGGGCTCTGGTGCTTCTGGCTCCAGGACAAGTGCTCTGTCCAGTGTGCCACTTAGCTGCCCTTATTATTATTGTTGTTATTATTATTATTTTAATTTTCTTCTGTTTTGATACTCCTTGTCACCATAGTAACTTTCTATGATCAGATTTTTTTTTCTACAGTTTGCTCATTTTCCAACCTATTACTTGATTTTAATTCTTTGTTAAAGTAAGGCCCTGTTTACAAGTTGAAGGACACAATATCCCAAGTGTCACAGGTTTTGTGCAACTGTTTTCAGAGATACGTCTAGGGAACTACCAGTTTTAAATTCTTACAAGATGGTGTGAGTGATCTACTCCTCCTGTCCTGTACTCTGGTCTTTGAGTGACTACAAGCAATCTTCTCTACCCTGGAACTGTGAGGAGGGTCTCTGCTATCTCTGATGGGCAACTGCTCCTCTTTGTCCTGGAAGTGCCAACCAGGATTATGACCCAGATCAGAATATGGGCAAAGCAACAGGGTCTTGCCTTAGTGGCATTACAGAGATGCCAGCAATCTCTTTCTGATCAGTTTTTCTACTCCCTTACCATCTATGCATTAAGAGCTCAGGAAGCAGCCACTGTGACTTTCAAAACCAAATCCTGCTTTGCAGGGATCAAGTCTGTCCTATTGCAGCCTGTGTTGGACTGTGCCCCACTCTCACCCTGGTATGACAGTCCTGCCCTACTAACATAAATTTCTTTGGAACCTGTGGACTTCAAGGTATGGAAACAATTACCGCTACAATTGATTCAATCACTTTGAGTCCTGCCCCTGGTTTCCTAGGATCCAGTCACCTCTGCTGTGGGCTGCACTGGACTGTGCTCCTCTTTTACCCTGGTGCAACAGACCTTTCATGTAGATCTTCTAAGTTGCCTTTGACTATAAACTTGTTTCAACCTGTCTTTTTGAGGTTCTGCTACACTTGAATTTATTTAGAGTAATTATTTTAAAGAATTTGGAGGGGTCTAGGGGGAGAATTCAGCCTTTATTTCTCCACATTAACTCTACCTGACAAGTCTCTTCATAGTTGTCTATGCAACGTTGATACAGTGGGGTTGGCCTTAGTGATATTCCTACATCAAAGAAACCATAGATCTAGGACTGTGTGAATATTTTTAATTATGAAAAATACCTGCCAAAATGGGAAATTTATATGAGAAGATAATCATTTTTCATCCAAATAATAAGTAGGAAGCAAAAGGACAAATCTTGTTCCATCACCAACTGCATTGGTTTTGATTTGTGAAGGAGACTAGTTCTTCACAGAGTATTGTTTTGCCACCTGTGTTAATTATTCAGTAATTAGTAATTAAGTACTTAATGTGTTCCAGATAATAAGATTTTACAGATATAAATACAATTAATGAAAAAAATCTCTACTCCAAAGGAAGATAAAGAATGAATACATATAGCTTGAATGCAAATACATAAAAATTACCAAAATACAAAGTGATTTGGAAGGGACGGTATCAACATTTGGGGAAATTACATGACAGATGGTTCCTAATGTATCATAAAGGAAAAGAGGGACTCTGTGAATCCAGTCTTTTGAGAAAAAAAAAACAAGAATACAATTTTAGAAAAGACATTAAAAAGGAATATAGTATATAATGTAGTCAAAAAGGTTAAGTAAATTTGGCAAAATATAAATATTTTTTCTAAATAAATATTTCTAAATCTGATAATATAGTTATTTCTATTCCCATTTATTTAATACTTGGCACTTAAGTTGCATTTTCCATCAGAACTTTTCTAAGTTCTTAATAATTCTTAATTAGGTCTCATGGGACTTATGTGAAATTAGAAATTTTTATGGCTCTAATGGATATTTAGAAGCCAGAGAATTAGAAGCAAGGTCCCCATTCTTGTGTACAAGGCAAATACCTCTCAGTATTCTTAAGACTTGTTTTGCTGGAGAAATAAAAATGTTTTTTGGGGGGGTTTTGCTATTTGATTAAGACTATGATAAATGACCTATAAGGAATTTATGTTATAGGGAAAATAGTATAAAAAGAGCAACAATCAATTTTTTTTTCCAGTGCTTCTTTGTGAGGAGCAATATACTATATGTTGTGGAAAATCCAAGGTTTAGAAAAATAGGTAATCCTTGCCCTCATGAAGTTCATAGTTTAGTAAAGGATCTCTGACACAGAAAACTTTACTATAAATATAACACAGCAAGTGAATTACAGAGTTGTAAAACAAAGTGCTATGTGAAACTTGAGAAGGAGGATGGAAGTATCAAGAAAATTTTGAGGAGTTGATAGCACTCAATTTAAATTTCTTTCTTTATTTACAAGAAAATGGGGTTAAGTGACTTGCCCAAGGTCACACAGCTAGGTAATTATTAAGTGTCTGAGGTCATATTTGAACTCAGGTCCTCCTGACTCCAAGGCCAATGCTCTATCCACTGAGCCATCTAGCTGTCCCACACTTAATTTAAATTTAAATTCAAATTTAAAAGAGAATTAGAAATTCAGTTGATAAAGAGGAGAAAGTAAGGCATTCCAGGCATGAAAAAGAGTGTGAACAGATGAAAAAAAATCAATCTATGATTAGACAGTAAAAAGTAATCCAATTTCATTGAAGTGTGCAATTGAGAAATCAAAGTCTGCCACATTATGAGGGTGCTAGCCCTTGGAGATACAATAACAAAGGGGAAATAGTTTCTGATCTTAAGGATTTTACATTTTAACATTTAAGAGAAAATTAACATACATAAATATATGCAAGGAAATTATGAGGACAGGAAGAAGACACTAGTAACTTGTAAGGGAGAAGTATGGGCCAGGAAAACTTTTATGAAGTAGAAGAAAATGAACTGATTCTTGAAGGAAATCAGTTTCTAAGAGGTGAAGGAGATGAAGGGGTGCACATCCCATACCAGGGAATGATCAATACAATCAGAGAGATAGGAGATAAAGTATCATACTTGATGAGCAACAATTCTGACTAAAAACACTAGGGAGCATAGGAATAAATGGAATTTTTCTTAAAATGATAAGCAGTTTTTAAACCATCAATTTTCATGGGATAAGCTAGAACAGTAGCAAGATGAATCAGTATCGCTCGGGAAGGTTTTGTTGTTTGTTTTTTGGTTTTGTTTTAGAATTGCAGAAAAGAACTAGCACCAATATCCAAGTTCTAGACCACAGGCTCAAAGAAAGTGGGGAGGGGATGAAAGCAAAGGTAAATTTAAACTCAGGGTTCATACCTTTATTGTAAACTGAAAGATGAGAGTATGATGGAAAGGAGGACTTAGCATGTAGAAAGGAGATAAGGAGACTGACAATAAATGGTTTCAGTCTTTTCAGTGAAGTAGAAAAAATACCATCTGCTTTACAATGCTTGTAACTATTGGTAGATGGTGGGAAGATAGTTATCTATGAGAGAAGATTACAAGAGATTTAGGACAATTGCCATTTAGGACAATTGTCATGGCTTTAAGAAAGGGAATTGATAAAGGGTGGAATAACTGGATCAAGGAGCAATAGTAAAGGGTCTACCTGATTTGTGAACTGTGAAATTATGGTGTGAGAAATAAAATACTTGGGGAAATAAATCACATAAGCATATGAAACAACTAGTGAATAAGATATTTAATTTAAAAAAGCTAATTAGTATAATGGAATTATACTAGAATGTATACTTCCATAGACTCAATTCTCTTTTTTTTAGTTTTTTTTGCAAGGCAATGGGGTTAAGTGGCTTGCCCAAGGCCACACAACTAGGAAATAATTAAGTGTCTGAGACCGGATTTGAACCCAGGTACTCCTGACTCCAAGGCCGGTGCTTTATCCACTACTCCACCTAGCTGCCCCAGCTTCAATTCTTAAAAAGAATTGATGAGCTCATTTATTAATTAAATCCTTAAAAAGAAACTATGAATTATCTTGTAATCCTATGGCACTTTAGATTTTTAAATGTTGAGATACAAGCAGAGACAAGATGGAAGGAAAGAGAGTTTAACTATGCTGTTCCACTTGTTAGGAATTAACTTTTCAACTATGGTTCTGTTGAATGAAATTTAAGCCCAAATTAGCCTTCAAACTTGGTCTAGAGGTGCTGTAGTTGAACTTCCAGAAGAGGAAGGGGATGCAGAGGCAAAACATAATATATTCTCTCTCCTCACCCAAAGATATTTCCTCAAATTAACATGGATATCAAGGTTAAAGGGCAACAGACATTCTCAAGCAGTGTATTTGAGAGTCCCAATGACTGACTTCAGAGGTCTTCCCTAGTCATCTTGATTCAGTACACTGGGAAGGCTCTAGTGATGAGTCAATCTCAGTGAAGTTACAAAATTGCATTCTATTTTCACTCTCTCAGCCTGTTTTTTTCCTTAATATTTTATTTTTTCCAACTACATGCATTGGCAGTTTTCAACAATCATTTTTGCAAGGTTTTTAGTATCACAATTTTCTCCCTTGCTACTTTTCCTCCCTCCTCCCCCTGACAGAAAGCAATTATGTATAACCGTGCTAAACATAGATCCATATTAACCTTGTTGTGAAAGAAGAATCAAATCAAAACAGAGGAAAATATTAGAGAGGGGGAAATAAAACATGATACATAAGACAACTTTTAAAAATTGAAGATGGTAAGCTTTGGTCTGCATTTAAACTCCACAGTTTCTTCTCTGGTTATGGATGATATTTTTCATCACCAGTCTTTTAGAACTGTTTTTTATTATTGTAATGCTGAAATGAACAAGTGCATCATAGTTGATCATCACCCAGAGTTGATTCTAGTGTGTACAATGTTCTTATGATTCTGGTAACTTCACTCAGCAAGAGTTCATTTAGGTCTTTTCAGACTATTCTGAAGATACATCCCTCATGATTTCTTAGAAAACAGTATTGTTCCATCACATTCATATACCACAGTTTGTTCAGCCATCCGCAATTGATGTCCATCCCCTCAATTTCCAATTCTTTGATACAATGAAAAGAGCTGTTATAAATATTTTTGAGCATGTGGTATTTGTTACCTTTTTTTACCCTCTCTTTGGGATACATATCTAGTAGTGGTATTACTCGATCAAAGGGTATGCTCAGTTTTATTGTCCTTTGGGTGTCATTCTAAATTGCTCTCCAGAAAGGTTTGTCTGTCTTTATATGTCAGAACTTTAAAATCAACAGAAAGGAAGATAACCAAGACAACAAAAGGTCCAAAATTCATTTTAAATGCAAAATAGTTGGAGTAAGTAATAATTAGCCAGAAGAAAACATGACTTATAAGGACAATAACAACTATCTTTAGATTTCTTAAAGATTGTCATTTAGAAGAGACATTGAACTTATTTTATATAGTTCTAGAGAAAAGAATTAGTATCAAAGACTCAAATTATTCAGAGCTAAGCTTCAATTCAATTCACTATAAGAAGAATCTTAATACCAGGACTGTCCATTGGAGAAAAGTAATTGGTTTAAGAGGCAGTAGCTTAGTTATTATTCAAGATATGTATATGAAATGATTGTATGCCTAACGGTTTGGGGCATTTAGTTTTGAATAGAGTGCCTAGTCTAAAGGGTCAAATCTGGCCTTAAATACTTACTAACTAGGTAGGTCATTTAACCCTGTTTGCCTCAACTTCTTCTATAAAAAGGAAGCTGGAGAAGGAAATGACAAATCACTCTTAACATCTTTACCAAGAAAACCCCAAATGGAATCATGAAGAATCAGAAATGACATATTGAAGAAAAAAGTATACATCACAGTGTAGTAAATATATGTAATACATAAATTATCTCATTTGAGTATGTAATATGTTACTCAGGGTCAAACAACTGTTAAGTTGGATCTATACCTAAGTCCTCTTGACTAAAGGTCAGCATACTATCCATTATTGTTATCTCACCAAGTTTAGTTGGGAAGCTGGACAAATTCTGGTCAAAGTTCTAGGATATGATTACAAAAGATAAAAAATGCTAAAGAAGAAAATATAAACATTGAAGATTGAAATGCAGAGCTTCTGCTATCAAGGAGCTTTTTTTGTTAAAAGGGGAAGAGAACATATAAATAGAAGAGAGGTGGCCAAAGAAGAATGAAATCTCAGGGTTGGTGAATGGAGCCCTAAGGAAAATGATTAACATACTCCCCCCATATCTCTAGAAACATTGGTAGTGTTCATCTAATCACTGGATAAGTGAAGGAAATATAAGTGTGAAGATTGTAGTAGGAGAAGAAAAAAATGTAGTAAGCAAAGTCCAGTGTTTGAAATCTGCCAGTTGTAAAGAGTTCTCATCAATCAGCACAGTCCAATCATGGGAGCTAAAGATTCATCCATGTGGGAGGATGCTATTGAATGACCTCTAAAGTCCAACTTTGGAATTCTTAAACTCACACTTTCAACCTCTATGTCCCTACCATCTGTAGCCAGCTACCTCTTGTGTGTAGCCACAGAAGACAAGACATTCCTTAGAATATGATGATTCTCTAACAGAACCTTAACAATTCTAGGAGTTGTCAGGGAGTTGGGGCAGCATATCAGGTTGATTTGAAATCTTCAAAAAGTTTGCTTCTTTAAGTAGCAGAGACAGTGTAGTTCCTCCTCTCCACAGTATGAGCTCTCAGAATGTTAGTTAAAAAGACACATTCCTGAGCTGGGATATAGAAGACAAACCATCAAAATGCACTTTTAAACCTCCTTGCCATTCTATTATCAAAAAAATACATAGAAAGCTAAGCATCACCTAAAACCTGCAGTGCCATTATATATTAAATAGGACACTCAGATTTAGCATTTGACCTTTGTTAAGTACTTGGTAGACATATTCTGGATTGCCCAATGCTATCTTGATTAAAGTTTTCTATTAAAAAGATCTTACTTTTCTATGACCATTTCAACTAACATTTGGCTTCATTTCTGTAAAGTACAAGAACACCATAGGGGTTAATCCTAGGTAAAAGTATGGCTGGAAGATGTTGGTCACTTCAAGATCTCTTTCCCCAAATAAAGCAAGAAGACTTATGAACTCTGTAATCAATGGGTATTTAGTATCTTCGTCCCTCTAAGGAAGAATTACAATAATAGGATGCCTCATGTAATGTTACCTTCCTCCTACCTTGCTGTTAAAGCTGGCAACGTTTCAGAGGCATTTTCATCCTCCTCTAAAACCACTCTTTTATTTTTTTTTTAATTTTAGGAAAGTTTTATTGATTTTGAATTTTACATTATTTCCCCCAATCTTGCTTCCCTCCCCTACCCCTCCATAGAAGGCAGTTTGTTAGTCTTTATGTTGTTCCATAGTATATTTAGATAGATAGATAGATAGATAGATAGATAGATAGATAGATAGATAGATAGATAGATATTGGTCTAAGTTGAATGTGATGAGAAAGACAATCATGTCCTTAAGGAAAAAACATGTAGTATGAGATATAGCAGAATTACATAATAAGATAACATTTTTTTAAATTAAAGGTAATACATTTTGGTCTTTGCTCAAACTCCACAATTATTTCTCAGGATACAGATGTTATTCTCCATTGCAGATAACCCAAAAATGTGCCTGATTGTTGCCCTTTTGGTATGAGCAAGTCCATTAAGGTTGATCATCATTCCCATGTTGCTGTTAGGGTGAACAATGTTCTTCTGGTTCTGCTCATTCCACTCAGCATCAGTTCATGCAAATCCTTCCAGGCTTCCTTGAATTTTTATTCCTCCTGATTTCTAATAGAACAATAGTGTTACATCACATACATATGCCACAGTTTGTTTAGCCATTTCCCCAATTGATGGACATTCCCTCAGTTTCCGTTTCACTGCCACCACAAATATGAACATAAAATCACTCTTTTAAAACAATATTTTTAAATTTTATATTTTATTTTCCCCAATTACTATGAAAACAATTTTCAACATTCATTTAAAAATATTTATTTAAGGCAGTGGGGTTAAGTGACTTGCCTAAGATCACATAACTAAGCAATTATTAAGTGTCAGAGGCTGGATTTTAACTGTCCAATGCTCTATCCATTGCACCACCTAATTGCCTCTCAAAATTAATTTTTTAAAATGTTTCAAATTCACTACCTCTCTTCTTTTCCCCTTCTTTGAGAAGACAAGTAATTTGACACAGGTTATACATGTGTAAGTATAAAAAAATAGAGCAGAAGAAAAAAAAAAACAAAAAATAAAAATAATATTTTTCTAACTATTCAGATTCCAATAGTTCTTTCTTTGGGCATGTATAACATTTTCCATGAGTCCCTTAGAGTTGTCTTGGATTATTGTATTGCTTAGAATAACTAAGTCATTCACAGTTGATGATCTTATAGTGTTGCTGTTACTGTGTACAATGTTCTCCATTTTCACTTTGCATCAGTTCATCTCCAGGTTTTTCTGAGAGTGTATAGTGCATCATTTATGGGCATTCCCTTAATTTCCAATTCTTTACCAGTAGCAAAGAAATGCTATAAATATTTGGTCAGTTTTCAATTAAAATGGTTATTGTCCTTCATTATGGAAGAAAACCAAAATGACATCACTTCGTTTGAGACAAATTATAGTGTGTCTGACTATGGCTGATCAGTACAACACAAGCTCAGAATGTTCTATCACAGTTTGGGCACAAATAGTCCTTGTGAACACCTGGGGTGGGCATTCCAAACTTACATATGTCACATTTCTTTTGAGCTGCTTCAATTCTGCTTTCCTCAAAGAGCGTGGTACACTCTCTGCTGAGGGCACACCATGCTGTATGATCCAGTGTCTCCCACACTGCACAATCAATTCCAAAGTTCTTCAATGAAACCTTCAGAGTGTCTCAGTCATTTCTTCTGACCCCTCGGGAGAGCTTGCCTTTGTTAATTCACCAAAAATAGTTTTTGGGCAAGCATACATCTGACATTCGAACAACATGTCCAGTCCATTGTAGTTTCACTCTCTATAGTAATGTTGAAATGTTAAACAGCTTAGCTAGAGAAAGGACCTCATTGTCTGTTATCTTCTGCCAAGTGATCTTCAGAATCTACATAAGACAATTTAAATGGAAGTGCTGGTAGTCTGTCCAGTTATATATAGCAATAAGGTCAGCACAATGGCACTGTAGAACTTCAGTTTGATAGTCAGTCTAATACCCTTCTCTCTCACACTTTCTTTTGGAGCCTCCCAAATACCAAGCTAGCTCTGGCAAATGCGTGTGTTGATCTCATTGTCAATGTGTACCTCCTTGGAAAGGACTCTGCTGAGGTAAGTGACCTTGTCCACAGTAATTGAAACTTCTCTATTTGCTGTAATCGATAGTTCCACCTATGGATGGTGTGGTGCTGGCTGATGGAGCCCCTGTGTTTTCTTGGTGTTAACTGTTAGACCAAAATTAGCACAAGTATGCAATCCATACTTTGTTGCATCTCAGCTTCAGAAGCTGCAGTGAGTGTACATTAATCTCCAAACAAAAGATCTTGCAACAACATTCCCTCCACTTTGTTCTTGGCTTGTAAGCTTTTCAGGTTGAAGAATTTACCATCAGTACAATAGCTGACCTTGAGGCCATATTTGTCTTCAATGAAGGCATTTGATAACATGACTGTAAGCATCAGGCTAAAAAGTAAGGGAGTAAGGATACATTCTTGTTTCACTCCATTGGTGACTGGGAAATCTCAAGAGCATCATCCACTATCCAGAACCCAGGCATAAATGCCCTTATGAAACTGAAGTACAATACTGATGAACTGCAAACAATCAAATTTTGATATAATTTTCCATAAGCCTTTACAAATGACAGTGTCACCGGCTTGGATCAGATCTACAAATGTTGTATACAGACCCCTGTTCTGTTTCTGTCATTTTTCCTAGAGTTGTCGTGCAGCAAACATCATATTAATTGTTCTTCAACTTACAATTACTCTCTTTAATGGATGAATAAGTTCACAACCCCACCAATGGTGCATTAATGTCCCAATTTTCCCATATCCATTCTAACATTTATCATTTTGCTTTTCTGTCCTATTAACTAATCTAATAGGTATGGGTAATACCTCAGTACTATTTTAATTTACATTTCTCAGTTCAGTACTGATTTGAAGCATTTTTTTTTCCATATGGCTATCCATGGCTTTGATTACTTCATCTGAAAACTGACTGTTCATATTTTTTGATCATTTGTCATTTGGGCAATAGTTTTCAGTTTAATAAATATATATATATATATATTTATATATATATATATATATATATATATTTGAAATATGAGGTCATTATTACATAGAATTACTTCAAAAAGTTTTTCAAAGTTAAGTCTACTGACTATATTTCCCTCCATTGTATTTCCCTGTTCTTTATTCTTTTCTCTATCCTTTCATCCTGTCCCTCCTCAAAAGTGTTTTACTTCTGACCATTGCCTCCTCCAATTTTCCCCTATCCTTTGTCACCTCTTTTTATGCCTTTCCACTCCTGCCTTTCTGTAGAGTAAGACAGATTTCTATACCAAATTGAGTGTGTATGTTACTTCCTCTTTGAGTTAATTCCAAAAAGAGTAAGTTTCAGATTCCCTTCCATGCTCCCATCTTCCTCTTCAATGTAGTAGCACTTTCTTGTCTGTTTTATGTGAGATAAGTTACTCCATTCTATCCATGTCTTTCCCTTTCTTCCTATTCATTATTCTTTCTAACCCTTTAATTTTATTTTTGAAGGTTAGCACCTCTTATACTCATAATTGCCTTAATAATGAGAAAGTATCTATGAGGTACAAGTATCATTTTTCCATGTAGGAATGTAAGCAGTTTAAATTATTAAATTTATTATTAATAATAATTATTATTTTTATTATTGAATCACTTACGATTCCCCTTTCTTTTTAAACATTTTAAACTTCTTCTGAGTCTTGCATTTGGAAATCAAATTATCTATTCAATTCTGTTTTTTTCATCAGATGCTTGAAAGTTCTCTATTTTGTTAATATCCATTCCCCCCCCCCCCCCCACAAAGGATTATACTGTTTTGCTGGGTAGATGATTCTTGGTTGTAATCCTAGTTCCATTCTCCTTTAAGACATTATATTCCAAGCCCTCTGATCCTTTTAGGTAGAAAGTGCTAAAATTTGTCTTTTTCTGCCTTTGACTCCACAATACTTAATTGTCTTTCTCACTGCTTACAATATTTTCTCCTTGATCTTGGAGTTCTGAAATTTGACTATTATAGTAGTGGGAATTTTCATTTTGGAATATCTTTCAGGAAGTGATTGGTGGAGCCTTTTTTGCCCTCTGGTTCTAGAAAGTTAGGACAGTTTTCCTTGATAATTTTTGGAAAGATGATGCCTAGGCTTTAATTTTTATCACGGTTTTCAGGAAGTCCGATAATTTTTAAATTATCTCTCCCATATTTGTTTTCCAGGTCAGTTGAGCTTCCAATGCAATATCTCGCATTGTCTCCTATTTTTTTTCTTTCTTTTAGTCTTAAATCAGTTTTTGTGATGTATCATAGAGACATTAGCTTCTACTTGCTCAATTCTTATTTTTACATTCTTCAGTGTATTACTGTACCCCCTTTTCTATTTGGTCAAGTCCTCTCTTAAGGAGTTTTTTTTCTTAAGTGAATCATTGTGCTGTTCTTTTTCTTGGCCATTTTGTATAAGCTATATGGGCAAAATAATAGAGTCCTGTCTCCAATGCCAGAAAAGAGACCCCTGTAATCTCCTTCTTCCTATTTCAACCCACTTTGGGCTATGAGAGCTGGAAGCAGCCATCAAAGCTGCTGATTCATTCATTCATTCCCAAGGCCTCTCCTTGTTTTCTGGGGCCTTGTGTGTAGCTTGTGTGAGATTGTGCTCTATTCTCATCCTTATGCAACAGACCTTTTAAAGTGATTTGGAATGGAAAATTGTTTCATACCAACGATTTTGTGGGTTATGCTGCTCCAGGATTTATTTTACAACATTTTTGTTTTGGATGATTTTGGGGAAAGACTCAAGTGAGTCCATGCTTTCTCCCCACCATCTTTTCTCCGTCTCTCTTAAAGTTACTCTTAAAAGGAAGAAATTCATTGTATCAATTATTTGAGGGTTGAAAATAAGGTGGTAAGTTTCAGGAGTGAAAGGAGGACTTAAAAAAGAGGAAACAGACACTTGAGAGAATAGAATCTGAAAGAAAATGGAAGATTTGATATATAAATAATTATATAGAGATAGATATTTATCTCTCTCTACACATCTATACATCTATACACACACACACACACACACACACACACACACACACACACACACACACATATATATATATATCTCAGACTTACAGAATGCTACAGGGGGATCATTCAATCCTGTTGCCTCATTCTGAAATTGAGAAACTGTGGCCCAGAGAAACAACTGGACCAAGGTTGCACAGTTGGGACACAAAGCCAAACCTTCTAACTCTAAGTCAAATCTTTCCCCATGATCATGCTGCTTTTCTTTTTAAAGATATATTTCCTTAGAAGAAATCATGTGACATTGTGTTTTCAAATTTATGAGTATATATCAAAATCATTTCTGTTGATCCCTTTTCATAAAGGACTCAAAAACTCAGTTCATTTTTTCCTTAAACACATAAGAATTATCTGAAAGAAAAATCCTAGAAAGTCATGTTTCATACTACTTGCCAGAAAGTACAAACTAGCCTTTTTTTGAGTCCCTATGACACCATTGGAAGCACCTTTTTACCTTATCTTTCCTGTTTGCCCAGTTTGCTTCACTGCAGATGGGGATTGGATGAGATGGCAATTAATCCTGAAGAGACAGAGATCCACTGGACCTTTCCATTGCCTCCTAATATCCTACAGGTCTCTATTCCCTATATCCCCTAGTATTGCCAACCTTACCTATATAACCAGGAATTTCTGGACCTTGTCATTCATATTTACCAATGTGCCCTTCTGACTTCTGCCTTAGAACCAGACTTTTCTATTTGTCCTTCAGGAAAATGATAGTTTAAATGCTATCTCTCCAAATTAAAGTTTGAGTCCTTCAAAGCAGGGATTTTATCAATATTTTGTTTGTATCTCTAGTCTTACAGGTCTTGACATATAGAAAATGCTTAATAAACTAATTATTTCCTTTCTTTCTTCCTTTATTTCTTCCTTCCTTTTTCTTTCTTCCTTCCTTCCTTCCTTCCTTCCTTCCTTCCTTCCTTCCTTCCTTTCTTTCTTTCTTTCTTTCTTTCTTTCTTTCTTTCTTTCTTTGTTTCTTTCTCTCTTTTTCTTTCTTTCTTTCTTTCTTTCTTTCTTTCTTTCTTTCTTTCTTTCTTTCTTTCTTTCTTTCATTCCCTAGGTAGCCTTCTCAACCACTCTGGTATTACTTTATGGCGCCAATTTTAGGCAATATACTGAAAGACCCATGCTGAGCTATTGCCTAACCTAGAATTGCTATCCAAAACTGCTCAAAGATTTCTTAAGCATTCTGCAGACTTTTATTCCCAGAAAAATACCTGAGGAAGTAGAAATGGGAGATTAAATTTGTTGACATATCTTAAGATAGAGATAAATTAGCAGAGAGATATGGACTTCTTGTCTATCTCTTTATTTCTGTACTGTGGTGGTTCAGTAGAATTTCAGAACTGTCAGTCTGACCTCCTAAAGCAATGCAGATCCTTTGGAAAGGACATTAAGTCCCCAAGAGCTCATGCTTCTTGTGTATGACATGTTGGTTTTAGTGTAATCTATTTGCAGTCTCCAGCTATTGATTCAGTATATTTCCCTGTTAAAACTTGGCCAGCTGGAGATGGACTGAATCAAGGATACTTTTTCTCTCCTGAGATTTTCTCTTAGTAATTCAGCCCATTGAGGACTGAGCAGCCATAGTTTCTTGGGCACAATTAGCTAGAGACTGAAATGACAGATAACTGGATAGCTATATAGCTGTTTATTGATCCCTAAGTAAAACTCTTTGTTATCCATGTATAGAACAAAGTTCTGTTCTGGTCCTTTTCTCCTGGTCTTACTTGAGTCTATTCTCTGGGATTTCATACTCTTCTTCTTATGCTCCTTATTCTATATTCTATTGGGCTAAGAGTGATATACTCACCTAAATTTCAAATGGGGTTTAAATCCGACTTTAAATCCTAAAGATCTATCTTATATTATGGACAGCAATATAATATAGTGAGTGATTTTCAAGGGTCATGATGGAAAGAAACAGTCACTATGACATGAATGCCCTGAAAACCACTTCCTGATTATTGAGATAGGTTGTGTAGGTAGATCAAAAAGCAAAATGGGGCCCAGAGAAAGGCACAAAGGAGCCAACTAGAGGTCAGTTCATTTGATTCTGAACCCTGATTTATATGACCATCCAAAAAAAACTCTGTTTTTTTATGTTCTCATTCTTCAGCTCAATAAACTGCATGGAGGTCATTCTGACTAGTAAGGTAGTAAAAATCACTTAGGACTAAAAATAGCAAATTATAAACCATTCCTTAAAATCAACTTTGAAGGGAAAAATTAGTAGAACTGGGGAGTTAGGGCAGGAAAAAATCTCACAAACATAAGAGAGAATTTCCAAAACATTTTAAGACTTGGGAACAGGAAGGGAAGGGCTGAATTTGCCAGGGGTTTAGGCCAGAATTGGGAGGAGTTCACCTAGTAAGTGTGCCTTCCTTGAGCTTCCTTCCTGAATGAAACATTTTTGCTAACTAGATTCATGCTCTAGTTTTTTACAATGCTGGTAGAGGCCAAATACCATCAGAACACTTTAGATTCTAATGCCCTTCAGTAAAGTTCAACTTTCTCTGTTATGTCTATTCATCAGCCACTTAGCCCCAAATTATCTGTATTTCTTCATCCCAGTTTAAAATATTAGAAATTGAAAATACCCACCTTTGCCTGTTCTAGTTTATATGTTTTGTTTGCAGAAAGAAATGCCCAGGACTGATGTAGTCTGAAAAGAGGAGAAGAAGTAAAATTATAATTTCTCTTGCTTTGGACATTTTTACTTTATCAATGCATATTTTTAATATTATTGCAACCATAAAGCAGTATTCTTGTGCATCACTACAGTATGCAGGTGACGCTGGTTGTTTAGTGGCCAGGCCGTTGGAGCACAAGCTTAGAAAGAATGTCTCTACCTCATGGAAAGCCTTCAAATATGGGCAGACTAGGCTAGGTGGCACAAACTGCACAGAGATCCTTCCGTCTATTAAGGTAGTAGAATCACTTAATTCTAGGCCTAGAGATAAGACCTTAGTTGAAATCCAGCTTTTGATACTATTTATGTGTTCAAGGCAAGTCATTTAATCTCTGTTTATCTCAGTTTCCTCATTTATAAAATCAGGACAATATTTGCCCCTCCTTGCCATGGCTATTGTAAGGATTAAGTGAAATAATATGTATGCAATGCTTAATATAACTATATAGTACTATAAAAATGTTAGTTATAGCTAGCTATTTTCTATGGTCCAGCCTGGTTAATTAAGGAGGGCCTCTTGACCAGTGAATAGGCTCCTGGCGAAAGTTCCTTATACCTTGGAGATGAAGTGTAGTCTATTTATTCTACAGTGATAGTAGCAGAAAAGTAGATAAAATATAGTAAGAGCATAGTTCCTTTATACTGTCTATAAATTCCAATTTTGCTGTTGGTTTCTAAATGTGAGATCCCATCCATTGATCAATGAGTGAACAAATAACTGAAGGAGTTGAAGCATAACAATCTTGACATTCCTACTATAAATGAAACATAGGGACAAAAGAAAGTTGCAGCTAAATAGAAGGGTAATTTACTGCTCCTTGATGGAGATGCATATAAAATAAGTAGAGGATGTGTTTTTTTCCTAGATCCAAAGACAATAAGGAATATAATGTCATGGGATTTATGATTATCATTATCACTATTATCATTGACAAGATTTTATTACATATTACTATGGGTCAGGTTCTGTGTAAAGTGCATTATTATAATGGAAAGACAACATGCAAAATGCTATGTACATACATAGTAAATGAGAGGAAATTCCAGAGGTAAGGCACTTGGGGGATAGAGAAAAGGCATTCATTGATTCTGATCCTTGAAGCAAGTTAGGAAGCCAGAAGACAGAGGTAAGGAAAGAAAGCATTTCAGGCATGAGATATAGTCCACAACAAAGCATGCATTTGTATATTGTTCTTCAGGAAAAGAATTGTAGTTTATATATCATCTTTGGATGTAGATTTGGGGAGGCAGAGAAAAATATTGATAAAATCCTATGAATAAGGTAGGAAATAAAACTAATTTCATTGGTATAAGGAACTTTCAGATGTGTAAACTCTCTTACTAATGACGACAGACACCTTCTTGCAAAGTATAGGTTTAGAGAGTTTCCTGAGAACTCACAGAGATTAGTTAACTGACTTGCCCTTGGTAAAATAGCAAATACCTGTAAGAAATAGACCTTAAAAGCAGGTCTTCCTGACCTGGTGGTTGACTCAGACTGTTACTCCACTTAGTGATTTTAGTGTTAAGATAAGCATTAAGAGAAGCAAAGACTATATAAAAGTTTCATTCCTATATATTTCTTTTCTTCAAGGAAAGAATTTCATGTCCAGGGAAGCCCATTCACAAAAGTACCAAACAACAACAGCAAAACAATGACATTTATTATATTTTAATATAATTAATGACTTATTACTGACGTGGGAGTCATTCCTGAATCAGTTGTTTGTGTGGAGTCAAACTACTAAATAATTAGAGCAAAGATATGTATATGTACATGTATATGTACATGTATATGTATGTGCATGTGTATGTGTATGCATATGTATATGTGTGTTTATGCATATGTGTGTATGTGTGTATGCATGTATGCATGTGTATATAATAGATATGTATATAATAAAATGATAAAAAATAATAACATGAGAACAAGGATATGTATATTCAGTTAAAACAATGACAATTGAGATCTATTGAAGCAAATTATTCCTTGTGAGAAATGGGAAATGGATAGTTGTAAGGACATCAATACTGATTAAAACAATTTCATATAAAAGTTTGACTAACATAATTAGGTTAATGAGGAGAGTAAAATAATCTAGAAAACACTTTAGCCAGGAAACATTTAATCTCTTTTCCAAGTAGAGGGAGATGTCAGCTAATAATGAAGCTGTTTTTAGAATGTAAATTCAGTTAAATATCTTATGTAAAAGGATGGTGGAAGACAGTAAGTAATGTTGCTTCATGAAACCATAAGAAGCAGTAAAGAAGGTAAAAAGAAAATTTGGCAAAGATCAAACTAAGCAAAATCAACCCAAAGACAATTAAGGATGTATCTGTAAGAGGAACAACAAAAAATTTTTAAAATAGAAAATATCTATAAGTATGTTTATAACAGTACCATTAAAGAGAGTTGTGTGGCTACCTTTGAACTCTGCACCAATGTGCTGCCCTGGAAAGTGGAAAGGGCATTTAAGAAAAAAAATATATATAGTAAAAGAAGATGAACTAATCCCTATGCTGAAAGTAACAAAATATTAAGGTGACTGAGAGACTATCAATATATATGAAAGAAGAAAGATTACAAAAGGCATGGGAATATATTAGATCTTACTACTTGTTAGACCTTCACTTGTTTTGTTTTTAAAAGTAATTTGAAATTACTGATATTATTTTATCTTCTTTCCAAAATATTATATAATTTTTTTAAAAAAAAGAGACAGCTAAAATACCATGGTTGTAAATTATAAAAGTCACAATAACTTCAAACCAGAAGGAAAAAATCAATAATATGCTTGGCATTCAAAAACAGGTATTTAACTGTAGATATAGAAGCAAGTAATCTATAAGCAAAAGTCATGGGTTAAATCCCCAAAGAAACCACATGATGGAAAAAATTACAGTGGTGAAAGTTGGAACTGTAAGAAGAGAGCATCCAACTGACAGTGAAGCACAGGATTTGCTGACACTAAATAAAAAGCAAATGAGAAAAAGGCTGCAGAAATGTTCAAGTAGGAATCATTTTCAAAATCATTTGTGGGTATATCTGAAAGAAGGCAGGTAGACTCAGAAGTCAAGGAAATCAAATGGAGATGAAAGAAGGTAAAAGAAGGGATAAAAAGAGAATTACAAATAGAGTTAATTTTGATACTCTAGTATAATCCTGCTATGTTGGATGCTGAAAGAAAAATTAGAAAAATACCAGGCACTATTGAGACTTTGGAAGGGGTTGGAGTGAAACAAGATAATGAATTTAATAGTGGAAAAAAGAAGCACTATTCCATATCATGCAATGAAAGAATCACCTTGAAAATAGTGCTGTTTTTTTGTTTAGAGATTTATTTATTGTCATATATATATATATATATGTTTGCTTAGTGAACTCCAGTTGCAGAAACACTCTCCATTTGTCTATAATTTAGAATATTAAAGAGTTGCTGTGTTCTGAGAAGTGATTTTCCTTTGATCCTCTGATAATATTATAAAGAATTTTTCAAGCACCTACCACCTGCAAGGTACTATTCTAAGCAGTGAAGATAACAAGAAAAATGGCAAAAGACATTACCTGCCCTCAAAGAGCTCACAATATAATGATGGAAGACAACACACAAAATGAAGCTGAAGGGGAAGAGCACTTACCAGAAGGGGGCATGATAAAGTTGAGTAGAAACATGAGATGGTTCCTCTAGGTCCCTACTTAAGTGGAGGAACTAGAAGGAGCTCTCCAATGTCCACCCTCCATCTTCTCCAATTATCAGGAAAAGGTGGGGGGACATCAGGTGAGAGTTTCAGAGTTGATGTCATCATGCAGGAAGGTGAGATTATGGAGACAGTGATAAACCTGGGGGGAAGGAGAAAAGAGGTAACCAAGTGGAAGCCAAGAGGAGAGATCATTCTAGCTAAATCTCTGGAAAAGAATCATTTGGCAGTCAGTCAATAAACTTTTATTAAGCATCTACTATACACCAGTAATTCTATTAAGTTTTGAGGATACTCAAAGAAAGGCTTAAAATGGTACCTGCCCTCCAGAAAGGGTGGAGTAGGGTGGCTGGTCTGCTCACAATTTTATTGGGAAAGACAACATATTAAAAGAAATTGAAAAGGGGAAAGGAGTTTACCTAGTTCAGAGACAAGATTAAGTCCTGTAGCTAGGTGGGAAATGATTTGAGGATGTGACTGTCATGATTGATTTTATTTTCTAGAATGGAGCTTAACCCTGAAGCCCTGATAAGATGTATTAGCCTCACTTAGGGATTCCAACTTGTCAGTCTAATGGAAAGATGGGATAATGTCCCTCAGAACACAAAAATTCTACATGGAGCACCAAAATAAAAAAGACCAAATCTTGAACTAGGAAGGAATCTGAGAGGATGTCTAAAGCAATTGTATGTAAATGAGTCCCTTCACAACATGTAATGATGTTTGACCTAAAAAAGTAATTAGAAGTAAGATGGTCATATATATATATATATATATATATATATATATATAGATATAGATATAGATATAGATATAGATATAGATATAGATATAGATATAGATATAGATATATAGATATAGATATAGATATATCCAAAAGGTAATTGGGCTGAAAGAATGGATTTGATCTCAGAGAATAGAACCAAGAACGATAGATAAGCATCACAAGGAATCAGATTTGGGCTTAATAGAAGGAACCACTTTATAGCAAACCTGTCTATCCATAGAATGGACTGCTTCCAGAGTTAGTAGAATCCCCTACATTGGAAAGTCTTCAAACTAAGAATGACTGGCTACTCACTTGTAGGTATATTGTAAAAGGAAATGTTGTTTAAGTGGAACTTGAAATAGATAGTCACTGAGGTCCCCTCCAACTCTGAAGACACTGTATCTAATACATATTTTTATACATAATATTTTTAAAGTAGGGCAGATGTTATTGTTCTCCTCTTAGGGATGATGAAACTGAGGCTCAAATCCTTTGGAAATGTGGCATAATCAATTATATATTGCTAGTAAGTGGAAAAGCCAGGAAAAGAAACAAGTCCTTTGATTCCCAGTTCAATTCTCTTTCTATAACACCTCCCTTCAATTGGTCAATTTGATAGTTCATTAAACAGAACAGTTTTTGTTATGGTATTTAAAGTAGTCATTTCTATTTTTTTCTTCAAGAACATTATTTTTCTGAGGAGCCTGAGGCATTTTACACATTTTCTTCTCCCAAGGGGTGATATTTAATGGGAAAATAGAACTAAATCATTGACATGTACTGTTTAAAACTCCTGATCCTCGTTTCAGGAGACTAAGATAACAAAATCCCAATGTAATGAGATTGTCCAAGGAAGAACTTTGCATGCACAACCATTTAGTTTCAAGGACCCAAGGGTAGGAAGATCAAAGTAAGACCCTGTCTCTTAAAGCAGTCAAATAAATGAGTCCAAGAACAATATCAATCTTGGAAAAGCTGTTTCCCCAAAATGACCAAATCATTCTCTTCCTTCTGCCCTTAGTAAGTGGGTTTTTCATTGCCTCAGGGATTAATAGATTTTTTTTTAAAAAACACTTGTTTTCAGAATTCCCTGAGCAATTATTTATTCATTTTCATGAGTTTTTCCCTTGTTTTATTAGAATGAGCAAGACTTTTGCAAAAAAGACAGGAAAGGCACACTAATTATTTACGTTTTGGTGGGGGTGGGGGAGAGGGAGGATTTTTTGTTAATAAGTTCCCAGCATCTCTCTTCTAATGCTTGCTTCCTCCTCTGTTTCAGGAAAAAAAATCATCACTGTAAATGTTCTTAAATGAGACATATTGAATTATTCATTTATATGCAGATGTAACTATGCCTGGAACTTTCTGAACCAAAGTGCCCCTTCTTGACCACCACTCCTCTTTGAGTTGGTTTCTATTAAAATGTGATTTCTTTGAGGACAGAGACCAGCTTTGCTTTAGTATTTGCATCACTAACATTTTATCCAATGTTTAACAAAGAGTAGGCTGTTAATTATTAATTTTTTATTTAATAATTCATTCACATATATTCAGTTTCGAAGAGTAGAACATATAGCAGTTATCAGAGGTGAAAATAATGACTATGCTTTACTTGTAGCCTGGTTGAATAGCTGTAGACTGGGTCATACAATATTATGACAACTATGTGGTATATCATTAAAAATTCAAAACTAGATGAATGTATAGACTCAGAAAGTTTTAACTAATGGGTCATTGTCAACTTGGAGTAGTCTCTACTACAGTGCCCAAGGGATCTACACTTTTTTTTCAATAGTTTGGATGCAGACATAGATGTATATCATCTAGCTTAATAGTAACATGAAACTGGGAAAGACTGACAACACATCTGATGATTATCAGATAAACCAGACCATAACAAACAAAATCTAATAATGAAATTAAATAAAAATATCAAATATGAAGATTTTTAAAAATCATTTAAGATTATATTGTCAATATTACTCAGCTCTACCATTTCATTAGTACAAGAAATTCCTACTATCAAAATTCCTTTCCCTATCTCAAAATAAGCTACTCATCTATAACTCATTAATTTATACAATTTTCTAAAGCACTGAGTAAAGACCTGTCCAAGGTCATATTGGCTAGAAAGGGAAGAACTAGAATTTGAACTTAAGTCCTCTAACATCATGAACTCAAGATAGGAGAGTTTTGTTCAGTAAATATTTCATATGATAGAGATCAGGCGGGGGGGAAAGTATGCCAAGTAAAAATAATTCCATATATTACCCAAAGTACTTAATGTACTATAGAGACCTGGCATTTATCATGAGGGAGGTGATAATTTCATTGTCTCCCTTTCCTAGACATATATTATCTGGAAAATTGTGTTCTATTCAGGGTGCCACACTCCCTGAGGTTTGAGAGAGCATCCAAAGAAAGGCAACCAGAATGATGAAATACATTAGAAATCATATGAGGATCATTTGAAGAGAGTGAGGTGCTTAATCTCTGAAAAAGAAAAGAAGTCTTAGATAAAATATGTTAGCTACACTTGAAGAAAGGTGATTATGTGGAAGAGGGATATGAATTTTTCTGTCAGTGCCTATGAGTGAAGTTAGAGAGAAAATGATTTATGTTTAAGGTAAGAAATTCTCTACTTAGTAATGAGAGCAATTTAGAAATAGGTTAGCCTGCTTTGGGAGATAATGGTTCCTCTCTCATTAGAAGTCTTCAAGCAAAGGATGGTCAACTGCTTGCTTGGAGTATTGATTTTCAGATCATAAGATATCTCATCGTGAAAACTTTCTGGGTGGTTAAAGAAAGGCTTTTTTAGTTCAAGTCCTAAAAGGTCAACATATTTCACAAACACTTATCTTCCCTCCCTATATAACAAATAATTTAATTTAACTAGATTGTTGATATCTCATACACACACACAACTCTGTTAACTTTTTTCCAAATATTTTGCCATACAGAGATGTATCCTTAATTCTAGTTTTTAATCAAACCCCAGTACAACTCAAAAAAAAGGCTTAAAGAAATAAAATCTTGGTGGCAGCCAAGTCCCAAAGGAAAGGAGCTAGTTTCAGAAATATGACAAGATATTTGTAATTGTTTTTTTTTAAGATGTAGGATATTTGAAAAAATATAAAAGAACGTTTGGGACAGTATTTCAACATCTAAACACTTCCTGATCTAAGTGATGGTGTCATGAGAATGGTGCAAAAATTAGAAGCTCATTTGATCCCTCCCAAATTAGAGTTGGTCTTGACAAACAGAATTGTGCCTCTGAGAATGATTATAACAAAGAGAATGGTGGAAACAGGGAGGGAGAATGTGGGTGGTTATGAGAGGATATGGGAGTTTGGGAACAATAGAAAGCATATACACAGTTGTCCTTTTTTCAAAGATGATAGTATTAGAAGTGCTTGAAAAGACCAGTGTGAGACTGACAGTTCTTCGCATAGTGAGCACATGTGAAATCTGTCTCTTGTCTAACACCTGTAATTGCATGACAAGTTTTGTTGATATTTGTAGCTTTACTTCCTGGACTTAGAGTTTGACTCCAAAAAAAGCAATTCCCTTCCTTATATGCTTTAGACCAAATCTGTCTTATCAGATCAGTTGCTCTTCATCTCTGCACAGCTGCTCTGCATTGCCCGGAGCTAACCTTCAATGAATGCACCAACCTTTTCTGTCCTCCTGGTCTATAGTTTCTACACCTCAATTCCAAACAGAAGAGTTCAAGGATCATTTAGCATGTTAGCTCTGAGAGGGAGGTCAAGGCACCTCTAGTCCCATTCCTGTGGTAGCATGTATAGTAGAGTGGACTTTACATTTTGAGTGAGATGGACCTTGGATTGACATTAATAAACTGCTTTGCAACTTGGGACTTTTTTTGTTTAACCTCTTTTATCTTCAGTTTCCTCATCTGTAAAATGGCAATTATAATACATCACATAACTTCTAAAATGAAATGTTAATAAATAAATGAATAATAATAAAAATAAATATTAATAAAACATGAAAGAAAATCTTTAACATTCATAGATATGCAGTTATTAATTTTGCACATGAAGATATTAAGGGTTAGGGAGGTGGTCTTTCTTGCTCAAGGTCACAATGCAAGTTAATAGCAGCATCAGGAACAAGACCCAGTTTCTATAATTTCTTATCAATTTTTTTTTACCACAAAGTCATATTAATCAAGTAAACAGAAAGAGACTATAGAAAACCCCAATCCCTTGCATGTAGGCCTATTAGCCAAATAAAAACATATTCCTTTTAACGACAAGACAGCCACAAATCTTCTTCTGAAAATGTGCTTTATTCCCTCTTCATGCACTTCATTCCCACTTCATTCCCTCTCATTTCTTATTGGGGGGGGGGATATGCAACTATTATGGACAATAATCCATTTTAGGTTGGACCCCCCCCCCGTCATATGAGATAATAGCTCCAAAAGTATTTTTCCTCCTCTGTGAAATCTTACTGTCCTAACTCTAGAGAATGTTCAATATCATGGAATCTGACTCTTTGACAATCAATCAGTCAGTAGGCTTTTATTTGGAAAACTTCACTCTAGATGTTTAGGGGGAAAATAAAAGACAAAAACAAAGAATAAAATAGAGAAGAAAGATAGCTAGTGAACTAGGGAGCATATAAAGAAATACTTCTATCAAGATAGCAGATGGAAGTTATAGTTAAAGCTCAGGCCAGATATAAACAAATAGTTGAAGGAGTTTGGCTAGTGAAAGGAAAGTAAAACAAACAAAAAAAAGATACCTGAAGTTCTTGAACCAAAAAGAACATCTATGGTATGATGGAATGAACATTGAATTAAGGTCAGGAAACTTGAGTTTTAGTTCAGTTCAACCACCATTGTCATCATCAAAAATTGAAACTGATAGGGTTCTTTTCAATCGAAAAAGTGGTTTAAATGTACCATCTTATCATATCTTTACTACAAATGGTGATATAACTTACATAAATATTATTATCTCTGATTTAAGGTTGAGGCAAGTGAAAATGAGAAGTTAAATGGCTTGTCCAAGATCACTAAACTGATAGTGATAGAGACACAACTAAGACTATGTAATTTGACTTCATAGTCGATAATAATTGCCTATGTAAACTTGGGTAATCTCCTCTCTAGGCCTTAGTTTCTCAGTTATAAAATGAATAGGCTGGACTACATAATTCCTAAGGACTTTGTACCTTGAAATATTATTATTTTCCTAATCTACTTCTCTTTCTCCCCCCACCCCCGCAGATACGTATGACCCTCTAGCCCTTCCTACCACCTCCCTCACTTACACACACAATCTAGACCATATTAGCAAGTTGAAATTGCCGGGGGGGGGGGGGTGATGGTCCACATTCTTGGATGACACTTATGTTACCTGCCTTTTAAAATCAGTGAAATAATATGATTCAAATGAAGTGACAAGGTATTTAAACAAAATAAAACAGTACAATGACATTATGAGACAAGACAATTAAAATTTTAGGCTTCTCAAAGTAAATCTGCTTGCAATATTACCCATGGGAAAAAGATGGGACTGTTGACTGAAGTACAGGAAGATCTTGTTTTACTATCCCTTGAAGTACATTGCTGACACAACCATAGCTAACCCTGGAGGCACACTATAAACTCCTATCAACCATGAAAAATGAAACTCCTTATGAACGATGAAAAATGAAACTACATCACCTCATCTGGCAAAGTCCTGTCAGTGGCTTGGTATGACCTTAAGTCCTTGATAGGAGGGGCCCTGATCAAGTTAGATTAAAATTGTTTAATAGCAGGAAAAAAATTTCTAGCATGAATTTTCTCTTTTTTAAAGAAAAGGAAAATATCAAAAAATAAATCAAAACAGAAAACCCCTAACTTTACCTTTGCAACAGCACTGTTTTAGGAGTACTCATTTCCTTCTTTGAATGAGTATCAGCTTAAGATTCCTATTACACATCAACACATAAATTAACCTCTCTTTTGTGGCAGCAGTTTTTAGTAATGCAAAGATTAATTTGGGCAGGGGGGAAGGGATGGAAATCTGAATCCTAAATATTCCTGCAATTATATGTAGGACAAGATTTAGCATCCACCACAGGCCCATCTGCCTCAGGAACTGTATCTTATCTGATCATCACCATGGCAACATCTATGGGATTAGAACGGGATGAGGGTTTTGGAATAGTTGCTGGAATTCAGTCATAGAAGAATGAGGATTATTAAACTACATACATGCATCACCATGGAAATGGAAGTTTACAAATCAAGCAGGAATTTAACAGGAAAATACAATTATATTCTATTCTAAAGATGACTTAACTTTCACTCTAGGTGGGAAAGGGAGCAAGAAATTCTATAAACTTATAAAAATAGATGTAAAATTCCTCAAAAAGGAAAAAAAAAACTACTGGCCAAATTGTGTCCAATTTCCCCTATTTACCTACCTATTCATGACCTGGCAGGGTAGTATGGTTAAAGATTTACTAGAACTTCTCTCAAACTTGCAAATACAAGATTATATCCAAATTAGAGAGAATGTGACATTTGGTTGCTTAGTTGTTCTTTCACTCAGACAAGGATGAAATAACATTGGTCAAATCAATCTAATTTTGAATTTCTAGTTGCTAATACAATGACTTTACAAAAGCAACCTCCAAAAAACTACAAGAACTATGGTCTGAGAGGGAAGGAAGGGAAAACCAAAGAAGGGTTTATTCCAATCCTAATAAGTGGTCATAGAAGCAAAGATCACCCTATTACCTAAGTAAAAGAAAGATGGATTGGTCAGGAGAGTATAGCTAGTCCTAGAAGAATTCTGAAGAATTCTCCTTCATATCCTCAGTGAGTTTTCATTGACTTTCTTTCTATGGAATTTCAAAAGGTAACTGAGAACAAATCAAAAAAAGAAGGAAGCAACTACCTGTATCTTATCCTTTCACTACCATTTGATTCATTACATTTCCCATTATTTTTCTCAAAGACTATGTAGGAAGTGGTAATTTTTACTTTACCTAAAGACCACCTGGAACCACTACCTTTCTCATTATAATTTTTTTCATCCATTTGACCTCTTCATAGGTGAGTATATCTGACTATGGGCCTTCATTTTGCTTTTCCTACTTAGAAAATGAGATTTTCTTCAGGATTTACCTTTTTCTTTTCCACCTTCTTCATTTTTCCTGAATTACCTTCTTTAAATTTCCATGTTTTGGTAGAAATGTTTTTCTTTGCCTTCAATGGATCAGAAGTCAAGTCATGCAACACTATTGTTTCAGTGGGTGAAAGAAAACAAAATCTGTTCTTCTCATATTCCTGGGAGAGCTAGTTTATAGTATTGAAAAGCAGCAAAGCATATCTGGTGGTCTCCCAGGACTGAGGCTGAGGCCTGCAATAGCCAGTGGGGTTTTCAAACAAATAAGCGCAAAAACTCCTCTCTAACATTAGAGGCATGGAAATTAAACCTCAGCTTAAAGACAATGAGTCTGTTCATTTCAGCTGACAGGAGAAATGTCACTCCTGGGGCCATTGCTGTTTGAATGTGATGGCATCCAACTTTCAAGAAGGAGAAGCCACCAGTATCTTCTCACTGAAGGTTATAGCCTTGAATTAGACTCTGGAGGAGGGATGAGGGAGATTGAACAGGGGGAATTTTTGAGCTGGTTTGATCTTCTCAAAATGGTTGAACATTTTAGATTCAGAGTCAGTTAATATTTTTGGATACATAATTGAGGGAGATTTTACGGTAGACTTGAGTTTCTCCAGACCACCATGGCTCCTAATTTAAAAAGGAATTAAAAAAGGCACCAATATGAAAAGCCCATATTTCTGTTGAAATCATATTTCAAAAAGCATCTTTTTATCATTTGCCATAGAAAAGCCAAGTGTTCACACAAGTCTTAAAACAGCCCTTTTAAACTGTCTCTTCCAAATGTAGGAGCAGTAATTTAGTATTCCTGGCCCCCCACTCCCTCTCATACACCCACACATAAGCACACAGACACACATGCACACACTAGCAGCAATAGCTGCTTAAATTTGTGGAATAGTAGAAAGTGACTTCCTTCAGATTAAACAAGTAGGCAAAAAAAAAAATAGGGGGACTAGTAGTCGGAGCATCATCAAAGCAGGTCTATCTTTTTCTGGACACCACAATAATAGACTGCCCTCCCTTTACTAGATTATATCTCTAGTCAAGGAAGTAAGGACAATGTTAGAAATAGACAGCATAGCAGAATCAAGTGGGGTTGAGACTTGCCCCCTGAAAACAAGGGGGAAGGGATATACTATAACTACAATAATTCTAATGCAAAAACCTTAATCCTGTCTTTTAACCAGAGCAGAGCTGAGCTTGTTGCTGCAGCCCTGGATTAGGGGGAAGGGGAGACTATATACTGGAAGTTAAGGGATTTTGAAAAAATATTCTTGTGAGTTTTTCTGTGCCTTCTATGGATCACACAGAACAGTTTAAAATGATGCTTCTCCTACTCTAGGGAGAAGGCATAAGAATAAGAGACAATGAATAAAGGAGGAAGATGAAAGAAGCAAGTGATGAGAGTAGGGATCAGAAATATAGTCTCAGAGATCAAACAAATAAAATCAGGGTAAGAGCCATCCTTTTGTATTCTCTAAGCCAGTGGTAATGGTTAATTCCATTGGATAGTTCAATGAAATCATGAACCATCTGGTTATTCTGAAAATATTTATAACAAGATCTCTGTCTTGATCATTCTTACTGGGAATCTTCTCTGAAAGAATTATGAAATTGGATATTTCTCTAAGAAAGTTGAAAACTTCTTCATGAGCAGGCACTGAATCTGGAATAGATTCTGACCTAGCCACTGAGGGCTAGAACCAGAGAGCCATATAGCAGCATTTTTCCCATTTTGAGGGGTCTGGGTCTCCTATGAAAGTCTGTCTCATATCAGTTACTTACAATAAAGCACAAAAAAACAACAGCAGCCTGAGAATGGAGTAGTGTCCAAGATTGATCTTCTTTTTATGGAAAAGCCCTGACCACTCTAAACTCAGATTGTTACTTTGGTCTGTCCTTTGGTGATGAATCAGTGAAGAGAAGAAAGAAGAACTGTATGTGTCACATATTGTCCCACACTCCTACATCTCCTAGCATCTTTTGCTAATCAGCAATAGGGCTCATTTCCAGAGACTCTGCAACAACAAATTAAAACCATGGCTGACTAGGCCCTTTGCATATAAATAGATAGATGCAAAGCTGGATGATAGATAGTTATATCAGTAGATAGATAGATAAAAAGAAAGATAGATATCAGAGAAATTGGCAGGAAGAAGAAAAAGTTTCTATTCTCTATTTGCATATTTTCTCAATCCTATAATGATTTCTGGGGTTACATGAGTACAAAATTCTTATACACAGGCCCACATCACAGTCAGTTCAGTAAATTATTTTCCTTTGATTAATTTGTACTCTTATTGCTAATAAGTTAGGTATACCTGAAGTCCTCAGTTCAGGTCTCCCATATAAGAAAAAAAGAGAAATGAATTCAGAAATAAAATAAAACATACTTCATTATTTAACACTTATATTTGCATTGCATTTATCCAGGCAACAAATAGTATTGCTTTTTTATATATACAAAACCAAATTACTTTTAATAGTAAAAAATTTTTAAAAATTTATATGAAAAAGCCAAATAAGTCATTTGCATAGGCACCAAAAAGATATCTAGCTCAAGAACAGGATGAAGATAGTGATGGGGTAGAGAAGTGAGAAAATTGATTGAAAACAATTTGATGACAGATTTTCCCAGTTTTAAGATTTGTTAGCTATTTTACACAGTGAAAGTTTGAAATGGATTATCTTTCAAATACTAAGCTGGATAATTTAGTATAAAGAGTGCAAAGCTTTGGGCTAATTACAGAACACTCTGGTAGTCTAGACATTGAATTGCTGGTCTCAAGCATCACACTGATAATGATAGATGTTTCCAGGTTGATGAGGTCACAACCTACAATCTCAAGGCTAAATAATGAACAGGACTAAAAAGCACAGCAGTCAAGCAGAGGGGAGGATGTGTGGGAGGTAGGGAGGAGCAGAAATGTTGCTTAAATGCCAAGCCTGAAATGAAATGTTGAGTTATGATTCATGTGTGTCTTATATGAAGTAGAATCTGGAGAAATGAAGCTAGGGAAAATCTAGGAAAATCTCGTTTCCAAGTCATCTCCCAGTTTGAGGAAAAGCCAAAGGTAGTAGAGAAAGGTCATTAGGCAAGGAGTGTGGATGTGTGACAAGTTGCTTGACCTCTGTGACTGTTTCTTCATCTAAATAATCATCAGGTTGGAACAGATGACCTCTAATTTACCCAGGAACACTAAAATTCTCTGATTGCTTGTGTTTTTTCCATTTCCAGGATAGAATTCTTGGTTTTGGATAAAGATGATCTGGGTTCTAATTCTACTTCAAACACCATTTATGTTACTCTAAGTCCTTTTACATTGCTGAACTTTACTCTTCTGTTCTGTAAAATGGGTAGAAAAACATCTACCTCAAGGGGTTGTTGTGAGAATCAAATGAAATAATGTACAAAAATTGCATGTATGCACTTTATGTGAGCATGTAAATGATGTATGTATACTTTATACATGTCCATGTTACTTAAGTGTTACATAAATGTCAAATAATATTCTTATTCTTATTTACATGAGGAAGATTGACTACATCTACCTTTAGGTTTATGCTTACCTGTGATAAATAATGTGCAAAAATTTTTTAATAACAATATAAAGTTTCTTTTTTTCCATACATAGCTCCAGGTTGTTGATACCAAGGGCAAAATCTGTTGAATTCCTTCCTTTTTTTCAGTGATAAGTAAAGTCTGTTCTGATTTCTCTTACAGGGAAAAAGACCTCTTTAGTGCTGATGCAATGACCCTGTTGTACTTTCCTGGTACTGGAAATGGTTTGACAACTACAGATGGTCTGTGCCCAGGACTAAATTTTTGGCAACTCTTTGAAAAGTCAGACAGCTAGCTAGCATGAGAGCTATCCAACTCACTGCGGGAGACGGAGATGGATGCTGCATATTATTCAGATAGCACCATTCATCAGTGATATACACAGTGCTTTCCTAATGAACATGAGTTATTTCCATTGCCTTGATTGGTTATGGAAGAGATTAAGGACTATATAAATCATTAATTAGCCTACAGTTGAAACCCTTGCCTTTGAATAAAATCTTCTTTCTTCAAGTGGGTATAATGGAAAGAGTCTACATTAAAAGACCTCAGTTCTAGTTCTGGTTCAGTTCCATTCAACAATACACATTTATTAAGCATCCACTATTTGAATAGAGGGAACTAAATGACTTAAGTAGAAAGACTGATGGACTTGGAGTCAGAAAATCTGGGTTCTGGTATGGACATTTACTAGTTTGTGTGACCCTAGGCAAGTCACTTAATCTCTATTTGTCTTCCTTCACTGGAGAAGGAAATGGCAAACTATTCCAGTATCTTTGTCAAGTAAACCCCATGGACCATAATGGTTCACAAACCCATGAAGATCCAGACACAACTGAAAAACAATTGAAAATCCCTATGAAAGGCTCTGTGCTAGACACCGGAGGTCCAGAGACAAAAGTCTGTCCCATCAAAGAGCTTAAAGTTACAGATATATTTTGTAATTACTGATAATTGTAAGAGACAAACAGAAAGACAGGGAGGGAGGAAAAGGGAGAAGGGAAGGTTTGGGAAAAGGGAGAACAGGGAACAGGGAAAGGGAAAAAGGACAGGGAGGAGAGGGAAAGAGAAAGAAATGGGGGAAAAGAGAGGGAAGGAGAGGGGAAGAAGGGAAGGGAGGAGGGAGAGAGAGAGAGAGAGGAGAGCAGGAAAAGTGTAGGAAGTGGCACTTAAACTATGCTTTCAGGGAAGATAGATATAGATAGATATTTTAGATGGTGAAAGTGAGAAGGGAGGACATTCCAGACACAAGGACCACCTCCACAATGCCACAGACAGAGGAAAGAAAATGTCATGCAGCAAGAAATGGCTAGAAGGCCAGTTTTATTAGAAGATACAATGACTAAAGGAAAGAAATAACAAATAAAACTGGAATAGAAGGTAGAAACCAAATTGCAGAGGATTTAAAATAACAGGATAAGGATTTTGCACTTCATTTCATAGGCAGTAGGGAATACTGAAGGTTTGTAAGTAGAGAAGTGACATTTCACATCTGTATTTTAGGAACTATCAGTGTGACAACTTTGTAGTGTATGGATTGGAGAGAGCAGAGATGAGAAGGAAACTTAACTAGGAATCTATTTTAATAGGCTTGATGAGAGGTGATTAAGACCTACCTTGAACTAGAGGTTATATGATTGGGAATAAGGGAATAGATCAAAGGGTTCTCTTTGTTGTACTCTGATTTTTCAGTCAAGTCTGACTGTGGCCCCATGAAGAATAGCATGCCAGGACCTTCTATCCTTCACTTTTGTTTGAAATCTGTCCAAGTTCATATTCTTTGTTTCAACACTATCCATTTCATCCTCCACTGTCATCTTTTCTTTTTGCCTTCAATCTTTCCTAACATCAGGGTCTTTTTCCAGTGATTTCTTTCTTCTCATCATGTGACCAAAGTAAGCTTCAGTTTCAGTATTTGACTTTTCAATGAATAGTCTGAACTAATTTCTTTAAATATTAGCTTATTTCTTTTTCTTGCTGTTCAAGGGACATTCAAAAGTCTTTTTCAGCACCATAGTTCAAAAGTACTCATAACATTGTTGAATGCTAAGACTATAAAACCCCTGGAACCCTTTGGCATTATGGTGAAACATACCTTCTTTGAATGTTTTAAAATGCATAAAGTAAAATACATAGATTACAGACAAGCAATCTTGTTTATCTATGCCTTTTTACAAGTTCAGTGATCCCAGGTTAAGAACCCTGTTTTAGACAAATGGAAGAGAAGATATGAGTATAGAATCTAAAAGACATGATAATTGGTTGCTTATGGAGATTGAGGAGGAAAGAAAAAGTGTCTGTGCAACTGCAAAGATGATAGAGCCATATACTGGAAATGAAAAAAAAAATGAAATAATAGATACTTTTGGGGTAGGTGGAGAAATATCAGTTCCGTTTTTAATACTTTGAGCTGAAAATTCCTGCAGGATACTCAGTGATTTCCAAAAGTATTGTGGCCCTGTAGTTCAGGAGAGAAATGGGGTCTGATTATATAGATTTGGGATTTGTATACACAGCAGTGATTGATCAAATATATGAAAGTGATTAGAATCTAAAAAAGCACTATAAAATTTTAGCACACTATTGTACATTAATAAAGCATCAATCTTATCATACCCATATTAAGCATTCTTGACCACAAGTAGGGAGAGTTTTGTATCTCAAACTTTACCCAATGAGGAAGGGAAAGGCTACCCTTCTGGTTATGGAAAAGTAACCCCAATGTTGATGAGGGGGAGAATAGAGAGACCAAATAGAATATGGATTCAATGGTTTAAAATTATTACCATGTAGTAAATGTGATATAGTTCCCTGTTGGTTGATTGCTTCTTGTCCTTCATTATCCAAGAAAATCAAAATGACATCTCTATGTTGAGACAAATAACATTTTATCCAACTGTGGCTGATCAAACCAATACTAGCTCAGATCAAACCAATACTACCACAGATCAGACACAAATAGTCCATGTGATCACCGGGATACTCACTCTAAACCTATGAATGTCAGGTTTCCTTTGAGTTGCTTCAATTCTGCCCTTCTCATAATGCGGTTCCCTGTATAGCTTGCGTTACAGGTTCGGTAGAAAACAGAAGAGGAAAGCAGGAAATATATGGAAATTTAAAAGTAATTTAAAAAGTAAAAATATTCTCATTAATCATAGGAGAGGCTCTCTTCTATCCATTTTAAGCCACTTACCCAAAGAAGGTAAGCTCTGGCAAGCCTGTAGATAAAGCATTTCATCAGCTACGTTACAGTACAACTGAACTAAACCAGAGCTGATAAATAACACTGCCTCAGATCAGAACACTTATGGAGATTTCCCAGACTGGAAATTTGGAAGCTAACCAGAGCTACTGGAACCACAGAACAGGTTCATACAGCCTGGGGAACTAGACATCTACATCCCTCTGTGGCTATAAAACTTCTACCTATGAAATCCATCAAAGCAAAAGACTGTCTGCTTCAACAAGGATAAGGTGGTGTGTGCTTAAACTCCAGAGAAGGAATTCTTCAGTGTTAAGAAAGAATCATTAAGCTATTTACTGAAGGATGTTCATATTTTTGCCTGCAGGAACTTAATTTTTTTTAGTTAAAGCAATGGTTACCAAATGTTGAGTTGATCACCTAGAGTTTCAGCATGTAGACTAATTTTGTTGTAAACACTGAATTATTTAATAGAACATGGAAAAGTGAAGAGAAGGCTGCCCTTGAAGTCTTGAAGGGGTCAACTCTTATTTCTGACATATACTAGCTGGGCAGCTCACTTGATAAGTTATATAGAATGGATTACTGATCTGCCTCTTTGGAAGATTTTGCTTTATCAGAATTTCCACACACTGATAAAATCATAGGTCTGGACTGCCCCTATACCTGTGCTCACTCTCACAAAATTAAAAAACAAAAAACAACAAAACAAAATAATAGATTTCCTGCAACTGAAAGTTGAGACTATGTTTTATAATTTCCTTGTATCTTCTCATAGCTTCCTAATAAGTGATAGGCACAGAGTAAATGCAATTAATAAACATTTGTTGCTTGTTCCTAGTTATGATTATTTGTAGCAATCAGGAAAAAAATCTCAAATAAATGGATTGAGATGGTCTAGGTGAGATAAAGCAGGATTAACATTTACAATTTTAATAGTAACTATTAACTAGTCAATATCTAAGAATTTCTTTTTTGAACTGTTTTGAATATGATATTGTTTATGGAAAATGGTAGAAAGATGTGATAAGGATTACAATGAGACAGTTTCAAGTAAGAGGTTATTCTGACATGATGTTCATTGAGAGGTTTTTATATTCTAGACTTTCTCAGGATGCCTTTTTTAGGAAAAGGGGGCAGTGAAAGTGACTTCTGGTAGTAAATATTCTATTGCTACAAATAGCTTATCTACTGTACACTACTCTGTGGTAGCAAAGTGCTTTTAAATATACTTTCTCATATGATCTTTCTAATGTCCAATCAAAGAATTGGTATGATCCCCATTTTACAAAAGAGAATAATGAGATTTAAGAAGATTGAGTGACATATCTAATGTCTCATAGCCAATGATTGACAAAGTCAGAATTGGAATTCAGTTTTTGAGAGTTCTAATTTACAGTGTTGCCTAGTGGCTCCACACATTACACATTCTCTCTCTCTCTCTCTCTCTCTCTCTCTCTCTCTCTCTCTCTCTCTCTCTCTCTCTCTCTCTCTCTCCCCCCTGTCTCTTCCTGTGTCTTTGACTATCTCTTAATCTCTCTCTTTATCTCTTTCTATACATCTCTGTCACTTTGTTTCTATCTCTGTATCTTAAAATATGAAGAACAATCAGTATTTATCTGGATACTACTTATAGAATCATTTCTTTAGAGCAACTTTGAGAGAGTTACCAGCACAGGCTAACTACTTAAAAAAAACTGAGTTGCAACAAAGCAAAATTTAATTTCTTTTTAAATTTTATTTACTTTTCGCAGGAAATAATATTGTATTTGCTTATTTTTTTCAATTATGTACAATAGTTTTCATCAGTTATTTTTGTTAGGTTTTGATTTTTACATTTTTCCTTAATCTGTCCCTTCTTCCCCACCTCTTTTTGACAGAAAGCAATCTAATATAGGTTATACATGCATAGCCATGTTAAACATAGATCCATATTAATCATAATCAATCATAAATCAAAATAGAGAAAGAAGCATTAAAGATGAAAAAAATGACATAATACTTGACAACTTTTAAAAATTGAAAATAGCAAACTTTGGTCTACATTTAAACTCCACGGTTCCTTCTCTGGATATGAATGTATTTTCTAACACAAGTCTTTTAGAATTGTCTTTGATTATTGTGCTGCTGAAATGAACAAGTCCATCATAGTTGATCATCTCCTAATGTTGTTTGATGGTGTCTATGCTGTTCTCTTGGTTCTGCTCACTTCACTCACCATCAGTTCATGCAAGTCTTTTCAGGCCATTCTGAAGTCCTATCCTTCATGATTTCTTGTAGAATAATAGTGTCTCTCACATACATATACCACAATTGGTTCAACCATTCCTCAAATTATGGGCCTCCCTTTAATTTCCAATTCATTGTCACTACTAAAAGAGTTGCCATAAAGATTTTTACAAATATGGTTTTTTTTTTATCCTTTTCTTGATCTCTTTGGAATACAGACCTAGTGGTGGTATTGTTGTATGAAGGGGTAAGCATTTCTTGTAACTATCAGAAGCTCTTTTACTTGAGCAGCTATTTCTGGCAAACTTCGATTTATTCTTGGTTTTTAAATCTTTAGTTTCTTTTTCTCACTATTAATGTATGCATACAGTGCCATCTTTTTTCTAGCTATCCTATAATTTTGGTATAATCCTTCATGGTTCATAGTGTTGACCTTGGTTAAGTGTTACAGATGCTATATCTTTTCTATTTCAAATCTTAGTGTTCCTGTCCAACCCCCTGAACTGGAAATACCAGTTTTATTTTTGTGATGGCAGAGACCTGGAAACAAAGTCGATGTCTATATATTGAGAAATGACTGAATTTATTGTGATATATGAATGTATTGAATATTACTATGTGATAAGAAGTAATGAATGTGATGAGCACAGAAAAACATGGCAAGAATTATATGATCTGATGTAGTATGAAGCAGAACTATAGAAAGAATGCACATGATCATAACAATGTAAATATAAAGAAGTATAAAACAATCAAGACTTTGCATTGTCAAGTTATAAGGAATAAATATATCTTCAAAGTAGAGATGTGAGAAGATGTCCGTACAACATTCTTTTTGCAGATCATGAGTATGATATATTATATATCCCTTCAGACTTTTTTAAAGGTATTGATCAGTTTTGTTGATTTTTATTTCTTCTGCCTCTTCTTTTTTTCTGGAAAAATATTGTATCTTATGAGATGGCTTTCTAAAAGGGTTAAGGGAGAGAGATAATCTGAGAAATCCTGGTGATGTAAAAAAGATAGCAAATGAAAAGTATTTTTTTAAAAAAGAAAAGAAAGTGTCAACATTAGTATGAGTCAACACATTTAGTCCTTTCCTAGTGTTGTGTTCTGGTTGACCATTGAACCTCTCATCATTTTGTGATTTTTGTGATATAGCAGAATTAAAAACAAAATCCTCAAAGATTTGGACATTTGGAAAACACTGCATAAATGAACTACTTAAAACTATATAAACTACATAAATATATAAATATATGTTTATAGAAAATCATATAAATAAGCAAATCATTAATCAAACAAATCAAAGCCAGCACCTCTAACCTACCACAAAATTCATTCCCACTAATCTCTACAGAATGAGTAATGGGGTTAAGTGGCTTGCCCAAGGCCATATGGCTAGGTAATTATTAAGTGTCTGAGACTGGATTTGAACCCAGGCACTCCTGACTCCAGGGCTGGTGCTTTATCCACTGTGCCACCTAGCCACCCCCACCCCTGGCTTCCTTTTGTGTAAGTCAAAAATTTCATCCCCAGTCATCTCTGTACTTACATCAAGAAACAGAAATTTGATGGATTGGATTGATTTATCCCTGAAGTTTCTTTTAGCTCAAAAATTCTATACTTCTGTGATACACTAGATTGAATAGGTAATAGAACAAATAACAAAATTTTCCAAATGGTATCCACAGGCCAATCTAGAAATGGGTGGACCAGATGGTCTTCCATGATAGTTCACCTCAAGTGACAATGTCATCTCAACTTGTCAAATACCTGACTACATTGCCATCTAATATTCTCTCTTTCCAGATGGTTTGTGTCTGATGCCATGTATCTCTAGCATATTTGGATCTTGGCAAAGAGTATATCTGGGGGCCTAAGTGCACTCATGGAATTTGTGTACAGAGTTACACAAGCACTGTGTATGCTGCTTATTCCACTGACAGAAAATACATCTTTTCTAGAGAACATAATATCAAGAAAAAGAAAAAGAAGCTAAAGCTAGAGTCCAAAAATGAGAAAATAAAGAAAATAATGCTTGTTCTCGGGACTGGGTCTCTTTGTAGGATTATTTACTTCAATACATTTTCCTCTGAAGAAATGAAAGAAGTCTCTTCAACATGAGCACTACAGTGCCCTCCTGGATCCAATGTCAGAATCTGTCATTAAGATTCTGTCCTGTATTTATAAAATGCTCTGAATTACTTTTAATCCTCTCATTAGGAAGTCATATTAAATGGTAATGATCAAAGGGAATATGTGATTTAATAAGTTATTGTTTTATCTAAGTGGATGGAGAGTTGACTATGAAGGCAGAAAGACCTGGGTTCCAATACTGCCTCTTGCTTGCACTGCTGGCTGTGTAACCTTGGGCAGCTCATCACTTTCCAGTATCTTGAATAACTACTTAAGACTACAAATTATAATAGAGTGGCAAATCTTCTTCAATGGAAGAAGTCATTCCTCTCTTTGCTGCTTAGGAAGTCCCTTACACTTGAAGTCACAGATCTAAAAAGAAAGGGGGTAAGAAAAAGTAATTTTTTTTCCTTTTTGAATGCTCAGCAACTGGCATAGTACCTAGTTTAAGTATCTATTTAATATAAGCTGATTGATTAGTTAGTTGCCTGACATGATATTTTATGATTTTTTGAAACATCTTCTCAACAGTAATCCCGGGCAGGTATATATGTATACACACACACACACACACACACACACATATATATATATATATATATATATATATGTATGTATGTATATGTATACACATATATATATAATATATGTATATTTATATATGTTTATATTTGTATGTATATACCACAAGGTCCATCTTAATTCTCCATTTTCCTTTTATTATTATTATTATTATTATCATTATTTTATTATTATTTAGGTTTTTTGCAAGGCAAATGGGGTTAAATGGTTTGCCCAAGGCCACACAGCTAGGTAATTATTAAGTGTCTGAGGCCAGATTTGAACTCAGGTCCTCCTGACTCCAGGGCTGGTGCTCTATCCTCTATGCCATCTAGCCGCCCCCTATTATTTTTTTTTAATTAAGACTCAGAAACGTTGAATGACCATGACGATTATCAGGCAAGTATTTCAAAGGAAGCTTATGCTGCTAAATAAGAAATAGAGTGATGTAGGGGACAAAAAAAATATTTTTGTAGTCAAGAAGAACTGGGTTCAGGTTCAGTCTCTTTAATATATTGACTGGGTGACCATAGGCAAGTTAATTAACCTAAAAATACTTCCAGACTTTCAATTATTTAATAAGCTGCCACATCTTCCTATCATCTCCAAGATCAAATGTAAATTCCTATTTGACCTTCAAAGGCCTACCCCTACCTTTCTAGTTTTCTTATATCATAAACCCCATCTCATAATCTGTGATCCTGTGATAAGCCTCTTTGGCTGCATGCATATTCACAGTCTGTCCTCCATGAATGGAATTTCTTCCTATTCATCCCTACTTCCTAACTTCTGTCTTCCTTCAAGTTCGAAATAAAATCCTCCCTTCTTCAGCAAACCTTTTGTCATCCCCCTTAATTCTCTTCTTTCTATTGATTAATTCAAATTTATTCTATGCATAGCTGTGTTTTGTTCATAATTATCTGCATTTCTCTTCCCCATTAGACTGAACATGAGATCAGAGACTTTCTTGTCTTTCTTTGTATTTCCAATGCTTATCAAAGTGTCTAGGACATTAATAAATGTTTATTGACTGGTCAATCGACTAATTGGTACAGAGAGTTTGGGATTGGTAATACCCTATACTTATGAAATTGTAAGTGTGGAAAAACCAAAACTTAGCTCATCAAATTACTGTGAAATGGGTACTTTGATGATGACTTGATACTTTGACCTAGCCTTATTTAATCATCCTTTGCATATTTTTCTAGGACCATTAAGCTCATTATTTCTTCTATCATCAGATGTCCTTTTTATTATACAATGGCACAGTGGATAAAGCACTGGCCTTGGAGTCAGGAGGATGGGAGTTCAAAACCAACCTCATACACTTGACTCTTACTAGCTGTGTGACATTAACCCTGATCGCCTTGTTTCCAGAGCTATTTTCAGTCATTCTGATCCATATCTGACCACTGGACCCAGATGGCTCTGGAGAGAAAGTAGGGCTGGTGACTTCACACAGCACTCCTTCACTCACTCCAATTCACATATTGTCATGACATCCCTTCCCTGAAATCTTCTTCAAGAATGAAGGACAAGACCAAAGACTATTACCTTTAATCTGGGGGGGGGGGGCATTATCTTACTATGTAATTCTGCTATCTCTTATACCTTTATTTTTATTCCTTATGGATATGATTTCTTTCTTATCGCATTCAACTTAGATCAATGTATATCATGGAAACAATGTAAAGACTAACAGACTGCCTTCTGCGGCGGGGGGGCGAGGAGGAGGATTTGGGGAAAAATTGTAAAACTCAAAATAAATAAAATAAAATAAAAAAAGAATGGACAAACATTATCACCTTCCTCACTCTCCTCCCAGCTTCCTCCTTCTTTGCACTTCCATTTTGCCCCAGTGTTTTCACCAACATAGCCCAATTGTAAACTGCTGCTTAATAAATAGTTGAAGGCTTGAGTAATTTACTAGATTTCAAAATATCTCCAGAAAATGATGAAGGCCTTATCACCATCATCTATTTCCTTTCGGAAAGTGAGTTGGATTCAGTAGGAAATGGTTCAAATGAAGAAATTGTATATGCTGGAAGAGCAGGAAAGTGAATCAATTCTGTCCCTATTTGAAAATATTCCCTTCTCATACAGAGCAGTAGTTTCCAGGTAGAAGAAGTGATGTTCCAGGTTCAATAGACAAGACTGTTGTCATAGTATTTCCTGTTTCCCTAGATGAACTGGAGGTAAGGCCAGGTTGTAACAATCTTCCATCTCTGGGTCCTTATCTATCCAGCTGAGCTCATTTGCTTGGAATCGTGGGTTTAGGAAGGGCTTACTAAGTGTGTATTTCTTTCATATGTAATAATTAGCATTTTTAATAGTCTTTTAAGACTTGCAGAGTACTTTAGAAATATCCTCATTTTACAGAATAGGGTGAAAAAAGGAAAGATGAAGGTTATGTCTGCACTGACTAGGACCATTAATCTAGTGAGCAAGAGTATCTGATTTGAACTTTGGTCTTTCTAATTCCAGACCCAGATTCCTATCTGTTATTCTTACTGTTTTATTCTAAGTACATGGACTTAATTCTTTGCTCTGATATGAAGTCTATGGGATATACCGACACTCAATCTAAGATCTCTTGAGATGGATACTGGGTCAGTAAGAACACATTCGATGCAAGATTGCCCATAAACCTCCTGCTAAAGACCTGTTAAAAAGATAATGCTTGTAAAGTGCATCATAAACCATAAAGTACTATACAAATGTCAGCTATTATTGTTAGAATTGGTAGAGTTTGAATAGGTGAGAATGAAAATAAAAGCTTCCTTGAAAGTCAAGGATGAGGGGTGGGTTAGGACAGATAGCACTCATAGTTATCTACATCGAAATATTTTAAATTATCCAGAATTTGGGGCGGTTAGGTGATGCAGTGGATAGAGCACCTGCCCTGGAGTCAGGAGTACCTGAGTTCAAATCTGGCCTCAAACATTTACTAATTACCTAGCTATGTGGCCGTGGGCAAGCCACTTAACCCCATTGCCTTACAAAAACTAAAAAAAAAAAAAATTATCCAGAATTCACTGCAGCTGTTACAGATGAATGGGTGTCAGCAGGAATAGCCAGGGAGCTGCTGTACCCAGGAGCACAGCAGGGGTTTTGCAAGGTTCATATCAGGAAACCCAAAAGTATAGACCACAGTGGAAGAAAAGGTTTGGTAGTATATTGCTTTGTAGAGTGACTGTAGAGATTTTCTTGGTTTACAAGCTTTCTATTTAGAAACCCCCCAAAGATAGAAAACCTCCTATTTTCTAGCAATCTTTCCTCCCTCTTCCACAACCTACCCCGAGCTGCTTTCAACAATTTTGTGTGATTCAGATAACTAATATTTTTGGTGTGAGAGTTTACTGGGGATAAGTGTTTCAGATTATCAAAGAGCAAAGTCATGGACAAAAAGGTACAGAATAGAAACAATTTAAAGGAAAGTATTTGTAGTTCTATTAGCTAATTTTAAAACTTTTCCCTCCTATAAAGTTTGATAAACAGATAATTTAGCAAGAGAATTTTAGAGGTTACCTAACAGAATTATATTTTGCCTCCATAAATGTCACCTGGATGTGCTCCCATCAAAAGTTTTTCATCAGAACCCCAGGAGAGAATTTTTTCTTTAAAGTATAGTTTGAAATAAATATAAGAAACAACATTTGAATACAGATTTCATCACCATCAAGCTTAGCTAGCTCATTTCTTCCTAAAATGTCCTAATATTTGCTATTGTTCAAAATGAATGTTTATTCATTGCACCTATTGTGCATTTTAATAGAATTTATGATTTTCTTTGGCCCTCCTATCAAGAGTACTTGGACATCTTTTGAATGCCCACTGTGTGCAAAATAATAAGCACTTTAGGCCATGTGGGAGGAAATCAAGTAGACTTTATTCATTAGAATTGGTTATAAATATCAGTAAATTTGTTGAATCAAGTTGAGTTGAATGAAATTTATTTTTTTAGAATGCTTTTGTAAAAGCCTTCCTCCTTGCCTGGAGCATACCTTTCATGTCTCTTCTGCCTCAAAGAATATCTCACTTCCTAAAAGATGCAGTTCAAGGACCCACCTTCTATGACAGGACAGGGAATGTCTGGTCTCTGGGCCATTTGGTCTGGCACTGCCATGGCAACCACAGGTGGGACTCAAAATTCAATAAAACTTTTTTGGGGTGAATTAATTAAATGTTTGATCAAATGTAGCAGGAGAATGATGTTATAAATATTCAAATGGACCTTGGCAGGAAAAAAGTTTCTTCACTCCTGTTCTATGTGAAGCCATCTCTGATCCCTCCAACTGTTCCCTCTCTCTCAAACTCCAGTGTAGTTTATCTCTTTATTCTCTCTATATATATACACAAAAATTCATGGATGCACATGTGTATCTGAATATATATATATATATATATATATATTTGTATGGATATATACACTGTATACAACATATCATGCATTTGTTATATATTATGCATATAGTATATATATATATATATATATACAAATGTATGTATTTATGCATATATGCACTACTTTCCTTGTGAGTGAATGTAAACTCCTTGAGAGTTGAGATCATTTCATTCATTTTATTTGTGTATCTAATATCCACAACAGTACTTGAACATATTTCATAAATGCTTTTTGTTTTATTAATTGATAGAATGCTATATAAGATGAAAGGATTGAATCAAATACATGAATAGAAGCAATTGTGTCTATGGAGATGCTGATGGGGTTACTACAGTTAATTGTAATGAAAAGAGAATTTCAGTTGAGAAATCCTAAGAGGTCTTCAAGGAGTAGATGACTTTTCATGTATATTAGCAAGGATGGAAAAAACTCTCAAAAGAACTTTTCCATCCCTGTATCAACTATCTTCTTGCTTTGGCAGTACTTCCTCTCCTGCATTCTCTTCTTCTGATTGATGCTACTTAGGAAACAGCAGAATCAGGATTTGAATCCATTTCCTCCCACTCCAAATTCAATCCACTTTCTACCACCACATTCTTTTTAAGAAGCAACACGATATCAATGATAAAGTACTAAAATTAGAATCAAGATAAACAATAAGATAAAATCAAGATAAAATCAGAATCAAGATAAAATCATAGAATTTTAGAATTAAAAGAGACTTCTGCATGCCATCTAGTTTAAACTATAAAAGCATTTCTGTAGATGAGCAAAGCAATGAAACATCCTTTATAAGCATAATCTTACTTAACCTTCACAACTAGTCTGGGAGGAAGTTGCTATTATTATTATTATTATTATTCAATTTTATATATGTGAAATGCACAAATTTGTTTCCAACCTGTGGTAGAGTATTCCAAGTTCCGTGTTGTAGACAGATACACTGTAGCTTGTCTCTAACATAATAATTTCATTTTTGGTCTTAAGAGGTAAATTTTAGCTCAGGTCTTCAGACTCCAGGTCTAGCACTTGCCTTCTATTGGCCATTTCACTAAGTCAACTGGAGATGTCAGGCAGCCTCTCCTGGAATACTTCTAAAGATAGAGAGCCCATTCACTCAGAAGTAGCCCATTCTAAATATGGAAAGCTTAAATTGTCAGGAAAAATTTTCTGACATTGTCTAATTTTGTCCTTTTACTGCTTCTGTCCATTGTTTCTGGTTCTACCCTCTGCCTCCAGAGAGAAAAATGTAATCCCACTTCTAAATGATAATCCTTCAAGTCGAATATAAATAACATGCTCCATTTACTTCAAGTGATCCTAACATGACAAATTCAAGGAACTTCACTTTCCTTATTGCCTTCCTCTGGACATCATCTAGTTTGTCAATGCCCTTAAATTGTGGTACTTAGAACTGAACACAATTCTCTAGATGTGATCAAAAACTAAAGATGACTATGACCTCTTTTTTTAAATTAACTTGCTTTTATTTTATGTTTATTTATTTTCCAATTACATGCAAAGATAGCTTTCAACATTCATCTTTTGAAAATAATTGAATTCCACATTTTTCTACCCCTTCCTTCCTTCTCCCCTCCCCATAGCAGTAAACAATCTGATACAGGTTGTACATACATAATCGTGTTTAACATAGTTTCATATTAATCATGATGTGAAAGAAAATTTAGAACTAAGGGAAAAAACATGAGAAAGAAAAAAATAAAAGAAGCTTTAAAAAAGTGAACATTAGTATGTTTTGCTCTGCATTCAGAATCCATAGATTTTTCTCTGGATATGGATGACATTTTCCTTAACAGGTCTCTCAGGATTGTTCTTGATCATTGAATTGCCGAAAGAAGTTGCATATATCATCATTAATCATCTCAGAATGTTTCTGCTAATGTGCACAATCTTCTCCTGGTTCTGCTAACTTCACTCAGCATCAATTTATGAAAATCTTTCCAGGTTTTTCTGAAGTCCATTCACTCATGATGTCTTACAGAACAATAGTTCTCCCTAACATTCATATACCACAGTCATTCTCCAGTAGTTGGAAATCCCTTCTATTTCAATTCTTTGCCACTACAAAAAGAATGTCTATAAATATTTTTTTACATGTGGGGCTTTACCCTCCTTTTTTTTAATGAACTCTAAGGATTGTAGAAAAAGGGATATAGACTAAATACCACAAGTAATGGTATTGCTGGATCAAAGAGTATGCATAGTTTTATTGCCCTTTGGGCATAGTTCCAAATTGCTCTCTGGAATAGTTGGATCAGTTCACAACTCCACTAATGGTTCATTAATGTTTCCAGCTTTTCCACATCTTCTCCAACATTGATAATTTTTTCATTTTTGTCATTTTAACCAGTCCAGTAGGTGTGAGGCAGTACCTAGGAGTTGTTTTAATGATTTGGAACATGTTTTCATATGACTAGAGATATCTTTAATTTCTTCATCTGAAAACTGCCTGTTCATATCCTTTGACCATTTATCAACTGGAGAATGACTCTCATTCTTAAAATTTCTATATATTTTAGAAATGAATCCTTATCAGAAACATTAACTGTGAAAATTGTTTTCTATTTTTCCTTCTAATCTTGGTTGTATTGGTTTTATTTGTGTAAAAACCTTCTAATTAAATATAGACAAAATTATCCATTTTGCTATTTATAATGTTATGTATTTCTTCTTTGGTCATAAACTTCTCCTCATTCTATAGTTCTGACAGAGAGACTACTAATTTCCTTATGGTATCATCATTTATGTCTAACTCCTATACCCATTTAACCTTATCTTGGTATGGTGTGAGATATTAGTCTATGCCTAGATTTTGCCATACTATTTTCCAGTTTTCTCAGAAGTTTTTTGTCAAATAGAGTTCTTATCCCAGAAGCTGGAGTCTTTGGGTTTACCCAACAGTAGGCTACCATAGTCATTAACTACTATTTCTTTTGCCCCTAATCTATTCCACTGATTCATTTCTCTATTTCTTTGCCATTACCAGACAGTTTTGATAGACTATTAATTCTTAATTCCTGAAAGCTCTTCATCTTTTATAGCAGCCCAAGATCATGCCAAATCTACATTTGAATCCTGCCTAAAACAATACTTAGTTATGTGTCTTTAGGCAAGTCAATTAACTTCTCTGCCTCAGGATTTTCATCTATAAAATAAGATAATATCAAGAGCAAATGACATAATATAAGCAATACTCCAGGCAAAATTTAAAGTTCTATATGTCATTGTTATTATTCTTTTTTGTCACAATCTTTTCTAAAACAAATTTTTTTTCCTTCTTAAAAAGAATTAAGTTTTGTCTTCAACTTTGCATTTTAAAAAGAGTTGCCAACTTTAAAAGAGAGTAAAGAATAGCACCTATATGGTACTGAGTTTTTTGGAGAAATAATACCTTTTTGGAAAATAATTTTGCTACAAGCCAAGTTCTCTCACCTGACCCATACCTGGGGCACTCATGTATACAGATAAACAAATATTTAAGAGGGGTCTGATTTGACGTTTTTACTACCAAAATAAAAATAAACCAGCAGTCATCTGTGGTTTAGGAGAATGGGGAGATGAAACAGAATTTCAATTTTAAAAATTCTGTTGATGTTCTTTACATTTTTTTTTACTTCACTGTGACTTCCCACTGACTTTTCCCTTCCATTTCAGTGTAACCTTCCCTTGTAATGTATATATATACATATGTGTATATATATATATATATATATATATATATATATATATATATATATATATGAAGGTATGAGGAACATTATCAATGGTATTATGAAATTATGATTGCCCATTATATTATTTAGAACTTTGAAATCTTTACATATTTTTTTCCTGAAACATATAGTGGCATTACGTAATTTTTTTTCTTCTGGGTTCTACCTATTTTATTCTGCATACATTCATTATAAGTCTTCAAAATTTACCACAAACTTTTCATGATCATCAGTTTTATAATGCAGTAGTTTATGTGTTGTATATTTCCCATAATTTATTCAACCATTCTCTAATTAATGAGAAATAGTTTGTTTTAAGTATTTTGCTTCTATAAAGTATTTCTATTCATATGATGTGCTATTATGTGAGCGGGCTATAATATATCAGCTGTGAAGAACTCTGGCAAAATAGTAAAGAATATAGTATGACAAAAAGAGACGACAGCCTAGTTATAAGGTGAAAACAAGGAATGTCAAGTAAATAAAGTACTCCATTTAATGTTGGAAGAAAATGAGAAGGGCCTTTAGCTATGGGGTGGATCCCTTGTGGTGAACTCGAGAGATAATGAATGATGCAGGAATGATGGGTTGAAAGCTGCATCGTTGGCAAGAGTATCTGAATCAATGACATCATAGATTCATGTACAAGTATGTATGTATAACTAGTTACATATATGCAATCTTGATGTGTGTATACATATAAATTTGTTTAAATATGTTAACTTTTCCTCTGACTTTGAACTCTTTGGGTCTGTGTGTACATTCATTCATTAACAAAACTATATAACAGACACACACACAAGCACACACATATATATGTATAACATTAGAATAGTTGTTTGAGTATATGCACAGTTTGTTGAAATTTTGGAATAATTCTAAATTATTTTCCAAAATAATTAGACCAATTGAACTTCTAGAACTACTGACAGAGTCCCTAAAAGCCTAAGGAATCCCCCTTGTAAAAGCAAAAATGCAGATTGTTCTACCATTTGTCATCTGTGAATAAGATGGTTGAAGGATAGCATTCCAGAGTTCTCTAAATTTGCCTTTCTCTTATTATCAATGATTTAAATTATTCTTTCCTTTTTTTGATTATTTTCATTCTTTTTTAATTTATTTGTTTTGCTTGTTCCTGATTAAAAAAAAAAACTTATACCTTCCTCTCTTGACTGAAGAGATGGAGAAGTATGGATGTGGAAAATTGCATATATACTCAGACTTAGTTTTCTTGAAATGTTTTCTTATTTCCCTTTCTTTTCTTATCCCTTTATTTGTTAGAAGTTATAATTTTATGGGTTTGAAATAGGAGAGGTAAATATCTGAAACAATGATGATATAAAAATAAAATATATCTAATTTTTATAAGAAAATTTCAAAGCTGCTTGTTCATGTTTTTGACTCCTCACCAATTGGAAAATGTCTATTGTTTTTATATATTTGTGTCAATTTCCTATAATTATTTTCCCCAAATAGTTGCTTTTATTTGTAGTACTGACTCCATTGATTTTGTTCCTATTTCTGGAAAAGTTTTTTTTAAGAATTTTTAATTATAAATTTATAATACTATCTTTTATGGTCATTTTTATCTTTTGTTTAATTTAAACATGAAATAAAGTTTTCTTATTGAAGTCACGTGCAAATTTCCTGAGCTTTTCTCTGTATCTCAATTTTTATATCTGTAAAATGGGAAATCATAGCTTAGATAATTTCTCTATATCATCACTGGATACTTTGATTATTAATGATCTACATGGTGGTGATAATGGTAGGGTATTTATATATCACAGCACTGTGAAACCGTGTTAACTTTATCCCATACTCTTACCTCCAGTTTTACATAAATACACTTTTCTTTTAGTGATATATACTGGTCATTACCTATTTTGTAATAGAATGAAAAATCATGAAATAAAATAAATAATTTATACATATAAATCCTTGAATCAGGAATTTTGTCATCTTCTGTATCTTCTTGGACAATTCTCTAAACCTCTCTTCCACAATTTTCTTAAAGATAAATTCAATGGAACCTGTAGAAGTGGATTAAGGATTTACTAGTTAGAGATCCTTAAAAGATAAAAATGTGAAACATATTACAGATCATATCCTCTTCTAAGCTTTGTAAGTCTAATAAAGGGGGTATTAAATGAGTCACTGGGAAATCATTATGTTATAGCTTTCCAATATGTCTCTCTCCCTTGGGATATTTTCTCCCTCTTTATTTGAATGCTTTGGAGATTGCTAGGCTGTTTTCAAATCTCAATTGTTAAGTATTTAATTAGAATAGCTTTTTTTGAGAATCTCTCTAACAGATTATATACCAATAGTAAGAAATATAATATATTTGAATGAAGTCTCTTTTGGACTATAAAAGAGTATATACAATTATTCTTTAGATAAACTATTACTGCTTTCAAATAAAAAGGAATGCATTAATCTGCTTAGAATTTGACAGACCTGAAATTTTTTTGTATTGCTACCTACACATTTATTTTAATGAAAGGTTTGAATACAACTGTTTGTATAATTATTTTACCAATTAATTTGAGGTAATAGGCCATCAAAATAGTCAATTTTCAAGAACTAATAATATTAAAACCCAAATAATAAACTAATGGCCAGAGCAAGTTTATACCTAGGGTTAGGCTAAATCAAGATTACTTGGTTGAAGTTAGTAGATGTGTCAATATAAGGTTGGAGATGGGATGACAAAATGCACCAGGCAGAAGTAGAAACTAAATATAGTTGAGGTTGTGCTGAATTAAGAATTGAAAGACACAGATAAACAGGATGGGAATTGACAGCTGGACAATTAGAAGGGGGGGGAAAAGCAAACATGGGGAACCAGCACTAACAGACAAAACAGAAACTTTGGTCAGTTACCGTGGAGATAAGGTGTCACATGTCAAGAAAGATCTATCTATTGCTTTCTTTAGATGGAAAATTGGAGTAAATTGGCCATGAATACTCTTGTATCTTAAAGGAGACACCATATCAGAACCTGGGAACTGGATAATCAGATAATTAAGTGAGTAAATCTAATGATATTTTAAAAAATGGTCAAAGTGTCCTAACCACTAACCTGATTGTCCCATGCAGTGAGTCAATCAATTTTTTGTTAATCGGTTTCACCTGATAAAATAGTAAGACGTTATAAAGAGGCAACAGCAAAATACATTTAATTTAGCACATTAACACTCTTCTGAGTCCATCTTTTGGGTCATTATATTTCGGCCTTGGAAATTATTTCTGATTCAGTAATTTTCCACAAGGGAAAATTTTCACAAGCATGTACTAACATGGAGGTCAAAAGAAGTGATACAAGAACACTGTCAAGGTCTTTCTGAATAACTTTGCAATTGATTATGTGATGTGGAAGACATTGGCAAAGGAACACCCCAAATAGGGTGTCTACATCAAAGAAGGCTCTATACTATATGAGAAAAGCAGAATTGTGGCAGCTCTCTCTCTCTCTCTCTCTCTCTCTCTCTCTCTCTCACACACACACACACACACACACACACACAAAACAGAACAAAAAGTATGTGACATACAAATTTAAACATCTCTACTCCAAATGTTCATATGGAATATTTATGTCTGATCTGTGGTAGAACCCTCTAAACTCTTATTGGCCTAATCAGTCACAGTCAGACTGCAACTTGATTCAAATGTAGCGATGTCATTTTGGTACTCCTAAAGAACAAAGGTCAACAACCAACCCTTTAGCTCCAAACATACACAGATGTGTGCAAATTTTTAATTTGATCCATTTTCCCAATCTTGAATTTTTATCTACTTATCATTTTTTAATGAATGTTCTACACCCATTACTCCCATTTACTCACCATTTACTTATTTTTTAATCGTGGGAAATTTGGCTTTTTCTATCAGTGGACAGAAACTATATTGAAATAGTTACACAATAATATCCTTTTCTCTCTCTCTCTCTCTGTATATATATATATATATATATATATATATATATATATATATACATATATATGTATATATATAAATATTTTAATATTCATCTGTTTTCACTAATGTTTGTACTTCATTCTTGAAGAAGATTGCAACATCAGGGAGGTGATGCCACGACAAGCATATGAATTGGATTTTCATGAGGGGGTGCTATGCTAGTCTCACTTTCTCCTCCAGAGCCATCTGGGTCCAGTGGCCAGATATGAATTAGGGTGACTGGAGATGGCCCCAGATGCAAGGCAATCAAGGTTAAGCAACTGGCCCAAGGTCACACAGCTAGTAAGTGTCCTCCTGAATGCAAGGCCAATGCTCTATCCACTGTGCCAACTAGCTACACTATTCATCCTAGATCCCCATGTAGCATATATGTTACTGTTGAGTCATTTCAGTTGAGTCTGTGATCCCAACTGGGATTGTTTTGGTAAAGATACAGGAGTGTTTTACCATTTCTTTCCCTATGTCATTTTACAGATGAGGAAGCTGAGTCAAACAGTACTAAGTGAATTACACAGGGGTTTACTACCTAGGCAGTAAATATTTGTCATTAGATTTGAACTTAGGAAGATGAGTCTTCCTGACTCCAAAGCTTGGCCCTCTATCTGCTGCTATACCTATCCACCTATTTAGGATTTTACTCTATCCATGCCACTATGATAGGTCCTGAAATACTAAGAAATTTTTAAAAATAATATATGCCTTTAAGCAAGTTATAAATTGCTAGGGGCTACAAACAGATAGCTAAACATAAGATCATTTTATGGAAAAAGTATTAACACCTAGGGTAATCAAGAAAAATACATGAGGTGAGCTCTCAAATGAATCTAGGGAATCTAAGTAGAAGTAAAGAACTGTATTCTAAATATGGAGGTTAACTTCTACAAAGACAACATGACGAAGAAGGAATTTTGAGTTTGAGGAGCAACAATAAAGTCAATTTAGCTAAACTAGACAGTGCATGAAGGAGAGTACCATGAAATAAGCCTGGAAAGATAGACTGGATAGAGATTGTGAAGTGCTTTGAAAGCTAAGTTGGAGAGTTTGCATTTTATGCCAACAATAAAATGAAGTCATTGAAGAATGTTTATCAAGAAAGTTACATGGGGGTGGCTAGGTGTCACAGTGAATAGAGCACTGGCCCTGGTGTCAGGGGTACCTGAGTTCAAAATCAGACTCAAACACTAAACAATTACCTAGCTGTGTGGCCTTGGACAAGCCACTTAACCCCATTTTCCTTGCAAAAAGAAACCTAAAAGAAATCAAGAAAATTACATGGTTAGACTTGTACTTTAGGAAGATTATTCTGACACCTATGAAGAGGGAGAATTGGAGAAGGGAAAGAAGGGAAGTTGAATAAACTTAGAAGTTATTTTGATAGTCCAGTTGATAGAGGATAAGATTAGGAACTAGAAGGATGGTCGATCAGGAAAAGTAATAAAGTAGATGGATGTGAGTTGTTGTGAAGGTGGCATTGATCCAATTTAATTAGCTGTAAGAGTTGAAGAAGTAAAAATCAAAAATTATTTGAAGGTTATAAAACTAAGTGGTTTGAATAATGATAGATATATTCAACATAGGGAAGGAATTTGTGGAAAGCCCTGTTTGGGAGAAGAAAGAGAGAAAGCATGAATTAAGCCCTCACTATGAATCAGGCACTATATTAAGTTCTGGGTATATAAATTAAAATAAAAAGAAAGTCAATTCCTGTCTTCATGTAGCTTACATTTCTGTGGGAGAAGACCACCTAAAAAGAGGCTGAAATGGTTCAGGGAGAAGATGAAGTTACCCAATGTAGAATACTGGAACACATCTAAGAGTAGAATGAGGATATCATGGCCTGAATCCCCTATAATGTAGACCCCTTATGGGAAAATTTACCAATGGGAGAAAGTTTGTGGGCTTCATGAAGAGATATTCCAGGCCACTGGAATGGTAGACTATTAGAGGAAAGGGAGACCTTAAATGCTGAGAGAATTTTTAGGATGATACATTAGTCCAAAAAGTGAGGAGTAAGGCCAAGAAGGAAATGAGAGGGAAACATGATGAGTTCCATTTGAGATATGTTATGTTTAAGATACCTACATTTCAGCTGTCCAGTATGGAGTGTCATGACCCTTAGAAAAAACACAAGGAATGGATGTATAAACAGAATAATTGAATCTTTGAGAACTGCTGAAATGGTCTTTATCATGGAGCGAAAAGGACCTACCTAGTCAAGAAGTCAATAAACATTAAATATTTTCTGTCTGGGCGCTATCAAGGGCTTGGAATTCAAAGAAAGGCACAAACAATCCCTACTCTCAAGGAGTTCACATCTAATTGGAAAGACACAAATATACAGATGAGATAAAATAGGATAACTTCAAAATAATCTCAGAGGGAAACTACTGACATTAAAGTGAACCAGAAAGGGTTCTTGAAACTTAGAGGAGTTTAGATGAGACTTGAAGGATACCAAGGAAGCTAGGACAGAGAATGTGGAGGCCTAAAGTATTATAGAGGATGACCTCTGTAAAACTCAGCAAAAGAGATTGAGGAGCAGTAACATAGATGAAAAGAGGTTCAAGGGACCACAACATCCCAAAAGACAAAGAATAAAAGAACATAAAATAAAGGTGACTAATCAAATCAAAATTAGCTGCAAGAAAAAACCTATAAGAAACAACCATTGGAATTTTTAGAAATCATAAAGTGAGTATTCCAGGGAATGGTAGAGTCAGAAGACAGGTTGAAAAGGTTGAATAAGTTGATGAAACTTGATAGAAAGTAAAGGCAAAAAAAATACAAATTTTCCTAGGAGTTTACCTCTGAAAAATAGGAGATACACAGGATTCTAACTTGAGGAAAGGACAGGATCAAATAAAAGGGCTATTTGTGTGCACTTGTGTGTGTGTGTGTGTGTGTGTGTGTGTGTGTGTGTGTGTGTTTAAAGTTTCAGGATGTGGAACAGGGGTAAAAAGAGGACTGAAGGAGTGTTTATTCTTTAAAATAATGTAATAATTAAGATTCCAAATATATGTAAATATAATGATTCCAATTATGTGTAAAATTAGTTTTCAACATTTTTGAGTAGTTTTCTTCCTCCCAACCTTCCTTCCCCCAAACCCAAGATAGCCAATAATCTGATATAGGCTATACATGCAAAAATAATGTTACATATATTTCCATATTAGTCTTTCTGTGAAAGAAGAATCAGAACAGGGTAAAAGGTAAAACCTTGAGAAAAAATATTTTAAAACTAAAAATAGTATGCTTTGTTCTGCATTCAAACTCCATAATTCTTTCTCTGGATGTGAATGGCATTTTCCTTCATAAATCTTTTAGAATTGTCTTTGCTGTATTGTTGGGAAGAAATAAGTCTATCTTAGTTGATCATTACACAATGATGTTGCTGTTACTATGTACAATGTTCTCCTGGTTCTATTTACTTCCTTCAGCATTAGGTCATATAAGTCTTTCCAGATTTTTCTAAAATTCATCTGTTTATAATTTCATATAAAACAATAATATTTCATTACAGCCATAAACCTCAACTTGTTCAACTATTCCCCAATTGAAGAGTATCCCCTTAATTTCCAATTCTTTACCATTACAAAAAGTTTGTGTGAATATTTTTGTACATGTGGGTCTTTTCCCCTTTTTGTGATCTCTTTGGAATGTAGTCCTAGTAGTGGTATTGCTGGATCAAAGGATATGCATAGTTTTATTCTTCTTTTGGCTGAATTCCAAATTGATATCCAAAAATAGATGGATTAGTTCATAATGTCACTAACAGTGCATTAGTGTTTTCCCACTTATCCTCCAAAATTAATCATATCCCTTTTCTGTCATATTAGCCAATCTGATAAGTATGCTTTATTATTTTATTATTAAACAGATTTAAGTTTTAAATTTAATTAATAATGATTGAGAACATTTTATTTGACAAAATAGTTTAATTTCTTCATCTAATAACTGCCTGTTCATATGCTTTGACCATCTGTTAATTGGGGAATAACTTGTATTCTTATAAATATGACTCAGTTCTCTATATATTTTGAAAATGAGGACTTAATCAAAAACACTGACTGTAAAAATTATTTCCTAGATTTCTGCTTTCCTTCTGATCTTGATTGCTTTGACTTGGAACAAAATCTTTTCAATTTAGTGTTATCAAAATTATCTACTTTGCATATCCTAACGATCTCTATTTCTTGTTTGGTCATATATTCTTCCCATCTCCATAGATCTGATAGACAAAAAATTCCTTGTTCTTCTAATAAGCTTATGGTATCACATTCTATCTCTAAATCAGATATTCATTTCAACCTTATTTTGGTACAAAGTGTTAGATGCTAGACTACCCTTAATTTCTGCAATACAATTTTTCCAGTTTTCCCAGCAGTTTTTGACAAATAATGAGTTCTTATTTCAGCAGCAGTAGATTTATTTACTATTTTAGCTATTTACTATTTTGAATTGTGAATCTAACCTATCCTATTGATTTATCACTATGCCAGTACCAAATAGTTTTGATACTTGTTGCTATATAATATTGTTTTAGTTTTGGTATGGCTAAATCACCTTTCTTTGCATGTTTTCCAGGAATTCCCTTGATATTCTAGAACTATTGCCTTTCCAGATAAATTTTATTATCATTTTTTTCTACCTCTATAAAATATTTTCAGTACTTTGATTGGTGTGGAATTGAATAAATAGATTAATTCAGATAGAACTGTGAATTTTATTACATTAGCTTGGCCTATCAATGAGCAGTTTCCAAAGTTGTTAATTGTTTCAAGCAGTTTTTTAATTGATTCACTAGAATTCTCTAAGTATGCCATCATATCATCTGCAGAGAGTGAGAGTTTTGTTTCTTTATTGCCTATTCTAATTCCTTAAACTTCATTTTCTTTTCTTATTGCTAAAACTAACATTTCTAATATAGCAGTGATGACTGTTTCACCCCTGATATTATTGGGAATGCTTCTAATTTATACAAAGGGTAAATTTCTTAAGTAGACAGGAAAAAGTCTTACATATATAAGAGTTCTGATTCTAACCTAGAACCCCTTTGAGTCCTTTGTCAGGCAAATAATGGAGTATAACTTTACCTAATATACTTTATTTACTTTTTCCTGCTCATGCTGTGTCTTCTCAGTAGACTAAGAGGTATTAGAGTACATGTGACTGTTTTATCTTTGTCTTTGAATTGAAAGCTGTCCAAGACAGCACCTTAGCATTGAACAATTAATCAATCACATATTCATTGAGCACCTAATATATGTGCTATACACTGCAGAGACAAAAAAACAATAAGTAAAACCATCCCTAAGAGGAGGAGAAGGAGAAAGAGAAGAAGAGGGGGAAAGGAGGAGGCAGAGGAGGCAAAGACAGAAGTGGAGGAGGAGTTTCAAGTTTGGGAGTTAAAAAGAACAGTAGTGTTTTTGACAGAATAAGGGAAATTTGGAAGGGGGTTAAGTTTTTGTGGCTAAATAGTTAGGTTTTTTTTGGATATGTTGAGTTCGAGATGTCTCTAAGATATTCAGTTGTAAATATCTGAGAGATAATGAGTAATGTTAGACTGCAGTTCAGGGAAGAAGTTGAGCCTGAATATATCAATGTGGCTACATCCTCGAAGACAGAGACAGGGACAGAGAGAAACAGAGAAACAGGGATAGAAAGGTAGAGACAGGGAGTTACAGATAGAGAAAGCAGTGGGGGGGGCAGAGAAAGAAATAGAAGTACATAGAAACTAGACTAGAGTCTCAGAGAATACCCTCACTTATGAGAAATGATCAACATCAAAGGAGACTGAGATGGAACTTGTAGATAGGCAGAAAGAAAATGTAGACCACTGCCACAAAATTTCAGAGATGAGAGAGTATCCAGAAAGAGAGGATGATCAGCATTGTAAAAGTAACAGGTAAGCTAAGAAAAATGAGGAAAGAAAATAAAAAGGAACTATTAGATTTGTTGATTAAGAAATCAGGTTTAATTTGAATTGAGGAGACCTCTCAGACTATAAAGGGGACCTTTATTTCCATTTTAAGCTCTTTTTTATGCCTAAGAATTATTCAGAACAATAACTGAACATCTGAAAGACTATTCCTGAGATACCATCAAAAAAAAGGCAGAATTTTCAGCCAGTAATCAGACAGTTACCAATTATTTATGGAGTCACCCTTAAGACACATATGTATATATAGCAATAGGCACTTTCAAGATATTACTCTTAGAAGACACCTGCTTGAATATCAAATTAACATCTGTCCTGAACTTAGGAAGCCTTGGAAAGTTGCCTAAATTTAGCATACTTTCAAATTGAACAGATGCATATACCTAAGCAGGACACAAATGCCCCTTCTGGCTCTCTCTGCTCCTAAGCTGCATTTGGTTGGCTGCAAACAGGTGGTGCTTTGCTAGACCATCTATAAATGGATATCCTGTGGAATGTCTCTCTTGATGTGAAAGTTTCTACTGAGTAGTAACCACCACTGTAATCAAACTGACATTACAATTTATCTTTTCCCCAACCACTGTAATTCCCTTTCTTTCCCACAAAACTCTTGGCCCAATTTCTTTTAAGGATCTTCTCAGGAAATGCACTGTGTGCAAATTAAAGGGGAAACTGGGATAAGTGATAATTATCTATGAACCAAACATACTTTGCAAATCTCTCCTGTGGCCATGGAATAAAGAAGCTCAACAACCGATAGAATATAGTCATCTATGTAAAAGATATAGAATTGATATATCCACTTTAGTATAAGGGAATTAAAATGCATTCTTATCCATTCCTCCTGATATCCTTAAGAAACACTCAAAACTTAACTGGATTTTTGATGTGATTATTTTCTCCAGTTATGTAGTTCATGACCAATCCATTCTTGTCCTTCTTGTGCAGCTCTCTTCTATGTATTTCCAGTCATCAAAAGAAGTTCAGTATAAGGGAGGGCAGAGGGAGGGTTTCTTAGTTTTTCTTGGTATTTCAAGGCTACCAGTGGAATACTTTCTATAAGTTATTTTATACTCTCATCAAATAAAGTAGACATTTTTCGATTTTCTCATTTATTATGCTGGTGACATAATAAATTCTTTTGTAATATGTTGAAACCTGTTCAGACCTATATGATGTCTCTACATTTCTCTCTGGGTGATCACATGCAAATATTTGGATTCCCTATTATTCCATACCTACTCTTAATTCTTCTAAGAAATCCCCTACAACTTCTGCATGTTTTGGGGTGAAATAAATAAAATACTACTCAGTCAGAGCTTATGTTCTGTGCTTCATATAGTAGTTTTCTACACATGAACTGAATATGCAAACAGGAATTGTATTTGTTTTTTATTTTATTTTTCCTTGATTACATGCAAAACCACGTTTCAACATATACTTTGAAAACCTTTAGTTCTGAATTCTCTCCTTTCCTCCCACTCTAATCCCTCTCATTGAGAAAGCAAGTAATTTGCTATAAGTTAAAAATGTGTAGTCATGAAAAGCATTGCCACAATAGTCATGTTGTAAAAAGTAAACATACCTCCTACCCAAAAGAAGAAGCTTCAAGAAAAATGAAGTAAAAAATATATGCTTCAATCTGTTTCAGACACCATCAGTACTGTTTTGGGGATAGATAATATTCTATATCATTCTCTTAGGTCAAAGCATTGCTGAGAAAAGATAAGTCATTCACAGCTATCGTTCTACAACATTGTATATCTTTTGTATATAGTCCATTTCCCATTTCATCTGCTCATGCAAGCTTTTTACTGAGAACATCCTGTTCATCATTCAAGAAAAGGTAATTTGAAAAGATTACCTTTATATGGAAAGATCATATTTGCCGTGGCTCTTGAGTGAAGGACAGAGAGATTCAAATCTATAATAAACTAATGAAATTTCTAACTTTCCTGGCTAAGCTGACTTTTGTTTCTTTTTCTACATATTAATTTATCATTTTTCTGTCATGAAGTAGGTGGTAATATTCTTTATCACTGTTTATGTTGGTATACCTAATAAATCACCAATGTGAGAATATATTTTACAGGTGCAGAATTTTATCTTTCCTTCCTTCCTTCCTTCCTTCCTTCCTTCCTTCCTTCCTTCCTTCCTTCCTTCCTTCCTTCCTTCCTTCCCTCCCTCCCTCCCTCCCTCCCTCCCTCCCTCCCTCCTTCCTTCCTTCCTTCCTTCCTTCCTTCCTTCCTTCCATCTTTCCTTCTGTCCTGGTGAGGAAGGCAGGAGAGAGAAAAAACTGAATGTTTTATAACCAAAAATAAAAAATTAAATTTAAATAGTGAATACAATCAACTGGACAACAATTATTTAGAATTACTGGGGATACAAATATGTTCTTTCTAGGAAACAAGGATACCTAGGAGATTGTGTCATTTACCTGAAAATGTGGCTCTCCTTTTAAATAGAGAGGAAAATGATGTAAAAAGTCAATCCATAAAAATAGCAAAACAAGTTGTGGTAAATTAATGTATTAAAATATTGTTATACTATGAATATGATGAATATAGTTAAGCATGGAAAGATTTATATGAAATGATAGCAAGTGAAACAAGTAAAATCAAGAAAACAATATCTCCAATAACAACAATTCAAGTAGAAAAAAAATAACAAACTTAAAGTTGTATAATAATGACTGAGTTTGTTCTTAAAGAAGAGATATAAGAAGACATTTCCTCTTTGCAGAGGTGAGGAGGAGGCAGTGAGATAGATTAGGAACATTGAATACAATGTGAATTTCTTCTATTTGTTGATTAGTTTTTTTCAAGTCCTTCCTTTTTTTCTTTTCCTTATAAGTTGTGGTTCTCTTGGAGAAAAGAGAAGATATGCTGGGAAATGAAGGTGATATTAAAATAAAATATTTCAATAATTTTAAATTACTCCATGTAGCTTTCATCATAAGCAATATAATTCCAGTGATTGTGAGATTTAAAAGAAATAGACCCTTCCCTCAAGGAACAATCTAAGAAAGAAGACAAAAATATATATACTTGAAAAGTATTTAAGAACACTGAGAGAAATATAAAAGCGAGTACAAATTAATTCAACTATTCCATATAGACCAACCTTGTTGAACTTCAGTAATTGGTTTTGCAAAATTATAACTGTCGGTGAAATACCTTTGCAGGAGGAGAGTTATTTCCATAGCAACAGAATTATAAATGGGAGATATGTTTCTGGGCAACCAAAATGCAGACTGTAATGCTTAAAATAAATCTTTACAGAGACCTAGGACCATTCTAGAGAATCATGGGAAGTGGACTTGTCTTGGTTAATCTAGATAGAACAGATCTGCTTCAATTTGTGAATAAATCCAAATATAATTGACTGAAACTCCAGTTTATGAGAAAGATTTCTAAAGTCTGTAAATACTAAACATCTAACAGAGCACCTGAAAACATAGGTAGAAGCATAGAGGTTGAGATAGGGCACGACTAGTAAACGAAGAAGCATATCCTCCTGGGGCTTCATAGAATATATGCAAAGGAAAAAGGCAGAGCTAAAGAAATGCAGTAACTTACTGAAAGTTGAAGAGGAATTAGATCCATGAATTTGTCACTGTCAAATTTTCAGTGGGAGCATTCACATTTCAGAAATTTGAAATACTACGATCAAGCCTTGTTTTATTGCTTTGTTGATTGTCTAGATTTAAGAAAGTAATGGAGAAAATGTTAATTAGTCAGATTAAACTTAATGAATATATATATATACATATGTATTCATACTATAAAAGCATTTTTCCATATAGTCAGTTGTTAAACACTATTCATCATATCCCTGAAATAAGAGTTAATTTTCCAAACAAGTAGCTAACTTCTATTTTAAAGCAATAATAGTCTTGACAATTAACATTTATAATTAGGGTGTCCAAAGGACTTTACATATGTTACACACACACACACACACACACACACACACACACACAACCATACACACCATTTGTATTATGAAAGCAACTGCAAAATATTTAACTTACAGATACTGTTTTGCATTTTCTTAAGAAGTTAAGCAAGTCAGATCTATATATGATTGCCAAATTAATATATACTTGCTTATATGCTACTTTCAATATTCTTAAATACTTTCTAAGTATGTATTTTGTGTCTTTTGTTTTAGATTGTTCCTTAAGGGGAAGAGATCGTGCCTTCCTTTTCTTCTAAATCTCACATATCCTAGAATGTATATGTGTGTGTGTGTGTGTGTGTGTGTGTGCATAAATGTGTGTATTAAATATGTGATATATGTGATATACCATTATGTACTTATATATGCATATATATACATTGGTGAGCTAAGGAAGCATCTGAAGACTTCCCCATGGGTGGATGAAAACAATTTGTTCTAACAATTATGAAGGTAGTTGATGCAGTTATTATGGAGTGTTTGGAGTTTGGTCAGACATGAAAGCCAACCAGATCATTCCACTGTATTTCTGAGTCTTGGTCACTCATACTGACTTTTCAATCACCACTGGACTTTGATGATTCTGGAAAAGATAATGAGGTTGACAATTTTAGGTAACTCTGCCTCATTTGGATCCAGTTCACACGGAAGTAAGACAAACCTTGTGATGTCATTAGTCCTCTGGAAATGAAGTATAGGTGGGGTGGCTAGGTGTCATAGTGGATAAAGCACTGGCCCTGGAGTCAGGAGTACCTGGGTTCAAATCTGATCTCAGACACTTAATAATTACCTAGCTGTGTGGCCTTGGGCAAGCCACTTAACCCCATTGCCTTGCAAAAACCTAAAAAAAAAGAAGGATAAACAACAACAACACATGTATGCATGTATATGCACACATGTTTGTATATATGTATATTTACATCATTTTCTCTATTTATCTATATCTTTAGAGTTCTGTTCAACTTTCTCAATTCCTTCAAAAGTGTGGAAGGATGGGACTTTTATGGAACAGTGATTTTTATATTTGAGAAAGCAGGACTTTTTAAAAAAACCAAAGTTTTTTTTTTTAAATCTACTTTCTGTTCATGTTTCAAAAGCAGCTAGATAAGAACAATTAGCTTAGTGCCTCTTTGTATTGAATAGGGCTGCTACTGATAAAGACTGTGTTTGCAACAGTTCTATTATATTTAACACCTAGAATAAAGAGTAAATATCCCAACTAGGATGACTTGGATAGGTCACTGGCTATAGCTTTCTTTTATATTAGCTTAGTATATTGACAATACACTTATGTGAGGAATTTGTAGCAAGATTCAGGTGAAAATTATACTGGTTGAGAAGCCACAAAGCAGTATCCCAAATCCCAGATCATATGTATTGAGTTGCATTAAAACACATGACCATCATGAGCAGAAGGAACAATTAATTCCCATATTTTTTCACATCTAGGTACAAAATTTAAGAACAGAACAAGCAACAGGAAATTCAGTGATCTGTTTATGTGATCATTTGCTTTGTTGATGGATGAGATAGAGGGAACAATAGAGTGTTGGATGGTTTGTCTTACATCACATTAGTGCAAAAGGAAGAGAACCAAGCAATGGTTCATCTAGTTACCACAGAAACCCCTCTAGGCCTCTTTTCAAATTCTATCTACTTTTCTTTAACATCTACCTTTCCCATGAAGTCTTCTCTCATTATAACCACTGTTGATAATTCTTTCCCTTTCTAATTGCTATGCTGTCCTATCTTCCTTTTGAAGGTTACCAAGGATATCATAGGATGATATCTTGATTGATTTGCAAATGAATTGGATTTAAGGGAAGCAGATCTGCACAAAGTCATCAACCACACTCTCTTTTTCAGTCATCAAAGTCCATTAGCAAAACAAAAGTGAGAATGGCTGACCATGATCCAGGTTGCAGTGGATGACCTTGATGTTTTCAATATTTGACCAAGATTTAAGCATTCCATTGTGTCTGGTCATTGAAACAAATTGTTCTCATCCACTCATTTTACTGGATAAAATTTTCATATGCTTGGGATCAACATCTCTCTAAATCACTGATGGATTTGAACCCTGTTTGTTACTTCCAACATGCTTTATTTCATCTATGGTGGTCCTTAGGCATGCCATAGGTCTTGAAGCCACAAGTAAAAAGCTGGGTCAAAGATGAACAACAATGGTGGATGAACAGCCCTGAAAAGTTCCCAAAAGTCCCTCACACTAGAAGTGCTAGTTCTCTCCAAAATCTTTGTACTATCACAATCTGTAAGGATACTACCTATAACTAAAGCTTCCAGTCATACCAGTCATACCCAGATCATTTATCAAGAGCCTCTGCTGGATTATGGAGTAAATGCTGATACAAAACTGCTTTCCTGTGTGAGGATCATAATTGGAGAGAAGAGATATCCTTCTTCCTTCTTTGAATGAAGTATGGTTCCGGACCCTTTTTTGGTTGATTCTTGTCCTTCCTTATTGAAGAAGATCAAAATGACATCACTGTTTGAGACGTGCCTGATGGTTACTGATCAGACCAATATGAGCTTGGAATGCTCTACCACATACCAAAAGGTTGGACACAAAAAGTCCATGTGAATACCTGGGATAGGTATTCCAAACTTACATATGATATGTTTCCTTTGAGTTGCTTCAATTCTGCCTTTTTTCAGAGAGTAACCCCCCCCCCCCCCATGAGGGCATGCCTTGCTGGGTGATCCTGTGCCAGTATCTCACCTGCTGCACAATCAATTCCAAAGTTCTTAAGAGAGATGTTTAGGGTATCCTAATATCACTTCTTTTGACCCCCTTTTGAGCACTTGCCCTGTGTGAGTTCTCCATAGAATTGTCTTTTTGGCAAGTGTACTTCTGGTATTCTAAAATGACCAGTTGCACTCTCTGTAGTAATGTTGGAATACTAGGCAGTTCAGTTTGGAAAAGGACCTCAATGTCTGGTATCTTCTCCTGCCGGGTGATCTTCAGAATCTTCCTAAGACAATTTAAATGAAAACAATTCAGTTTCCCAACAAGATTCTGGTAGACTGTCAAAATTTCACAGGCAGGTAGCAATGAAGTCAGCACAACAGCTCTATAGATCTTCAGTTTGGTAGTCAGTCTAATACCTCTTCTCTCCCACACTTCTTTCAGAACCTGACAATGCATGTGTCAACCTCATTATAAAGGCGTACCTCCCTGGAAAGAATGCTGCCAAGGAAAGTGAACTTGTCCACAGTACTCAAAACTTCTCCATTTTCTGTGTTAGATGGCTCCACATATGGATGGTGTGGGGTGGGATGGAGTACCTGTAATTTGCTGGTATTAATTGTTGGATCAAAATTATCATAAGCAGCAGAGAACAAATTCATATTTTGTTGTACCTCAGCTTCAGAGGCTGCATTGAGTGCATAAATCATTTGTAAATAGGAGAACATAGACCAACACTCCCTCCACTTTGGGCTTGGCTTGTAGCCTTTTCAAGTTGAAGAATTTGCCATCAGAAGAATTTGCCATCAGCTGATCTTGACCATTTTCATCCTCCATGAAGGTGTACTTATCCAGGTAGGAGAAAACAAAAGATCTATTTACAAACATGTAGAAGTAGACAATTACAACATGTCTCTGATTTCTACATTTTAGCTCTAGAGGCTTAAGAGAATTTCCCTTTGAGTACAATCAGGACCTCTCTCCTGATTAATCTCAGCTCATTCCAATTAAAAGGATATATACATATATATATATATATATATATATATATATATATATATATATATATTCTAATTCTAGTCTAATATGAATATATGCAAAAATTATACTTATTCACTTATTACCTTAACTCCCACTGCCTAGAGGCCAGGGAATTTTACATTTCACCCTTAATCAGAGCTCTCTGGTGCCCTTAAGAGAAGTTAGAGGTAGGGTCTCTACAAATGCTCTAGCCTTCATCAGTGGTATTGCCCAAAAAATATAGGAGTGGTCCCCTAAACTTTTAGCCACTCACAGATTAGTTTTTACAAAGAAATATTTAATTCAAAAAGGTAAAAACATAAAGATACCAATTTACTCTGCCAGTAAATGGAGTTTAATTGTCTATTCTCTCTACTACCTAAATTTCTAGGAAGGGAAATAGGCTTAGTTCAGCTCTAGAACACAGACACAAGTTCCAAGACCAAAATTTCCCTTAGATTCAAGCCCTAGACTCCCTAATTTTTCCAGGCTTCCCTGAAGGACTGATGACTACAATGTCTCATCATGACTCAATGTCTCAAATTTTAGCACACTGGGAAATCATCTCCAGGAACTAAGAAAGGACAAAAGATCCTTTCCAGTTCAGTTCAGTTAACTATTATCTTTCCCCAGTGGAAACATCAGGAAAGAGTGAGAGTCAGAAAAAAGGAGACCAACTCAGTCGGGTCAGTTTTAAAGATGTAGCTTGGCTCTGATTTTTTTTATTGCTATTTGTTTGCATAAATAGGTCTGCTTACTATTTAGCAGTTGTGATAGTCTTTTGTGTGGCTAGAATCTATTGGAAAGGAGTCAAACTAATGGTTATAACCTAAATACTCCTCCCCCTTTAAGGGATCATGACCAAGAAAGTTGCTTTATTTTGAACTGATCTTGCCCCTAGATTTCCTCTCTCTGAGAGGAGTTCAAAGACTTCAATTTTGTGGTTTCTCTTTCTTCTCTTCTGAAAGCAGAAATCAAATTTCCCTTGGAGAGTAGTGGGCAAGATTCTCCAGATAGCTATTAATGTCTCCTCTAGGGCCATCTATCTATTTGCCTAAACATTACAAGTAGACATACATAACTAACATGGACAGGACAGATCATAAATACACAATGTAGCAAATGATTGTAGTCTATTTTATTTTGTTCAAGAAATTTTAGGTATATGGGGCAACTAGGTGTCACAGTGGATAGAGCACCAGCCCTGGAGTCAGGAGTACCTGCGTTCAAATCTGACCTCAGACACTTGATAATTACCTAGTTGTTTGGCCTTGGGCAAGCCACTTATCTCCATTGCATTGCAAAAACCTAAAAAGAAAAAAAAAAGAAATTTCAAGTATACAATTTCATTTATCATAGATTTTAAGATATTTAAGACCTCTAGATTTAGAATAGAAGAGATCTTGGAAATTATCTAACCAACTATTTTACAAATGAAAATACTTAGAACCAGAGAGGAAAGAAGACTTGATTAAGATCATACAGGTATTAAGTAGCAGAGCTGCAATGAAAAGTTTCGTGTTTCTTCCCCCCTCAATATTAAACCTAGAAATTTCTCTTTGTGGTTTATACCAATTGCCCCCTGGTCTTGTCCTCCAGGGGTCAGCAAAGTAAGTGGTACATCTTCTACTAAATAGCCCTCTGATCTCTTAAAAGTATCATATTTCTTCCTTCAGTCTTTTCCATTTCAGTTAAAACATTGCCAATTCTTTTACCTGAAACTCATGTAGTATGAGCTGAAAGTCCATTATTGCTCTGATTGTTTTCTGGACATTTTCCAACTTATCAATGTCTTTCCTAAGAAAAGGTAGCTAGGTAGCACAGTGGATATGGCTCTGGGCTTGGAATCAGGAAGACTGAGTTCAAATCCAGCTTTAGACAATTACAAGCTGTGTGACTCTGGGCAAATCCCTTAAATGCTGCCTTCATTCCTCATCTGAAAAATGGAGTTAATAATAGGACCTAATTTCAGAGAGTTTTGTGAGGATCATATGAGTTAATATTTGTAAAACATTTAGCATAGTGTCTGGAACATAGAAACTAAATTTTTAAAAATGCTTCAAAGCAATCTATTTCAACACTGTACACCCTAACAGCAACATGGGAGCGATGATCAACCTTGATAGACTCACTCATTCCATCAGTGCAACAATCAGGGACAACTGTCTGCGATAGAGAATATCATCTGTATCCAGAGAAAGAACTGTGGAGTTTGAACAAAGAACAAGGACTATTAACTTTAATTTAGGAAGAAAAACACCTGATATCTTATTGTCTGATCTTGCTATCTCTTATACTTTATGTTTCTTCCTTAAGGATATGATTTCTCTCTCATCACACTCAATTTGGATCAATGTATTCCATGGAAACAATGTAAAGACTGGCAAATTGCCTTCTGTGAGGGGTGGGGGAGAGAAGTAAGATTAGGAGAAAAATTGTAAAAGTCAAAATAAATAAAATCTTAAATAAAGTAATCCATTTCATATCCTTAAAAACTTAATTAATGCTTTATTTATTCAATGTTGGTATGGGGTTTGAGTTCTGTTTCTGACCCTTTAGCAACTGGGCATTAGTTGTCTCATCTATAAAATGAGGATAATAATATTTATTACATGGAATTTATCATACTTATCACCTGGACAAGTCTTGCTAATTAGGATTAAATGAGATGCATGAAAAGTATCTTGTGAAAATTAAGTCCTGCATTCCCATAATTGGGATATTTTCTTATTGTTCTTCAATTTTTAAAAAAAATTCATCCTATTTTTATTTTGTTGGTTTACACATTGTCATCTTTCTGGGAACCTACAAAAACAAATGATTACATGAACACTTGATAAATATTGATTTCTTAGAAAGACTCTAAAAACCAGTGCTTTAGAACTCATTTCGTGTCATCATAATCAATGCATTTATATGAAACAATTTGTTAGAGAAGTAGAAATTTATTTCTATATTTTTCAAGTTTCTAGGGACCATTTTTGTCCCCTTTAGACCCACTTTTAACTGTCTCTTTATAATTTTATGAAGATTTCAGAAGAATTTTTGACAAATTCTAACAGAAGGAACTGAAATGTATTTTTATTTTTGGAACCTGCTCCTTTGCTATCATATATCTTTTTTCCTTCTATAATATACATTTTCATGTATTATTCTGGGAATTGTTGTTCTAGAACACTTCAAGTTTGTGATCTCCTTTATAATCAATTATATAAGTCTAACAGGAGTATTCTGGTTATATTCATTTTCTTTCCAACTCTAAAAGACATTTTATGTTTTTTGGCAGTGGTGGTAAATACAATGAGTTTTTCATTTCAGAGTAAATCTTTACTTAGGTGCAACAGGGTTTCATCCCATACAAGATTCTCTGAAGCTTACAACTAAATTCTCAGAGTACATCATAATTTTATAAGTCCACTTAATTGGGCTTCATCATTTTCAGGTGGCCATACAATTATGCTATAGAAATTTAGAACCCAGAGGGAACTTAGAAACCATCTACTTTAATGCTTTACAAATGAGGAAACTGAGCCTACAGAAGTTAAGTAACTTACTCAAAGTCAAATAAGTAATAAACAAAAAAAAAAGGCATGATGTGGATATAGGTCCTTCATCTCGAAATCCAGTCTGATTTCCATTGTGCCACACTGCCTTTTTATATAGCTGATTCTTTTATGAGAATTAATGCTGAATTCTGATAGCACAATTTAGGTTGTCACTCTGTACTTAAACTCTAATTTGCCTTGGGTTGCATTAATTTGTAATCTGTCACCAGTGCTGCTGATCCATGAAGTTTATATGAAAAAATGAAAATAGACTTTCTCACCAGGTGATTTTCTGTCCATTAGGGATTCTCTTTGAGGTGGCAACTCATTAGGAAGTACTGATTCAGCATAGCACAGCTGCCCATTTTCATGTGAGAATGTACCTTTCGCTAAATTTTGCCCCACAAGACTGAATCATTTGTGATAAGGATATCAACAACAGGGAAGTGAATTACAGGGGGATAGGCTATTCTAAACTTGATCATGGCCAATAAAGAGAAAATTGTTGAAGTGGAAATGAAAACCCCAGAAGAAAGTAGCCATGTAATATTTGAGTAGATGATAGATAAGTAGAGTAATATTAAGCAAATATATAATCTACAGCTTAGAAGAAAAAGTTGTAAAGAAAAAAGTATGCTCCTATTGCTTGAGAGTTTAAAAGGTAAGTATTAAAAGGCAACCTAAGGGGTGGCTAGGTGGCATAGTGGATTAAGTACTAGCCTTGGAGTCAGGAGTACCTGGGTTCAAATCTGGTCTCAGACACTTAATAATTACCTAGCTCTGTGGCCTTGGGCAAGTCACTTAACCCTATTTGCCTTGCAAAAAAAACAACCTAAAAAAAAGGCAACCTAAAAGAAATGTGCATTTTTATTTAGAGAAATTTTGATGAATAATTTCAAATCATTTCATTAAGTGGAAAAAATGAATGTTTCTAAAGTGACAGATGTGACTATAGTCTATAGTAACCTCTTCCAATTGGTGAATTTCTCCCCAGAATCTCTATTTGAGGAAGTATTTATATGGGTTACACTCATTTCAAACCTGACCACTTTTTACCCATGTATACATGACAAACATATACACACAGAGAAATTTCAATTCCTTTTTATGTGATGTTTTTTCCACTGGAATATAAACTCCTTGAGAACTCTCTGTCCTTTTGTTTGTTTTTGGATTTATAGTACTTGGCCCAGATCCTGATTAATAGATGATAGGTAGGAGATGATAGCTAGAGGCCCTGGAGTCAGGAGGACTTGAGTTCAAATGTGACTTCAGGGGGCGGCTAGGTGGCATAGGGGATAAAGCACCCGCCTTGGAGTCAGGAGTACCTGGGTTCAAATCGGGTCTCAGACATTTAATAATTACCTAGCTGTGTGGCCTTGGGCAAGCCGCTTAACCCCATTTGCCTTGCAAAAAAACTTTAAAAAAAATGTGATCTCAGTCTCTTGACACTTACTAGTCGAATGACCTTGGGCAAGTCACTTAACCCCATTGTCTCACCCCTCCATCAAAAAAATGAAAGATAGATAGATAGATAGATAGACAGACAGACAGGCAGGCATGGATACAGACATGGACAGAGTTACATAGAGACATAAATATGTATTATATATAAAATATGTAAATAGATTATACATCTTGAACATTCAATTTTAGTAATGAATATCTGAACAAAAAATAAGAGGGCATAACTAAGGATTAATTTACATGTAGAAAATCCTATAACAATAATGTCAATAAAGTTAGAGTCCTAAATGAAATAAGGACAGGAAAATGTGGTTGGAACAGTAAAAAAGGTTTTGTTTGCTATTTTAGAAATTCTAGGGAAAGAAGAATTACAAAGAAGAAATATGATAGATGATGATAATGAATGACAGAAAACTAGCAGGATTATCTCAAGTGGAACACACTTGAGTATTGTGTGCTGTTTGCTTGCCAAGGTTTAGCAAAAATGATAATCTGGACTATTTTCAAAGAATGGCAACCAGGAGAATGAAGGAACTTGAAATTTTTTCATACATGGGATTGTTGAAGAAGTTGGATATGTTTTATCTGAGAAAAATATTCATAAGAAATAAATATATGAAAACATCATTTGGAAAAGGAATTAGAGAGAAAGCAAGTTTGTTAAAAAGCATGATGCACTTCAAATCAGAATGCCTAGGTTTGAATCTAAATTTTGTCACTTACTTTCTGTATGATATTGGTCAAGTCATTTCTCTAAACTACAGTTTCTTGACTACAATTTGATGAAAATAATACTCATAGTATTTACAACTTACATGCTGATGAATGGGAAGTATATTGTACATTTTGAATTTCTGCATAAATTCAATGAGAATGCTCTGCTCTTTTCTTCCAGAGTCAGTTTACCCCACTTCAGGATTTCAGAATGGCACCCTGAGAACTTGAGATATCTTTTCTCTAATGCCATCAACTTTACCCTTGACCAATTGTGTTTCTCACATAGTGAGGGTCCTGTGCCTATGCCCCAGTTCTCTTTAATCACTTAACACAGAGGAGCTTTTGCAAAGAGATGTTTATTTCGAAGACAGGGTTAGAACAAAGTATAAACATTTCCCCAATACCTCCTAGGCATGTTGTCTCCATACCACCTCTGTGGGAGAATAGGTTCCAAACTTAACATAGATTCCTAGCAAGTTCAAATACAAAGGTTATATTGATGCTGCCTGAGCTTCATTTCAGTCATTCCTGGTGGGAACACCCGAACTGGAACCCAGACTATGAAACACTGGAATGAAAGAGTACCTTCATGATAATATTTCATCATTAGGTTTGTAAGGATCACTTGACTTCATGTGAAACAAAAATAGCTCACAAAAAGGCTAAAACTCAGGCCTTTTTGTTTCCTTGTTTGTTTTTTGTGTGTGGCGGGGTCTACCTCACCTTATAGTAGGTGTTAATCAACATTTATTTGACTTGCCTTATCCTACAGCATAGTCTCTCACTAGGAGTTGTGAATGAAGTAGTCAACAATTGAAGTAAAGAAAGATCATGAAGAAATAGATAAAACTTTCAGGCTTTTTTGATCCCTTCCAAGGTTAGTCAGAGAACCTATCTAGCACCATGTTGTTAGTTATCAGAAATCATATAACCCAATTACTCCAAGGAACTTCCCTGATATGTCATTACAACTTCTCTAAAAGCAGGGTCCCAAAGTATCCACATGGAGAGGTTGCAGCAGATAAAAAAAACTAGTTCTGTGTATATGCCATTATCTAAATATTATTATATTAAATATTTAGTTTAATATATTAATTTAATTATCTATTTTATTTAACTAATTTAATTTAATAATTTAAATTACTAAATATTAAATGAGTCTAAAAGAAAAAAGAATATGGAAATCAAGTGCCTCTATATGAAAACTGGAGAGCAACAGAAATTTCAGTTCAGAAAAGTTCTAGGGTACATGTGTATTGTATGTCCTAAGTTAATATAAACACTTCTGTCTGTAATCAACTGGCATTTATTAATTACTTAGATGTACTATGGACTGTACTAAACATTGTAAAAACAAATACAAGCAAAAAGACATTTCCTGCCTTCTACTTACAAGAGCTTATATTCTATTGGGGGGAGAAAGACACATTAAAGGCAGTTGAACAGGAAAGGTGGAAAGTAAGGGAGATGATGGAGAAGGCTAGGAGTGCAGTCTGGTGAAAGATGAAGAGTTGACCGGTCTACAAATCCTTCTTACATGGAGGCTATGGGAGGACCTAGCCCAGAATTTAAGCCCAAGATGGTTCATACTCTGCAAATTAAATGTATCACAAGAATTCATCAATGCAATATCCTTACTCAGGTGAAATCACAGCACAATGAGCTTTAATCTTTTAGCATCTATTATGATTTTTGCATGTCAACTTTGAGACACTGTAGATAATAGTTACTGTATAATTATACATGTATAACCTATATTATATTACTCTCTATCTAGGGGACCAGAGAGGGAAGGGAAGAAAGGAGAAAAATGTGGAACTCAAAACCTTACAATAAACAATTGTTCAAAAAATATCTTTACATGTATTTGAAAAAATAAATAAATTTATTTTAAAAAAAGAAGAGACTGGAAGAAACAGTTAGCTTTCCAATTTACAAATTTGCTATAGATGGTTATCCCACAAAACTTTTCTTCATTAGTCTTTTTTATGTTATTTCATCAATTTCACATTTAATGTTTGACTGTAAAGTAAAAAAAAATGTGTCCCAAATATTAGCATTCCTCTTACTAATATGAGAGAGATTGGGAATACTCATGGTACATTTATTTAAACATACTCAGAAATTTTTCATGTATTCTCTCATTTTTAGACCCTTTAAATGGGAAGAAATATTCCCATTAAATAAAGTTCACACAAACCGGCCATGCAAATAATTGTATAGAGCAGATCCTTAATAAATGTTTGGGGATGATTTTTTTGAATTAATAATAAAAAGTATAATTATCTTCTTTAGTCTTTGGTTCAAGTAAAAGTTAAAACCTAGATACAATAAAGGACATTGAGGAAAAACAAACTCAGACTTTGCTCTTCATTGGTAAAGTGAGTTCTTTGGACTGCACAGGGCTTGGAAGGGATGCTCACTCAACTCATTTTTAGTTTATCTTTTGCTAAGAGACCCATTATGAAAAATACTAGGGTTTTTTTAAGGTTGTTTTTTCTTTTTGCAAGGCAATGGGGTTAAGTGGCTTGCCCAAAGCCACACAGCTAGGTAATTATTAAGTGTCTGAGGATGGATTTGAACTCAGGTACTCCTGACTCCCGGGTCAGTGTTCCATCCACTATGCCACCTAGCTGCCCCCCCAAAAATACTACATTTTAAGAGGCATATATGTCTCTGGCAAACTGAAATGAAGGATTGATTGACTATTATTAATCACAATCCTGAATACTTTCTACTAGAATGAAAGAACTTAAGGTAGGTCATGCAAAGTCAATAAAAGAAAATATTTTTTCCCCTGTGACAATCCAGAGAGCTTTTCTTTAAATTGAGGACCATGCTATAAGTTTGGAACTGATATAGGTACTTGAGAAGTTAAGTATCAAAGTCAGAAAAGGGTTTGTCTATCTCCCAACTGTGAATGCTTTTCTCTTGCAAAAATCAGTGAATTAATGGAAGGATATTACCGAAAAGATGGAAAACTCTATTGGTTCTTGACCCTCCCAAGAGGGTTACTTTGACTTTTTAATGGGCTTGGGAACAGCTACTTCACTTTTCATTTTTCAGATGAAATAAAAACCATCCTATGGTTGATAGAATGATTTCTTGTGTAAGATATGAGGGTCCTTTACATTTTGTTGATATACATATCAACATGAAAAAAAAATCTAGCATGCAGAGAAAATTCTGAGTGGTGGGGAGAGTGGGAGAGGAGAAAGGAAAATAAGCCTAGGAGTAAATGTGTGAGAGATTGAACAATATCTATCTAGTTTGGGGACCACAGATCATATTACTAATAATTAGTACTAATTTAAGCCATTTCCTTTTTTAAAATATTTTATTTGTTTTCCAATTGTATACAATAGTAGTTTCTACCTATCACTTTTTGTAAGGTTTTGAATTTTATATTTTTCCCCACCCTCTATTCCCTGCCCCTCCTTTCCTCCCCCATAGAAGGCAGTCTGATAATCTTTACAATGTTTCCGTGCTTTACAATTGTTTCCAGTGATTGAAACTGGATATGTTGAGAGAGAAATCATATCTTTGAAGAGAAAATGAAATATTAGAGATAGCAAAATTATATAATACATAAGACCACTTTTTAAAAAAAAAATTGAAAGTAATAGACTTTGGTCTTTTTTTAAACTCCACAGTTCTTTCTCTGGATACAGATGGTTTTCTCCATTGCAGGTACTCTAAAATTGTGCCTGATTGTTGCACTGATGGAATGAGCAAGTCCATTAAGATTGATCATCAACCCATGTTACTGTTAGGATGAATGATGTTCTTCTGGCTCTGCACCTCTCACCTAAACTCAGTTCATGCAAGTCTTTCCGGGCTTCCCTGAATTCCCATCCTCTTGGTTTTGAATAGAACAATAGTGTTTTCGTAACATTCAAGTACCATAATTTATTCAGCCATTCCCCAACTGATGAACATTCATTCTATTTCCAATTCTTTGCTACCACAACTAGGGCTGCTATGAATATTTTTGTACAAGTGATGTTTTTACCCTTTTTTTGTGATTTCTTCAGGGTATAGACCCAGTAGTGATATTGCTGGATCAAAGAGTATGCACATTTTTTATTGCCGTTTGGGCATAATTCCAAATTGCTCTCCAAAAAGAGTGGATGAGTTTATAATTCCACCACTAATGTAATAATGTCCCAGATTTCCCACATCCCTTCCAACACTGATCATTGTCCTTTATGGTCATATTGGCTAGTCTGAGAGGTGTGAGATGGTACCACAAAGCTGCTTTAATATTTATTTCTCTAATCAGTAATGATTTAGAGCAATTTTTCATATGACTATGCATTGCTTTGATTTCCTCATCTGTAAATTGCCTTTGAACATTTGTCAATTGAGGAATGGCTTTGTTGTTTATTTTATAAATTTGACTCAATTTTCTATATATTTTAGAAATGAGTCATTTGTCAGAAATACTAGGTGTAAAAAATTTTTCCCAATTTATTACATTTATTTTGATCTTGGTTACAGTGGCATTGTTTAAAACATTTCTAATAAAAAATGATCATCAACTAGAAACTATTTATAATCATTCTCATAATAGTATTGTCAAGTAGATAATGCAAACTTTTCAGTTTTACAGGTGAAAAGACTAAGTCCTTAAGTGAAGGTAAGTGGATTACACAAGTCATATGGCAATTTAATGTGAATTCAAATCATGTCTCTGGATTTCCTAGTTCAGAAGTCTGTCTAGTACATGGCATTCCCTGTTCAAAGATGACCTTAAAATAGAATTCTACCCAAATGATCTTTATAGTTCAGGTTGTTAGAGCACAATGCCAATGAAACCAGAGTTGTAATAAGCAAAAAACCATGAGTTTTATTCTTATTTTTTCTAATTTAATTTCCTCTGTTCTGTGTCTATAGATTACAACCTTAATCCATACCAGGGTGCTATTGTTCACAATTTTTAAAAAAGAGCTGATAAATTAGCATGCATCCTTTTCTGCTACTGAGACAGGACAAGGAATGTACTGCACTCATAGTTAGATCCATAACAAAAGAGGATGAGCAGGGTTTTGCCCCAGGGCACCAAATTTACAGGGTACCATATTTCAAAGGCAGTAAATTTATAGGAGACTAAAAGCATTGACTATCCTTCATTAGTCCTTCATGATAGAAACTGTAAAACTTGTCTTTTAGTTACCAAGAATAATTAGGAGGAAAAAACATCAGAAATTAATCAAATGGCAGCCTGGGGTGAACTTGTTCCCCTTTCAGCCTTTTTTTTACATTTCTCCCAACTCTTAAGGAAAAAAAATACCTTCACCATTCTCAACTGAGAAACTGCTCTTTTTTTGGCCCTGGATCAACTCTTTCTCAGATTCAAAGATTCCCAATCATGCCTCTGCAGTTAGCCAATCTCCATTTTCAAAGGATTGTTGTGTTATATAGATCATCCTTCTCAACTACTTATTACATATGTTTATTGTGAGAAAAGTACTTTGTCAGCTTTAAAATACTATAGACATGTGAGCTGTTGTAGGAACATCAAGGCATAGTGGTTAGAGAGCTAGAATCAAGAGGATTTAAGTTCATGTGACCCTGAGAAAGTTATTTATCCTTTCAATGTCCTCCAGACACCTGCAAGATTGAAAATTGTGAAGTCATTGCCAATCTCCATTAGTGGAGAGAACTTCCTTACCAGGAATTTTCCACAACAAGAAAATCAGAAATTAACTCATAAACATACACACTCATATTTATGTGCATATTTATTTATTCTTTTAATTATCTGCCTATCATTCAATTATTGATTCATTAGGGACCAATTGAGGCTAAGTGACTTGCCCAGGATCCACAGCTAGTTTATGATTGTATTTTTTGAGATGATTATTGTCTGTATCTAAGGTAAAAATGCTCTAAGATTTGTCTTTTTTTTCTTTTTTCTTAAATTTGTTAGCAATTGAATAAACAGCAGCATGATAAAATTGATAGTAAGTAGAATTCAAAGTCAGGAAGATGTGAATTCAGGTCCCATTTCTGACACATACTGACTATATGACCCTGAATGAGTCTCAACTATGACCCTGAATGAGTCTCTTAACTCTTAACTGAAAACTATAGGTGACTCTCTACAATTATATATAGCAGAGAACGTGCCAATCTGTATTAATAGAGGGAGTTCCTTATACCAGTGAAATCACAGATCCAATCCCCATCCCTATCCCTCTAGAAAAAATAACCACTCACTCTAATGCTTTTGAATACATTTACATATCTGAAGTAAAGTTTACAGAAAAAAACCTTTTCTAACATCAGATTAGAGTTGTAGTTTGGGGCTTAGGTTGAAAAATGTTCTTAAAATTTACTGGGGAAAATAGTCCAAAATGATTTCTCCCTAATTAATATTTAAGATAAAAATGGTATCCACTTTATGATATTTTTTGGTGCATATTTTCACTTGACGAGAGAAATATGCAGAAGATAGAAAGAAGGATAATCTTTATAGGGCATAAACTTTATAAACAGTGGCCTAGAGAATGTTCTGCTGCAATACAATTATTTCCCAACCAATCTTTGTAATTGATGAATTATATAATTTTTTTTAAATGGCAGGGATTGGAACAGTTTTGAGGATTCATTTCATTGATTTATAGGAGAATAATTCTCTGGAAAACTATGCTTGCCAAGGTAGTTGGCAGGGGCCTCATATCATGATGGGGGCCAAAAAATTTGACCATCCTAGTGATAGTACACAGTTCAGGATTTCACATTTACTAAGCAAACAGCTGCTATTATTACATGCTGCTAAGCATTTTCAACCCCAATGCTCTTTCTGTCTGGGTTTGTTTAAATGGTGAGAATTGTAAATAGATGAGCACAACAATAGGACCTTAGAAGGAGGATTTATGGTTAACAATTACAAGGTAGGGTCCTTACAGCATCTATAGATGGTCACTGAATTGAACTCTCACACAAAATTCCAGACATAATTTCTTTTTTATCTTTTTACCAAGTGATTTTGGAAATTCCCAGAAAAAAGAAAACAGACTGTTCCTGTAAGCCTGAAGGAGAATAGAGGTCCAATCCATAGACTGCATTGACTATAAAGCCAGGAAATATGAAGAAAAGTCCCTGAGAAATCATGTGCATCTTTTGTGGATGGTTTATAGGAGAAAGGACAAGAGTCACTAAAGAAATAAAATGATCTACTGTCTATAACCCTGAAGAAAATACCCACATTGATAAAACTGTATGCATATGGAAATACATCACAGAAAATAATGAAGATAGTATTATTTGCCTGGACTATGTAAATTAATTGTAAGAATTTTATTTGTGTTGTTTACTTAGGGCCATCAGTGAGAGAGATGATAAATGCTTGAAAAACTAAATAAATTTATTTTTAAAAGGTCTATTTTTTTAAAAAATTCTATTTGTTTCAGATAGTATATCTGAATGGAAATGAATCTTAAATTTTGAAATTCAGTTTTACCAAATAAAAAGACCTAAGACCTCAGAAACAGCTCCTTCTCTAGAGTCTTAGGAGACATGCTCTAGTGGAGCTGGGCAGCTACCCAGAGAGGAAGAAAGAAGAGGAAAAAGGTATCTCCTCATTCAACCAACACTAAAAAAATGACCTAGGGTTCATTTCAATTTAAAATCCCACCACCACAACCAAGACAAAAGCAGTGTTATATTCCCCCAATCCCTTCTTTTTGCACATATGCACCTATGTTTGTTCAAACTATTAATTTTATTATAATTTTAATCATAAAAAAGATCAAGGGAAAAACAGATAGTGGGGAAATAGCAAAATTTCCTTGGGTCTCACATGTCCTAAAGATTTTGTTGCTGTTGAGTCATTTCAGTTAGTCTCCATGTCACAATTTGGGACTTTCTTGGCAAAGACACTGGAGCAGTTTTTCTATTTCCTTCTCACATGGGTAGTCTTTAATAAGTCAGGTCAAGGGATGGCTAGGTGGTGCAGTGGATAGAACACTGGTCCTGGAGTCAGGAGTAACTGAGTTCAAATCTGACCTCAGACACATGACAATTGCCTAGCTTCTGTGACCTTGGGCAAGTTACTTAACCCCATTGCCTTGCAAAAAATAAAAATGTCAAGTCAAATCAATTAATGTTCAGTGCAGACCATGAACCCAAAACTGTTAAGTCCTGGGAATACAAATCCATGAAAAAGAAAAAAAATAGTCTCTATGCTCAAGATAAAAAATGAGGAGAGATTGAGGGTTGGGGAGAGATTTGGGGGGTTGGAGCAGTCTAGAGAATTAGTCATGAAATCAAGAGAGTAATGGAATGATCAAGAGATTGTCCTGGTCACTTCATCAAAATGGAGAATTCAGGAGGAAATAGTCAAATAGAGAATGGCATCAGAGGAGTGTAGAGACCCTCCAGGGTGAGAGGTCTACAAAGTTAGTCTTTATCCCCTTATCTTAGTCCTCTTGTCTCCTATGGTCTGCTTTACTCAAGAAGTAATTATGGTCATCCCTCGGTATCTGAACCATTCCAGTATATCCCCCTCAACCTAACCATGCATCAAGGAAATTAAAAGAGAAAATCAGTAAATCTAATCAAAATGGAATTTGAAAAAGCAGGAAAAATAATATAAACTATGTTAAAGTATATTTTTATATTCTAAGATCACCTGATGCAATGTCATCCATTTAGGCAAGTTAAAAATAACCTAAGTCAATATCTCAAATTATACTCCTTGGTGCTTTGATATTTTTGTTTAGTTATTTCAGTCATATCCCAACTTTGTGGCCTTATTTGAGGTTTTCTTAGCAAAGATGCTGGTTATGGTTTACTATTCCCTTCTCGAGTTCACTGTAAATATATTATGAAAGATTCAGATGAAATGTCTTCTGTTTTGAGAAGAGCTATAATAGAACCTTAGATTGTCTTCCTTTCCTCAGTCTTGATTCTAACTTCTATTACTAGTTCGTAAATGATTCAAAGGTATAGGCTTGGATAAACTATATATCTTAAAACATCCCCACATCCCCTACATTTTCCTACTACCCTCTGTTTCCATAGGCACTCAATCCTATTCTCCCCTATATTTCTCGCCAAAACATACACACACACACACACACACACACACACACACACACACATACACACACACAAACATACACACAAACATCCCTAAAGGAGAAATTGAAGATGACCCTGAACACCAGAACCTGAGTTTGTTTTCTTTCTTATTTGAGGCTATAATCTTTCAATTTAAAAGTATTATTGATGTCTTTTCTATTCTATCATATTCACTTTCGAACATATTTCTCCTTTAATCCAAAAAGACTTTATTTATAACAAAGATAAATAATTCAATAAACCTAAGCATCATATTGAGGATAGTGCAAACAACATTCCACCCCCTGTATCCCCAACCTCTTCAGGAGAAAGGGGAATTTTTTCATCTCTCCTCAGGGCCCAAGCTTGGTCATTTTATTTATACAATATTCAGTTTCATTTTGTCATTCTTTTAATTTCAATTGCAATTGTCCTGTTGTATCAGTTCTACTTATTACACTCTGCAAAAGTCTTCATGTAGGTTTATGAATTCCTCAATTTCACTTCTTTCTTTCTTTTTTTTTTTTTTTAGGTTTTTGCAAGGCAATGGGGTTAAGTGGCTTGCCCTAGGCCACACAGCTAGGTAATTATTAAGTGTCTGAGACCAGATTTGAACCCAGGTACTCCTGACTCCAGGGCCAGTGCTTTACCCACTGCACCACCTAGCCACCCCATTTTTACTGATTTCTTAAAGGGAAATGGTATTCCACAATGGTTACATGACACGATTTGTTTAACCATCCCCCAATCCAAAAGCACCCATTTTTTTTCTATTTCTTTGCTCCTGTAGTTTAATTTAGCAAAGATCTAATCTTCTGTTATCTGTCAGTAAACACTTTTCATCAGATAATGGGCTAAGTGGTGGGAATTCAAAACAACAAAAGATAGGACCTGAATTCCAGGAACTCACAATCTAATATATTGCAATATGGCTGTGAATATGAAGCTTTTCCTTTATTGCTGTTTAGTTGTTTCAGTCAGATGACTGACTCCATTTGGGGTTTTCTTGGCTAAGATACTGGAGTAGTCTGCCATTTCCTTCTCCAGCTCATTTTACAGATGAGGAACTGAGGCAAACAGGATTAAGTGATTTGCCCAATATCACACAACTAGTAAGTGTCTGGCCAAATTTGAACTAGGGAAGAGGAGTCTTCCTGACTCCAAGTCTGGCACTCTGTGCATTATGACATCAACTAGCAGCTCTCTTTTTCATTTACAGAATCTGACAATTTAATTTTCTTGAAATCTTCACTAGTTAAATTAGTTTGGGAAATGCTGCTCAAAAATGAGAAAGACAATTCTATATTTTCCTTTTGAGCATCTTTTGGGAATGCATACAAGTTTATGAGGTATGCAACTTAAGAATATGAGGAATATATAAGATGAGAGCTATTTTATAGGTGGGAACCTGAGGCCCAGAGGGAGAAGGTGACTCACCTAAGGGCTCATAGCTAGGAAATGGCTACACTGAGACTAGAACCCATTTCCATTACTCCCTCCATCTACAGTCTCTCTTCCACTTGACTGTAAATTTGTTGAAGGCAGAACTTACTTTCATTTTTGTTTTTTTATCTCTACCATTTGGCAAGACCCTACTCAATAAATGTTAATGAAGGGGCAGCTAGGTGGCGCAGTGGATAGAGCGCTTACCCTGGATTCAGGAGGACCTGAGTTCAAATCCAGCCTCAAACACTTAATAATTGCCTAGCTGTGTGACCTTGGGCAAGTCACTCTTAACCCCACTGCCTTAAATAAATAAAATATTTTTGACAATGATTAAAAAAATAAATTTTCATGCAATTGAATGGAACTGAATCTCATTATAAAGACACTGAAAACTCTTCTGAATATATTTCTCCTTTATTCAAAAAAGACTTTCTTTATAACAAAAATAAATGAAACATTTTAGTAAGCTTCACCTAGATGACAGTGTAAGCAACATTCTACTCCAAGTATTTCCAACCTCTTTGACAAAGGATAAAGCTGAATTTTCTAATCTCTTGTTTATTGAATTGCCAATTCAATTAAATTCAAACAAAAATATTTTATATAAGTTAAGCTATTATCATTTTCAAGTTCTAATACATATAAGTGATTTATAGTTCAGAGACAGCTATGTGGTTAAAGGGAATAGAATTGAAGATTTAGAGTCAGGAAGTTTTGAGTTCAAATCCTACCTCATACTCTTAGTAGCTGTCTGATCCTTATCAACTTATTGCAAAACTATCATTTGCAAAATGTAAATAATAATGTCCTTTACCTTACAACATTGCTTTAAAGATTAAATGATTTAATATATGTAAAGAGTTTTATGAATCTTAAAGCCCTATATATTATTTTCATTGCAATGACATGATGCCATGAAAAAATGCATTAGAAATCAACAGACCTGAACTTAAATCCCAGTTCTATGATCTTGGCAATACCTTAACACCCTAACACTGTCCATGTTGGGAGCTTAATAAAATGTTGGTTGAATTAAACTGAATAACTTCATAGAAAAAGAAAACAAATGGAGATACAGAGTTTAAATCAGTTGCCAATTCAATTCAACATTTATTAAGTTCCTAGCATGTGCCAGAGGATAGAAGCCAGAATTTGAATCCAAATCTGCTTTCTATTCCAATGCGTCAAACAAGGGTAATTGGTTATATAGATGGGAGTTTGAAAATTGTAATGATTTAAGGAGGTGGTTTTATTCTGCTTTTTAAAGACAAAAGAGAATAAAGGAATTTAAGATATCCCTACTTTGAAAGGCAAATGATGAAAATATTAGATAGCAGTTGATTGGAAAGAGGAGACAGTTTCAAATGATAAAGGGCAAGATGAAATACTGAGAGCTCTGATACTGAAGGGCACCGGCTACCACTGGAAGGGTAGCAAGAAATTGGATAGGAGATGCACAAGAGAGAGGAATTGGGGCATCAATAATCAACCTCACTCACTTTAAAATTTCACTGGGATCCACCAGAGACGGTCCAGACTACCAAAAGGGAACTCTGATACAAAAGTTATGAACTACTTATAGTTACTTAACTTGAACACCCACAGTTTTCATAACTAGATACTTGGCAGGACCATAGCTAAAAATACAGCACTATGAGGAGACCCTGACCTTGAGGGAGACTGAGAAGAGATGACAAAAAGAATATCACATGTACTTCTCTAAGGGTCTGAGTAAATGGACCTGTGTAGTTTTCATTTATAGATTCTTTCGAGGAAGTACTTTCTGGACCAGTAAAGTAATACAAAAAGAGGGAGCAGGTGCTTCAAGGAAAGATGAAACCCAGCCTGTCATTATTTTAGAAACAAATCAAATCAGCTTGACGAATGGTATCTAATGGAAAGTCCAGAGAATGTTCTGCAGTGGCCATCTCCTCCTAAGACTAGGCATCTTTAGTTTTCTTGCTTCTGCCCAAAGAAATAAAATGAGAGGAATATTTTGCTAACAAGCTTCTTTCCCAGTACAGATTTAATGTTCAGAAACATTCTCAAAGGGTAATAAGCTAACAAGCTACCACTTGGTTCCTTTTATTCCAAATGACAGTGGACTTCATTTCTAATTTCCTTTCTCTTATCTGAGGTTTCTTTCATCTGCTCAGCTACTGTACCCCTTCTGGTTTTAGGCAATGAGTTTAGTAAATATTTTTGAGGGTCAAAATCAAACTTACCCAAAACCTGCATTGTGTGAAGGATGGAATAGGAGAGGCTGGCTGGGAAGAGAGGGCACTTAATCACATAGATATAGGATAGAAATGAGAATGGGGATTAGAGATGGGAGAAAGAATTATCAAAAAATAGACCCAGGTTGGGAAGCTAGAGTCTTTCATCCTCTTGAAAGAGGAATAGCTAAATCAATCAATCAATCAATCAATCAATCAATCAACAGTAAAACAAGGGCAATAGCAGAATCTTCCTTCCAGAGTTGTTATGATGAATAAAGAAATATAAATGTATATATAGTGCTTAGCAGAATGTCTAACATAGAGGATCAATGCTTGTTGCCTTCAACAAGCATCTAGGTTGCATAATGAATAGAGGGTTAGACCAAGAGGCAGGAATCAAACCAGCTACAACACTGAACTTCTGTTATGCTTCAATCTCCTCATCATAAAATGGATTAAAAAAGTCTACCTCCAAGGCTTCTGAGGATTAATTGAGATAATATATGCCAAATGCTTTACAAATCTTACAGGATTAGGTAAATGATATCTTGCACCAGTCATATAACCAAACACTACTAGATTCTGAGGATACAAAGGCAAAAAAAAAATGTCTTTTTTCAGTAGGACTGTAGCATGTACAATATAAACTAACCAAAACTTGTATATAAATAAGTATATAAAAACATAAAGATGGACTAAGTAGGAAGGATGCCTATATTAAATATTTAAGCAGTGATAGGAGATATATTGTAGCAAATTTATTTCTTGTTCTTCAGACCCATGTTTATAATATTTCATGTTTACATGGCAATATTATTTTCTAAGTCATTTCTATCTATTATCATTAAAGTTATAGCACCTATCAAACCAAATCAATAGGCCTCAAACATTTTCTGAAAAGAGTAGAAGAGAAAGATTTCTAGAACTGCTAAATCCATAAAAATGTTTCAGTTGGTTTTTATTTTTGGTGTGATTTATATATGTATAGGGGGGGTCATGTCTTATTTCCGCCTAATGCCCTTTCCTTTTCTCTTCCCAGCAAACTTCCCATAAGGAAAAAAAAAATAAAATTATTGCTCAGTTGTGTCCTAATCTGCAGGACCCCATTCAGGGTTTTCTTGGCAATGATACTGGACTGGTTTGCCATTCTCTTCTTCATTTCATTTTACAGAATAGGAAACTGAGGTAAATAGGGTTAGAAGATTTGCTCAGGGTCACACCTAGGAAGTGTCTGAGGTCAGATTTGAACTCAGGAAAATGAATCTTCTTGACTATAGGTCTCACTCTCATCTAATTTTTAAATTCCTAGTATAAAAAATTAAACCACAAAATTATATCATAAATGAAGATGTGCAATATAATTTCTATCATCCTTTAAGTCAAGGGTTTTTAGTCTGAAGTCCATAAACTTGGGGAGTTTTGCTATTATTTTAACAACTGTGTTTCAAAAATGTGTTGTCTTGTAATCTTAATTTTTTTATGCATTGAAAAGCATTATTTTGCAAAGGTTCATAGACTTAACCATTCTGTCAAGGGGACCCAGTACACACACATACACACACACACACACACACACACACACACACACAAACACACACTAATATGTCATTTTGTTTGCTTACCAGTAATAATATTTAGCATTTTATCACAAAAATGCTTTCATTCATATCTTGTCATTTGAATCTCACAGCAGCACTTTGGATTAGACAAGCAGGAATAGTTATTTTTATTTTTAGCATGAGGGAGCTGAGGTTTACAAAAGAAATCATTTAGCCATGATCTCATGGCTGGTAGATGGTGGAGATAGAAAAAGAACCAAAACTTCCTGACTATTTATGTATAGGTGAGTTTGGCACACTCGAATTAAAAAGACATTTCACTCAAATTAATATTTACTCACAGTGCAGGAAATAGAATACTGGGTCTAAAGTAAGGAAGATCTGAATTCAATTCCAATTTCAGATATTTGCAAACTATATGAGCATGGACAGGTCACTTAATCTTCACCTACCTCAGCTTCCTTAAATGTAAAATGTCAATGTAAATGTAAATGTAAAATAGGACTGGTAATAATGGCTTCCTCCCTGATTCTATCAAGGTTGATCATCATTAATGTGTACATTGTTCTCTTGGTTCTGCTCCTTCACTCAGCATCGGGTCCCATAAGTCATTCCATGGTTTTCTAGAGTCCTAGCATTTATGGTAAATAATATTCCATAGTATTCATGTACAATAACTTGTTTAGCCATTCCCCAATTGATGGGAATCCCCTCTATTTCAAATTCTTTGCCACTACATAAAAGGGCTGCTGCAAATATCCTAGAGCAAGAAGGATTTTTCACATTTTTTATAATTTCTTCTGGATATAGAGCTAGAATTGGAATTGCTTGGTCAAAAGGAATGATTTTATTTTTTTGGGGGGCATAGTTCCATATTGCTCTCCAGAATGGTTAGAATCCATTCACAACTCCATCAGCAATGCTGAATGTCCCAATCCTCCTATATCCTCTCAAATACTGATCATTTTCCCCTTTTCTCATTTTAGCCAATCAGATAGATGTGAGACGATACCTCATAGCTGTTTTAATTTTCATTTCTCTAATCAGTAATGATTTGTAGCATTTTTTCATATGACTATATATAGTTTTAATTTTTTCATTTGAAAATCATCTATTCACATACTTTGAGCATTTATTGACTGGGGAATGACTTGTAACCTTATAAATTTGGTGCAATTCTCTATACAACTTATTTATTTATTTGTTTGTTTATTTATTTTTAGGTTTTTGCAAGGCAAATGGGGTTAAGTGGCTTGCCCAAGGCCACACAGCTAGGTAATTATTAAGTGACTGAGACCAGATTTGAACCCAGGTACTCTTGACTCCAGAGCCAGTGCTTTATCCACTGCACCAACTAGCCACCCAATTCTCTGTATAATTTAGATGAGACCTTAACCAGAACTCCTAGTTGTGAATATTTTTTCCCAGCATTCTGCTTTCCTTCTCATTTTGGTAGTATTGATTTTATTGGTGCAAAAACTTTTTAAATTTAATATAGTAAAAATCATTCCTTTTGAAGTTTATAGTGTACTCTAATTTTTGTTTGGTCATAAATTTGTCCCCTTTCCATAGATCTGATAGATAATTTCTTACGCTATTAATTTTTCTGTGGTATTGCCTTTATGTCTAAATCCTGTACCCATTTTGACCTTATTTTGGTATAGGGTATGAGATGTGGATCTATGCCTAGTTTTTGCCATACAATTTTCTAGTTTTCTCAACAATTTTTGTCAAATAGGTGAGTTCTTTCTCCCAGAAGCTTATGTCTTTGGGTTTGTCAAACACTATATTGTTATAGTCATTTACTGAAGTTTCTTTTGAATCTATCCTAATCCACTGATCCATTACTCTATTTCTTAATCAGTACCAAGCACTTTTGATGAATGCCACTTTATAGTATAGTTCTAGACCTGGTAGAATTAGGCCACTTTCCTTTACATTTTTTTTTTCATCAGTTCCCTTGCTATTCTTGCCCTTTTGTTGCTCCAGATTAATTTTATTACTATTTTTTTCTAGCTCAATAAAGTAGTTATTTCATAGTTTGATTGGTATGACACTGAATAAGTAATTTAATTTGCAGAGGATTGTCATTTTGATTATACTTGTTCTCCCTAACCATGAACAATTGACATTTTTCCAATTGTTTAGATCTGACTTTTTTTTTGGGTGAGAAGTGCTTTATAATTGTGTTCATACAGTTTCTGAGTTTCTCTTGGAAGGTAGATCCCCAAATATTTAATGTTGTCTGTACTTACTTTAAATGGAATTTCTCTTTCTATCTCTTGCTCTTGGGCTTTACTGTTCATATATAGAAATGCTAATGATTTATATGGGTTTATTTTATATCCTGCTACTTTGTTGAATTTATTAATTGTCCCAGGGCTGTGGTGAGGATCAAATGAGATACTATTTATAAATATTATAGTAATTATAGTAAAGGACCTGCAGTCTCATATGACCTTAATAAATTTTTGTTCCTTTCTAGATCTTTTTTAACTGTTATCACAAATTCTTTGCCACAGTAGCTCCAAAGGGAGCTACTGAGTGTTAAGACAGTGCACATTTTTTATTACTTATCATTTACAAGAAAGAGTCAAAAACTCAAAAACTGAAGAAATTATTAGTGTGATAGTAAGCCAAGGAGTGTTATTATTATTATTATTATTTTCTGGGCTTAATATCCTTCACAATTTTAAGCAGAAACAGAAAACTATAAATGTCAAGAAAAAGAGATTTGCCTGTGACAATCCCTCCGCAATTTTTCTTTAATTTTCATGTCCTTTTTATTTTTTAGAAAAATAGCTGGCAAAACAAATCAATATGGATCAGTTGCAATTTTAAAATTATCACTATACACAGTGATCACTGCTTCAAAATCTTGATTTTTATCATCTTTATAAGCATTTTTAAAAGGCAGAATGAGACAAGTTCCTCTAGCCATTCAGAATTAAGTTTTTTTTCTTGGTTAAGTTTTGATATATCTCACTTACCAATTTCTTTCACCACATATATATTTTTACGTAAGTGAATGAAGAAGAAAAGTGTTGGATCTTTTTACCACAGTATCTATCAAAGGAAATTCATGTATTGGCATTTAGAGAGATTTGTGGCAAATGGATAGAATGCTGTACTTTGAGAAAAGAACACAAAGTTCAAATCCAGTCTCAGATATTTATGATTTATATGACCCTCAGTAATTAATCTTTATCATCTGCCTCACTTTCCTTATCTGTATAGTGGAAATAATGATAGTGTTGTTGTATGAGATATTATTATACAAATGCTATTATTATTATTATTATTATTATTATTATTATTATTTGACTTCATACGGATGAATTTAAATAATTTAAGCCATAAACCCAGCTGTCAAGAGGTTGCATTTTTTTCTTCAGGTCTCCATATTCCCCTTTGTGCTCTCTTTCTCTGCAACCATGGAAAAGTTTTTTATCCCTTGGTGCGAAGGTGAAGCAAGATCATATATATATAGCACCATGCAGGTTTTAGAAAACTTTAAAAATACCAATTCCTTTTATTTTTTTGTTTTTTGTTAATTTTTTCTCTTTTCTTACTCAATGAAGTTCAATAGACATTATCCTGATATATAACTGATGCTGATTTATTCTGTTATGTTTAATGTTCTATGACTATAATGATATGGGTTCCAATATCTGATTCAATTATCCTTATAATAATTATTTCCTCCCCTACTTTCTATAACAGAGTTTAGAAATCATGAAAGGGAGAGGGTAGCAAAGATCTAGTAAAGATATATAAATATTTTACCTTAAAGATTATATTCAACAGTCTAAGCAATACTAAACTCCACATTTTTTTTTTGATGCTCAGGAAAAATGCGCAAGGGATAAATACTCCAGTCCTGACTTTTTAAATTGAAGTTTATAAGACATTCACATTCTAAGAAGAGACGAAATGATATATCCCAGACCCCAAGACTTAGAAAAGAATAGATCCTGTCTTTAAAATCTTTGTATAAAATATCAGTAGTGTTTTTCCTTTCTCTACAGCTGTAATTCCTCATACTGTGATGATCCTAGCTCTATTGTTCACCAAAGCAAAAGCCTTTATGCTTATGCCAAGTTCATCAGCTAACATCAATGAATATTTATAAATCATCCTCTCTAGGGTTTTTTTATTAGGTACTTATCACTAACTTGCTTCAAAACCATCTCACTTTTCTACACTCTCCTTTGTTCTTTATCCCAGAGTTTTTAAACAGAAGCTTTCAGATAACATTATAAGCATTCACTCAAATGTATAGAAAATCATAAAGTATTATAACTGGCATGAAATTCAGAGGTCATTTAATCTACAAATAAAGAAATTGATCCTTACAAAACTTAATTAACTTGTCCAAGATTATTCTAATAGTCATTTTAGATATAACTAACACCCTAGTACTCTGAATTCTGGTTTGTCATTTTCACATTATGGCATCTGTTCTCTTAGTGACACAGTTTCTGATTTTTTTAAAAATTGGTATCAGAAAAATAGTGTCTTGGTGGGTTGGGCTTAGACTCAGGATGACCTCAATTCATATAGTTCCTTGGATACCAAGCTGTATGACCTGCAGTGAGTCACTTAATTTAAATGTACTTCAATCAATTCCCTAGCATTTTTATACTAAAATGAATAGATCAATCAAATATTTATTGAGTACTATGTAACAGGCACTGCTCTATATTCTGGGACAAAAATAGAAAGAATTAAATAATTCTTACTCATTGGCTTGCATTGCCTGCAATCTACATTGGTGGAAAGAATCTTCCTACAATGTCCAAATCCCAGAGCTCCATTTCTACTCATATGTCCTTATTCCCCTCAGAGTTTAGGTGAAGTATTACTTTATGAATGAAATTTGTTTTTGTCCATTTCCTTCAAGCTTGTAGTGCCTTCTCTCCCCCTAAATATTATCTTTGTTTAATATAGGTATGTTCATATATCTATGTATGCTTACATATGTTCACATGTTATTTCCCACAGTAGAACATAAACTTCAGGGGGTGGCTAGGTGATGCAGTAGAGAGAGTACGGGCCCTGGAATCAGGAGTAACTGAGTTCAGATCTGGCCTCAGACACTTAATAATTACCTAGCTGTGTGGCCTTGGGTAAGCCACTTAACCCCATTGCCTTGAAAAAACTTTAAAAAAAGAATATAAACTTCATGAGAACTAAGACTATTTCATTTTAATATTTGTCTTCTTAGTGACTGGCCTATAGCAGGCATTTAATAAATGCTTATTGACTGATCTTCCCCAAGACTGTATAATAGGAGTATGACCAACAGCAAATTGGATATATGTGAATTCAATGTTATAATAAAGCAATATCTGCTGATAAATATATTACTATATCATTGTGTATATATAGTAGTACTGGAACCTCTCTCTCTCCAAAAAGAATGGAATTATCTCCTAAAAGAATCCAAGTGGTAGTAACTGGAAGAGATAAAAGATGGAAAAACTAAAGAATAGGAAAGGTGTCAGGAAGGAAAAGAAAATTCTAGAGTTTTTGCCCTCATCTTGCAGTGTGAAAATGGCATCCAAAGGTCAAAGGATTCTCATTTGCCTAGCTTAAGAAACTGCTATATTATACACCAGGCATCCTTGCCTATCCTCCTTTTTATCAAGAAAATACATCAAAGGAAATATTTTTAAAATGTGCATATTTTTATCATCTAGGCTGAGGAATACACTAAGAAGGTATCGTGATCATATATAACTTTTTTTTCTAGTATGAGAACACAGGGTATTTTCTCCTCATTTTTGTTCCTTCTGAATGTGCCAACTTCATAGAATACTCATACTTCTTCAAGGTCAGTATAATACTGAATGGAAGGCTTTGCTGCCTGAAACAGAATGAAAGGTGTACCTGAGGCCTACAACTCTATTGAATATATTTAATTCAGGACACAGTTTCTGAATTTCTTCTTTGTTTATTTCAGTGGAGTGCAGTGGGCAGGGTTCACAACTCAGTTTTGTGGCTTACTACCAATGTGACTGTGAGAAAATCATTTTACTTCCAGAGGCTTTAATTCTACATTTCTAAATATGAGGAATTTGAACTAATTTCCATATTCTCTTGAAGCTCTAAACCTATGATCCTTTAAGACGGGTCTTGAGTGGAAAAGGTTGACTCCTAAAGAAGCCCGATATTGAGGATATCAATTGACCCTGAGGATTTCCATACATATTTGGAACACATCATTTAGGATTATCAGGGTTTTTTTTAATCTTTTAAAAGATAAAACTAGACCTCTAATTTTTTGAACCAAACATCTATAGTGGAATCACATTCATGAAACCAGGACATATCATACATATGCATCCCAGATTTCCAAGGTGAATAATATCAAAGGAGAGAGTGAAAAAGCTCCTAAAAGTCTATCAGATACTTTCTCTGTTATGGGACTTTAATACACATATATTCATTTAGCAATGTTTAACCAAAGAAAATAAGGAAGGAATCTTTTTTTAAAATTTTTTATTTATTTTAAGGTAAGGGGGTTAAGTGACTTGCCCAAGGTCACACAACTAGGTAATTATTAAGTGTCTGAGGTCATATTTGAACTCAGGTCCTCTTGACTCCATGGCCAGTACTCTATCCACTGAGCCACCTAGCTGCCCCCAGGAATCTTTAAATATTTAATTTGCCTCAAGTTTATATTCTACTTTGTTTTGGAAGTGATAGAAAAATCAGGGACAAGTAGTATCCAAGCCCCAGAAACCCAAAGAAAAGATGATAAGAAACAAATTTTGTAAAATCCCTTTCCTCCATTGTCTCTTTGACATGTTATGTGTATTGCCTTGTGTTCCATACCCCCAGCCCCTGCCATAATACTCTACAATTTCTAATACCCTGTTTTCTTTATCTCTTTCCCTGGTGATGATGACTTCCTTATCAGATTAAGACTTTATTACTTAGCAATATAACAATTAGTGTCTATGCTAACATTCTTACATATAGAATATCATAAATAGATTTCAATCATGGTACACAATGAGGAGGTAAGCAATTGAATTGTGATGTCAATCCACATCTAGTGTCCATTACACAAGCCATGGGCAGGAGGTTTCTTATTCCTCTATCAACATTCTATGTCAAAAGGGTCATGTCACTCTAAGGCTTTGAATTTATGGGTTTTATCATCTCTAGGGAAAGTGAAGTCAGTTTTGACTTCTTGCCCTATGACACCCCCTCCCTTAGGCTTCATAGTCATAGTTCCAGAATGAGCAGCTTGTCACACCCTACTATAATTGCTTTCTGAAAAATTGTTCACTGTACAACTAATAGATGAACATACACTAAGACATTATGTGAATTTATAATTAGGTTACATATACCAATATCATGAGAAAAATTAGCCCTTATTAGTCTATATTTAAACTATAATTGAATATGTAAATAGCAAATTAGTATAATATATTGATACCATCTGCTGTTCTAATTTTACACCAATTTTTCATCTATCTTAATTCAAACAGAATTGAATTTTCCTCCCACCTATGTTTGTTTTCATTAATTACTCTGTTCTCATTTAAAGATCACTGAATTGACCATGATCCTAATTGTATAAAATAATTTGTAGATAACAGAGCAGGTATAATGTTTTCAATAGATCAGTTGTAGGTCTAATGCCATTATACTCGGAGGTTCAAGAATTTTTTCACACTAACAACCCTGAATTATTGCTAATAAAATGTGAGAAATGAGGGAAAAGAGAGGAATAGGAAGTGGAGAGAGGAAGAGAGGAGAGGAGAAGAGAGGAGAGAATGAGTAGAGAGGAGGGTAGGGAAGGAGAGAAGTTCTTCAATCCAATCAGTCTCAATGTAGGCTGTAGTTTTTCCTATAATTTAACATACACCAAGTCTGAGTTTCTCCTATAGTAATGGCCTTAGGAAAATTTTTAAAAAGTAATTCAGATGGGGACAGCTAGGTAGAGAAATGGATAGAGCATCAGCCTTGGAGTCAGGAGGTCCTGACTCAAATCCAGTCTCAGATACCTAGAAATTACCTAGCTATGTGACCTTGGGCAAGTTAATTAACCCAATTGCTTTGCAACCCCACCCCACCCCAAAAAAAGTAATGAAGCTGAAGAAAATAGTGATACTAAAGTAAATAAAAAATTTCAATTGGGAAATGTAATTAAGAAGTCTTTCACAATAAATATACTTCATATGGCAATTTGCACTATTATTTCAACATAGAAGTATGTATTTCTTTCTTCCAATCAATGTCATCTGTAGGTTAGCCTTATATGTATTTGTATGTATCATGCACTTTACACACACATACACGAATACTATATTATATCAATGGAAAGGAGTATTATTAATATAGTGAGATTCTCTATATATAGAGAAATATAATTATATTATTGTGAATCAAGGTCAGATTAAGTAATTAAGGAAGGCCTTAAGCTAAAGGCAATGAAAACTGAATAAATAAACTTTCTATTAAACTAATTAGCTAGGACTTGAACAATATTACCATAAAATGTCTAATTAAAATTTCTAGATATGACTTATAAATGATAATATTTGCTCTTAGAAGCTAATGATCTCCATCCTGAATGCATAACTAGAATATGTATTTGGAGTCCTTACTTTTCAGCTTACTATGTTACTTTGAGAAAGTCATTTAACCTCTCTGGGTCTCAGTTTACTCACATATAAAATGAGGTATTTAAAATGAGCCTGGAAGTTCCCTTTTGACTCCAAAGCTATTGTTCTAAGACATGGGTTCAAACCCTAGCTCTGCTACTAACTACTAACTACCTGAATGAATTTCATCAAGTCACAATCTCTCTAGTTCTCAGTTTACTCACATGTAAAATGAGGAAATTGGTATCAATCTTAAAGGTCCCTGACTTTTTAAGTCTCTCATTTAAAATCACAATCTTATGCTATAATACTCTAGGTTTCTGGTTTCCTCTTATGAATTGAGTTTTAGTCTATATTCTTATGCAACCACTGAACAATTCACTGAAGTCCAAGTAATTCAGCATTGCTATGTTGCCAGAAAGCTATGTATTGGATATTGGTGGAGGCAAACAAATGAAAGTTTAATGAACTTGAAATCTGAAATTTCAGATTCTTTTCCTACTCCACTTCTGCTGAAACTTGTTTTTTTTCTAGATTGAGATGTTTGTCTTTTTGACTCTTATAACATGCTTCCTTTTCACCTCAGACCTCTTCTATTGCATTTAAACTCTCAGACATATTGGGCCCCATGGTCAATCATTTTAATTAGACCCCCACTAATAAGTTCCTTGAAATCCCTCACTCATTTGACCTTCCATTGAAAACTCTTGCCAATTCAAAATGATGAGTAAAATGCATTGTCAGGTTTCTTGGCTCTTAGATTGGTGAATATTACTGGAAAACATTGTATGTTGTCACTAACAGAAGCTGCAACAAAATAATGTATTAGCATATTCTATATAAAAGAGAAACTGAAGTGAAGATGTGGTAAAATGAGAGCAGATTTCTTAAATGAGATCAGATGAGAGGTGAAAATGAAAAAAGGTAAAAGATAGGGGAGAGAGAAGAAAGAAATGAAGGGGAGCTAGAATGTACACATCATATTTAAGACCTTTGGGGAGATAACAGGTGAGGATGGCTTCTATCTGAATTAAAGTTTTAACAAAAACTGATGTTTGGTAGTAAAGGCAACTGAGTAAGCCAATATTACATAAGAGGAAAAATCGGAAAATTCCATTATAAATAGAGCTATGCTAAGGAACCAGTGGGGACAAAAAGCATTGAGGCAGTAAAATAACAATACAGAAGCAGGTGTCTGAAATCAATCCATACAAGAGAACATGAGAAGAAAGAAGAAGAATAAAGAAGACAGAAGAGTTTAGAGTCCTGAAGTGAAAAGAAGGAAAAGGGAGGAAAAAAGAACTGGAGAAAATGGTAAGAAGGAAAGGATTTGGTAGGAAACTCAAAGTAAGAATCAAAGTTATTAAAATACACTAGTGTCTCATTAGAAACAACAGCAAGGCAAAGAATTCCACAGTTTTCAGCTACAACATCTACCAAGTGAAATGAATTGGAGCTGAAGGTCTTACTTGCAGTTGGTATCATGGTCGAGAATAGGAAAAGAATATATTTTATGTTCGTTCACAGTGACAACATATGCACAATATGTAAGTTGATCACCAAACTGGAAGAAAACTTGACAGAATAGAGAAATTTGTCTCAGTTTTATAGGATATCAGGGGAACTAATTATTCCTTTAAAGAATGGAAGGATAATACAAATAAAAAATAAGATCTAGAATAGCAGGGAGTCATAATCTATATTAGGAATATGGAAGAATATTGCAAAAAATAAAAGGAAGAAAATGAACCACAGAACTTTTGGACCAAAATACAGGAATGATGTCATTCCTATAGAGGAATTTACAGGAGCAAGCAGTTTTTTCAACTTCAAAGAATGGTGTTATAGATCTATACCTATTAGCAGCAAAGAGAAAGAAGAGATGAATGGCAATGGATGTTTGATGGATAATGAGGAATAACAAGGAGACTATTTGCAAACCATAAACAACAAAGAGGTTTGATGTCTTCCTATTACATGTATCTAGGAATGATGGGAGGTCTCCTGAGACTTGTAGAACTAAAGGTCATTGATCCCTTTGGATGATTCACAAGGTGATAAATGATGCCACCAATATTAACCTAAAAAGTCCTGGACAAGAAACATAGGAGCATAAATAGTATATCTAAAAATATATTTGCTAGTGTCATGAATTTTAAATAAAGAGCCTATTACATATAAATCAAGCAAAATTAAAATGCCCCACATGTGACCAAATACAGTAACAAAGAGTAGCAAGTACAATTTAGGAAGAAGGATATTAGTAAAGAGAATCAATAGTTCACAGAAGACACTACCCCAAAAAACAGTCCCCCTCCAAAATGAAATACAACCTCAATTCTACATATTCAAATCAATCAACCAACAAACATTCACTTAGTGCCTATTATTTTCTGGGTGCTTGCTTGGCTCAATTACATAAGGACAAAATGGAAAAAGTCTTTGATTTCAGGGAGCCAAGGAAGCAAGACAAACATAAAGATGGAAATATCTTATAGTAAAGGGTATCTTGGATCTCATGGGAAACTCTCAAAAATAGCATGATAAAGAACCAAGTCAAACAAGTGTAACAAAAGGAAAAAAGCTAAAGTATCCAAAGATAGGTTTGTGGATTCAAAAGAATTTTTTAACAACTTTGATTTTTAATGCATTAAAATGCTAACAAGGGAAAGTAATAGAGAAATAGGAAAAACCCCAAAGTAATAGAACAGTGTGGCACAATGTGGTAGACAATATGAAAGAAACACTAAGTTTCAGAGTGAGCATAGGCTGTCAATGAATATAAGGATGATGCAAGGTAGATGATCAGAAGAATCTCAGACTGATTGGAGGAGCTCTTCAATCAATCTGATGAGATCTGAGGGAGTAGATATGACAAGGTATCCTCTGAAGTCTCTTCCAATTCTGAGATTCTGTGATTATGAACTTCTCTGAGCTTTCAGGACCAGGCAATTATTATTCTCATCTCTTCTTCATTCCCTTTCATATTCTTAACAGTAGTACTCCTTAAACAAGTTTTCCTGTTCCTCAAACTCCCTTCCTCAACTGCTCAGCAGATTTATTTTGTTCTTTTCAAAATTACACATCTTGAGTTTCTACAACTTTCCTAATTACTTCTAAATTTATCTGTATTTTCATCCATTCTTTTTCTTTTCACTCATCTTTTAGAGGATAAAATTAGTAAGACTAATCTATCTACTTAGTCAATTTTTCTCAACTTTTCACTTTTCTAAAGTGTATCTCTGGACCCCTTCTTTTCCTCATCTTTGGCCTAAAACAAGTCTTACCTATTTTTTAAAATCATTCTTTCTATCCCTATCCCGAGACTATTATTTCTTTCTCATCGTCCTTTTCTTGATAAGATTCCTGAGAAGGCAGTCTGTTTTCTGCTTCCACAATGTCACCCTCTGCTCATTTCTCTTGAAATATGACTTCTTCCTCTACAACATGAGCAAATGAATTAATTAAAAACTCATTTATTAAGCACTTATATTTCAGACAGTGTGTTAAATGCTAGGCATACAAATGAAAGCAAGCAAGCAAAACAGCCCCTGCCCTGAAGGAGTTAACCTTTTAAGACAGGAAGTCAAGACATGGAGGTGATTGGCATCCAAAAAGTATGTTGGAGAAGGAAATTAGAAAACAGTGATTGATGTTAAGAATAATTGATTCAGATGACTTGGGGAATAGTAGTGTTTATCAATTTATTGTTCTTAGAGATATTGTTGAAAAGAGAGAGAAGAGGGAGAAAATACAAGTGCCAGACATAGCATGCAGATAGATGGTCAGAAAGTGACTCAGTAGTTCTGAGACTGGACAAGAGATGATGAAATGTTCACCAATTCTAGTCCAGGTTGATAGGGGTGGGACTTTCAGTTCTTGATGGAGAAGGAGATGAAGAGTAGACAGCATAGCATCCAGCTGGCCAGGAAATGACTTCACAGAAATTATTCTCCAGTAAACTTGGAAGGACTACACTACCATACAAAAAGGGTAAATAAATGTTGGTATTTTTCTCTCTCAGGTGATCTTGGCATTAGTTCTCAGGAAAAGAGGAAATGGTAGCAGAAAATCTCCAATAGAGGGCACCAATAAGTTAAGTCCTTTAACTTACAAATTAAAAAACTACAGTAATAATTATCATTTTAAACTTTGCAAAACATTATACATTTCATCTTATTTTATCTTTAAAATAAACTTGTGAAGATGCTGCTTGACATTTAAAACCCTTCATAACGTAAACACTTCCTAGCTTTATATTCTTCTTATAGGCTACTTCCCAACATCTACTCTGATCCAGTGATATTGATCTCTTTGGCTGTTCTATGAAGAAGAAACTCTATCTTGGGGTCTGGGCATTTTTTTTCTTATTGTCCCCCACACCTGAAATTTCTTTTGCTCAGACTATCAATTTCCTTGGTTTTCTTTAAGTCCCAAATAAAATTCTACATTCTGTAGGAAGTCTTACCTAATCTACTTCTTAATTCCAGTGTTTCCCTTTCTAATTTTTGTATATTTATCCTATAAAAAGATGACTTTGGTTATCTCCTCCATTAAAGTAAGTTCCTTGAGGGCAAGAAATGTCTTTTGCATTTTTAAGTATCTTCAGCTCTCAACATGGAACCAGCACTTGATACATGGTTAACAAACGTTGGTTGATTTTCTTTTCATAGATGTGGAAACCGAAGCTCAGAAAAATTAAATGCCTAGCCCATGGTTACACAACTGTCAAGTATCAAGGAAGGGATTTGGATCCAAGTCTCTTATGATTAGATGAATCAGTAGATAGAACATTGTGCCTGAAATCAGGAAAACCTAAGTATAAATCTGACCTCAGACACTTACTAGCTACATGATCCTGGGCAAATTACTTTAAATTGTTTACTTTAATCCATGAGAAAAGAAAATAGAAAACCACTCCTGTATTTTTGCCAAGAAAACGCCAAGGACTATGGGATAACATAGATATAATTGAATGATTGGACAACAAATCTTCTGACTACAAATGCAATACTCTTCTATTTGCATTTCTATTCTATATCAGAAGGAATGAGAAGAAAATGGCATCTCTCCTATCCCTCTTCTTTGCCTCACATATTGTGTGAATATATATAAATATAATATATATATATATATATATATTATATAGTGTGTGTACATCTGAATATACATATATATTCACAATGTCACCTTCTGCTCATTTCTCAGTCTTTTGAAATATGACTTCTTCCTCTACTACATGAGCAAATGAATTAATAAAAAAATCATTTATTAAGCATTTATATTTCAAACACTGTGTTAAGTGCTAAGAATACAAATGAAAGCAAGCAAAACAACCCCAGCCCTCAAGGAGTTTACCTTTTAAGAGAAGAAGACAAGTCATAGAGGTGATGGTGGCCAAGAAGTATATAGTACCTATTATTTTCATCTCTTTATCATTTAATGCTATTGACTATCCCCTCTTTTGAAAAAAAAATTCTCCTTTCCTGGTTACCATGCCTTCCTCTGAATCCCTTCCTCCACCCTAATTACTAACCTGAATTTCTCCCTGACTTCTATTCAAAACTCTGGCCCCTAAATATAGGAACTAGTCTATGCCTACTTTCAAAAGAGTCTCATAACCTTTCATATGGGCAGGCAAGGCCTATAGTATTCTTGTATAATTCTAGCCAAGTCAGAAATGGAACAATAAGATAAACACTGTAATTCAGAAATATAATATTATCAGAAAGGAATAGAATTTGTTTAGCATTGCTAAACATAAAAATCAATTTGGGAAATATAATCATTTGGCAAAAAATTTGAACCTCATATTCAAAAAAACTCTATCAAAAAGCTACAATGTGTCAGACACTAAACTTAACACTGGAAATATGAAGGAAGATAAAACAGAGCATCTGCCCTCATGAACTCACTCTTATAGGACCATATGTTACCATACAACAATACTGTAAGTTCCTCAAATTACTTAGATATTCTTTTATATAAATTATTTGTTTTCTTTTCAGTAAATCAATATCACTACTGTAAACTTGGAACTCTTGAGCTAAAAATTCCTTCCATCTCTACATTTAGAAACCTTCTGAATCTTATTGTCTTAGAAATTATGCCACTTAAAGGCTTGGTTCATCTACAGTCACACAGTCAATATGGTGGAGGAAGGACTTGATGTCAACTCTTCTTTATTCCAAGACTACTACTCTCTGTTACCCCACTAACTAATTTTATTTTTTAAAACTTTATATTTATAAACTCATTTATGTCATTTAATATAATTTACAGTTGCCTTTATGTAGAACCTTTGTATTTCTAAGTGTGTTAATTTATAAATATTTGGCTTTTTTCATTGCTGTTGTAAGTGGAGTTTCTTTGTGCAATGTTTTCTTAGTCTTTATTACTGGTAAATAAAAATGCAAATGTTTTTTGTGGGTTAATCTTATTTCATGCCACTCTGCTGAACATTATTTGTCTTGATTCATTTTTTATTGTGATAGGTTTTTTAGGTACATGTCAAAAGTAAATAGGATATTTTGACCTCTTCATTTTAAAATCTTTTTTCTCTCTAATATCTGTTTCACATATTAAGGACATTACTAAAATTTCTAGTTCAATTCAAAGGAAATTATAAGAATAAGCATCTTGGTTTTGTACCAGTTTTTATTTAGAATGTCTGTCTTTTTTTCCTTTTGATATTAAGTCAAATATTTTCTAGCAATTTGAGAAAAATCCCCCTAATACCTATTCTTTGTAGGCTTTTTTCTCTTGAATGAATATCGGATTTTATCAAAGGCCTTTCCTGAATCTATTAAGATAATGATTTTCTTATTTTTGTTATTGGTTTTATAATAATAGTTTTTCAGACGTTAAACAGTCTTCTATACTTCTGATCATGTTGAACAATTTTTAAAGGAATTACAATATTATCTTGGTTAGTATTTATTTTTATCATTGTATTTATTTTAGTTAAATAATCAATATTTAATGCAATTTCCTCTTGTCTAGAACGATTTACAATTCAAGAAGAATGGATTTAGAAATGTTTGCATGCTTGAAATACAATCTATTCCAACAACTTCAGTTGGCAGATGAAAACACAGAGAACCAAAAAGACTCAGTGCCTTGGCCAAAACCACCCAGATAGTCAGACTCAGAGCCAAAATTCTTTCCCAGGTCTTCTGACTTCAAATCTTTCCAGATTCAGCAACTTTACTTGCACTGTTACTGTCTTTGATGTGTCCTTCTATTGCCACTGGGATCTGGGGAAACCAAATAAGTATAGGAATTTGGGGGGCTACTGAAAAGTAAAGCAATTTGCAAGGTCTCCGGGATGTTAAAACTGCTCCAGATTTTATTATGAAGTATAACAAAGTAAATAGATTAAAGAAACTTTTCCTGCTAAGGGTTAACAATCACTTAAGACAGAATGAAAAACAAAAGCCTAGGTATGGTGGCCTGGTAGACAGAGAGTAAGGCACAGACAGCAGAGGGAGATAAGGAAAGACAGTCAGAGAGAGAGAGAGAGAGCTGACTGAGCTAGAGAGAGAGGTGGCCCCAAGTGAAGGTTTAGCTCAGATTTTACAGGCTTACCTCTTATCTGGGCACTAAGGGCAAAAGGGAAAACCCTCCCCCCTTTACCTGATCAGAATCAGGTGGTGGGTTGAAGACTGGGGATTGGAAATGAGGAGATCAGGATACAAATTTAACATTAAACTATGAAACGATAGGGGTAAATTTACATCTCAAGAACAAAGACCTTTCCATACCCTTAACAAGATTCCCTCATTTTAACAGCATTAAAAGATTACAGATTTTATTTTCTGCTACATTCATGGCTTATATCATTCATGGTTTATAATTCCCTACATCATGTCTTATAGGAAAAGCCATATCTTCTCTGATACCTTTCCCTCTTCAATAGAATTTTGATGCTTAGTATATGCTATGCACTTACTGCCTCCAGCATCAGACTGAAGAGAAACAGGATGATAAATTTTGATGTAGTTGGGGAAAGTGGACCTTTGTCTGCAACTCTGATGGCTCTCTATATGGGAGCTTTAGATATGCCCCCTAGAAACTCTTCGAGTTTGAAGAAAGATCTTGGGCCTGGGTACCAAGTTACCTTCTCATACTTCATTTAAAATGAAAGATTAAGTCACAATGATTGGGACAATTTTATCGGCTCAAGTGAATGATTAAGTCACTTGGCTCAAGATATGAATTTGAAATCTGGAGTCAATGAGCTAGTAAGAACTAATGTTTAACTTTTCAGTGTGAGCACTTACATGCAGGAAATCATCAAAGGTTTTAACAAGGCTTGATTTATTTTTCTGTTAATTGTTTAGAGACTTAAGAAAGTGATGGAAAAATGTTAATAATATAGTCAAATTTAAAACTCTTTCATGTGAGCATTTTTCCCAGCTGTTAAACATTTATCGATATACCACTGCCTTTAGAAGATGGTGAAACAGAAGAATACAGATTGGAAATGCACAGATCAGCTAATAGTGCTCCTATGAGGAAAAAGGCTGTGTGGGATGAATATAACCACTTAAATTTCAGAGATTTCTCAAGGTATGAAGGGAAAAAGCTTTATTTTATTCTCGAATTGGGATCCTATTCAGCCTTAAAGAATCCTAAGGAGGATTCCTATACCCCCACACACACACCACCATTCCTCATCAGTGAGGAATGTGGTCTTCACAATCTAAATATATAAACTAATCTAAAGAAAAAAGCATGCAGTTCAGAGACAGGATTATCCCAAGGAATGTATGGACATCCTGACTTCAACAGAGAAAACAGGGTCAGTTGACTCTTTGCATTTAGGTCATGATACCCCAGAAGTTGTTTGTCAGGGGAGGAGGGGCAGAAGAGACATAACATATAGTTCAACTATTTCTAATCAATAAGATTCTACTGAAGAAATCTCAGGCCTTATCCCTCTCAAGTCTATGGATCTAATCTCCTCGAAGTTACAACTAAGGACAGAGACATTTTAGAGTTGCGTTTATTTTTACCAACTAGTTTGAAAAATACCAATCGCCTGAGAAGATGAAGCTGTATTTCCCAACCTTCTGAATAAAGAGAAGATGGAAGAAGTAGAACTATAATTTCACTAGTATAGGGAATAAATTTTCACTGAATAAACTTCCTCTTTCTATGGTAATCACCATCTATTTTCCAATTTATAGTCTTAGAGAGTTGCCTAGGGGTACTGAGAGGTTAAGCAGGTCAATCTATTTAAATTCTCAGTGCCCACAGGCAACCCTCTAGAAAAAATGTATATTATTCTTAGCTTAGAGTCACAGAGGCAAAATATGCCATGGGGTAGGACACGAAGCCTATCTTCTCGACTCATAGGAGTCACTGCCTATAGGAGACATTTATTCTGGGGTCCTTGGTCTTGACTTTAAAACAATGTTGAAAACTGTATTTTAACTACTTGATTTCAGAATTCTATGTGCTTTAATTTATCTTAAAAACATTATTTTGAGAAGAGATCACAGACTTCACCAGACACACACACACACACACACACACACACACACACAGACACATACACAATTAAGAAAATCTTGCCTAGGAAAAAATTAATTTCCTGGGAAAAAAATGTTGAATTCTTGGATATTTCTTGAGAGGAAAAAAGTGGAGTTTTGAACAGTGAAGAACCTCTTAATGATAAAAGAACTGCACAGAGATAAACTACTAAATCTCTAATGTTGTGCAGTGACCAATCACAGTAGAAAAAAGAGTGATATTTGTCACTTCAGTCTTAAAAGACAAACAGGGACTACTAACTGAAACTTAATCTCGACCTTCAACTCCTCAAAATTCACCAATGCATGCATGATCAATTTATTTTTATTTGAAAATTAGTTATGTCAGCAAAAGAGTCATTCCCTTCACAACTCTATTTTTTCCCTATTGTCTATGTTTTAATTTTTCCCCATTCATTAGCCTTTTATCAATAAGTAATATTAGATGATCAATAAGGTCTATTCCAGTTTGAACAGTCTAAGATGATATGAGCTCCCTCAAACTCCAGAATTTGATGATTCATTATAATAGAACAGGTAAGGGACAGTTCTGAGGAAAAATATGAAGTATCTGGGGATTTCACTGAATTTCTGCTCTCCCTGACCACCATCATCTCAAGTAATCTATCTATTTTTGGCCAGAAACTACTGTCATTTTCAGTTTCTGGCTACCAAATATCTGTTTGCTAATTATCCAAGGGTGATGACAAAAGGAGAAGATCATATATAAAGGCAATACAGGAAAATTTAAAAAGTGCTAATAGCAATACCTGTAGTAACTATACTATATGATCATTGTGAGGATCAAATGGACTCAAAGTACTTGGAAAACTTTTGAGAGTGCCTGCCATATTTATTGTATTCTACCATGTTATTATTACATCTTGCTCTCTCTTTGAAATTTTATGTATACCTACTATCTATCTTCTATATGATGAAAAGCACTCAGAACAGAAATAACCCAAGTTTTCCCCTGGAAATTACCATTTTCAGGGTTGTAGAAGAGATCAAAAGCATTGGAAGGGACTATTAATTTAATAAGGATCATAGAGAGCCCTCAAAGGGCTCTTTTTCATTGACTGTCCTCCTCGCCTTAGAATGTTCTCCTTGCCTTAGAATGTTCTCCTTACTCACCTTCATCTTCTGGTTTTCCTGCCTTCTTCCAAGTCCCAGGTAAAATTTCACCTTCTACAATAAGTCTTTCCAGTCTACCTTTATGCTCATGGCTTCTAAGAATATTTCCAATTAATCATGAATATGTCTTGTTTGTACAGTCATTTGCCATTTTCTCTTCACCATTAGACTATGTATTCCTTGAGAGCAGGGTCTGCATTTTGTTTTTCTTTTTATTCTCAGTGATTAGAACAGTAACTAACTTGTAGTAGGAATTGAGTGCTTGATTGATTTGATCACAAAGTTCATCTTGTGTTCTTATACTTGTATTCCCAGTGCTTAGCATATTCTCTAGACTATAATAAGTCCTTAATAAAAGTTCTACTTATCCCTCCATCTATTCAATACTCTTACTTTATAGATCTTTATAACACAGTTTATCTATGATAAACCCCCAAATACTACCTTTACATAGAATGCTCAGCTAAATCTTCTAAATGTTCCTTGGAAGATATATAAATTTGCTCCTTTCATCTTCCAGTTCATGGAAAGAGCAATGAAAACAAAGCAACTTAGAGCAAGAGAAACATTATCTCCCAGACCCCTACTTATTTCTGTTCTGACTCTATTGCAACTCAACAACATTCTAATATGGAAGTGTACTTTTCATTGTTTCACATGTATAATTGATCTATTGCTTGCTTTTTCAATTTTGAAGGAGAGGCTAGATATGGGAAAGAATGTAGAATTTAAAAATGAATGAATGTTTAAAATATAAATAGTGAATTAAAATATTTTTAAAAGAATTTTCATGTCCTAGGAATATATTACTTTGTCATCAACTTGCCATAAATCAAATTTTTTAAATTTAAAAGTTTTAACTCTCCCTGGACTTCAGGGTGAATCAAAGACAATGAGAAAGATGGGACCTAATCTCAGTAGCAAGATGGTTCCCATTATAAACTAGCATTATTTCCTCTTGGAACCATATTCTCCTGAAACTTCACTTAGTGAGCAAATAAGCACTCTGTTTTTCTCTCCAACTCAAAGTAAAGGAAATCCCTCCCTTCTTGAACTACCTACATTTATATTTATCATCAATCTTGCACTATATCTGATATACTTGAATTGGTTTTTCTCAGAAGAAAATAACGTCCTTGAATTTATTAAACTCTAAAGCATATATCATGGCTCTTCTTGGGGAAAGGAAGGGGGAAAAACTTTTTCTGATTATTAACAACATAAAACTGTCATTTCAAACCCAACATGTCACCATCATCTCTTCTGATTGTCTTCACACAGGCTTCAATTGCTGTCAGTTTACATTTTGCCCAAGTTGTCAGTGGTCTATTTCATATCATCTGCTCTTTGGTTTTTAATATTTTACTCTTCTGTGTTTTGATGAACATCTTCTACTATCTTGGATAAAATAGATATAACTTTCTTGCCTTTTGTATTTAGGCTGTCACAAATAGGCAGTTAATAGATAATCCTTAAGAATTTTTTCTATGATTCCTATGTTTAATTTTGCTTGGACTTCATTTACTGATGACCTTAATGGCTAGATTCCTTTCCAGACAGAAGGTTGTAGATATAGAGGGTCAGGCACTCATTATGGTGAAGTAGTTTTCCAATAGGTAAAATACAAAGTCAGTCTTCTGAATTCTATGGCTTGAAGGTTGGGAATAAAAACAATTCCATTGGAACCTGGAAAATCTCACTTCCAAGATATATTGAGAAATCACAGCACATCTAACCCACCCTCTTCTTCCCCTCCAACCTCCACTGCTCTCCCAGGGACTCCTGACAATGGATAACGAGATCTGGGGATGTCGTTAGTCAGCATGGCAGGCTGGCAGGGGAGGATACAGTGCTGTCTCACTCCAGTAGCAGCCTTGAAGTTTGACTACCTCCAGTAAAACTCTATTTATCAGGCTTCTGGCTCGGCAAGTGGCCTTGTCAGCTGCTGCTGAGCCAGTTGGGTGAGTATTTAATTAAAATGATTGTGGCATTGCTGAAATGAAGGATTGGGAAGATGGCCAAGTCTCCATATACTCTCCTCTCTTTCTCTATTCCTCTCTCCTCCCTCTCTCTTTCTTTCTCTTTTTCTCTCTCAACTCTCATACTCATCTTTCCATACAAACCTCCCACCATTGATCCCACGTTCCCATGTCTCTATTAACCAGGCTTCATTCATTATGGGGCTATTCTCAAATGACCAGCGCAAGGTGGTCAAGCCACAAACAAAAGGCCAGTATGGTACATAGAGAGAAATTGTATTTGGAACAGTCTTTCATATCAAAAGTTACCAGGGATATAAATTGAAGTTTTGAAACCTACTTTACTATAAAATGTTAACGTAGTCATTGCATAACTCTTTAATTGGTTTTCCTATAGATACATCCTATTTTAGGTATACACATACACACATAATTTATATTCATGTATATACTTGTATATAATGTATAGTATATACATATATATATATATATATATATATGTATATAGTTCATCACATAATTCATTCCTATCAAGTCTACCAATCCTGTAGCAAAGAAATAAATGCAACTAGAGCATTAGTTCTGGAAAATTCCTTTACTGAGAGATAGGATTAGGCTTCTCTGTGTTCCATCTGGTTAAAGCTTCATAAGATGAACTTTTCTAATAGATTAACATGGGGTCTAGATAATTTAAACTAATTTTTATGAATAGGCATTCCAGTGAAGTCCAGTGACAAGATGGACTTCATTTGCTGTCATTATTCAGAATTGAAATAAACAAGTAAGAATGAATGATGAGATAAACCAATGGTCCAAAATACAGTAATAATCCCTCAACACCCTGTGTTTAGAAAAATTGGCACTGATTCCTAACTGACTCATCTTAGAATAAAAATCACAAGTAAACAATAAATAAATATACTTAAAATATATTTTAAAATATAGCTGTGTTGAATTATTTAATGATGTTCATAGCAGTTAGCAACCAGAATTCCTCAGGGGGAAATATACCACCTTTCAAAGGAAGAAAAATAATAAGTACTACTCTACATACAGTCTGTAACCCTTGACTTAACTACGTTGCTATATTTAATTCTCACATGAGCAGCATTGGATCCATGAGCAATTATAAATACATTTAGCTTTTGAGCCCCTCTACTTTTCCAATTCAGACTTAAATCTAGCAATTGAATTCTACTATTTTGAATTCATACATGATTTCTTTGGATGAAATAATATCACTGATGCATAAAAGAAGGCTCATATAAGCCCTTTACTCTTTGAATTCTGTAGGAAAGGAATAGACCCAGGCAAGAATAAATAGAGCTGAGAGACAGGTTTCTTATTGCTTCTTCATTGTTGCTACTGATAGCCCCCATTATAGATTTTTTGTCCACTTGATGTTATATTTTAACTTTGAGAAAGCTAATCAGTTAATGGTTTGGATAGAAATGACTTTAGTTTAGAGTACTGTTATGCAATCAGGGGACCTTTGTTCATGTCCCAACTGTGTCACCCAAATTGGTTTAATACAGGTTTTAGTAAATACACTGATCAAAAAATACTGGATTAAGAGCTTCAAGTGACCTTTGAGATCATTGAGTTCAAAACTTTAATTTTATATTTAAGTAAATTGCCTTCTAGAGCAAGTGACTTTCCTAAGTCACACATCCTAGGAGCAGGAGCTGAACCTAAAATTTTTCTTTGAAGAACTGGTACATTCTCCATGCTCCCTCCATAGAAGGCCTTCAGATAACTACTTGTGTGAACTTGGGCAAGTAATGTGACCTCTGAAGGTCTCAGTTCCTCAGATGTGAAATCAGAAAGTCAGATTTAATGACCTCTAAAATCCTTTGGAATTGAAAATCAAGGATCAGATGATCAGTTCATCTAGTAGCAACCCCATCCCCATCCCCCATAAAAAATTTCCTTTGAATCAATTTGAGTGTAAGGGCTATGTAAATTTAACAATTAGTTAATTGTTTCTGTTATTCATTTTTCCAAAGATTATTTGGTACTAAGGAGACAATAGGCACAGTTTTTCATATAGACCTAAGAAATCATGAATTTCTAGGTAAATCCACTGAATCTGGGCATTATATCTGATTTTCCATGCTGTAATTTTTTTTTAAGATCAAGAGACACTGTTCATATGAAATAGCTAACCCCAGGCAGAAGACAAAACTTTGATTCCAAAGCTTAAAAATTTTCTGACTTAATTTATAACTTCTATTGACTATGCCAAATTTGAAGTCAGGAACATTCATCTTCCTGAGTTCAAACCTGGTCTCAGACACTTACTAGCCAAGTCACTTCACCCCATTTGCCTCAGTTTCCTCATCTGTAAAATAAATTGGAAAAGGAAATATCAAACCATTCTAGTATCTTTATAAAGAGAACTCCAAGTAGAGTCACAAAGAGTTGAACATGACTGAAGAATACCTCAGCATCAAGCACAACCACCACATTTATGTTTGGTATGATTTACAGATGACACTTTGAAGCATGTACCCTTGATTCCAGGATTCATCTTATCTTCATTATGAAATGAGTTAGAATATCTAGTCTCCATTTCCTTACAGATCCTCTCTCTCTTAAGGAACAGAAGGGGATTTATCTAGTTTGAGTCTCAGCCCTAATCTGGACTAGAGAGCTGGTAGATCAGATTCCCTATAAGATTCCATCAGTCTCAATTACCTATAGTGCTTAAAGCTTCCTTCAAGGCTTAAATCCTACAGCAAGACTTTTCTGGTTCACAGATTGTTAATATACCTATTCATCTGTTTATGTTTTCTATCTCCTCACTCCTAATTTGATACAAGCTTATTTAGGACTCAGGCTTTTATTTGGTCTTTGATTTCCCAATCTTGAATGCCTATTATATAGTAGATGCTTAATTAAAAACTTATTGATGACCTGCTGGATCCCCTAGATTTTTGCAAGTTCTTGCTAAAATTTAATTTCTGATATCCTTAATATTAGTGCCTTCCCACTATAGGTTGTCTCCAAGTCATTGTGTATATTTTGTTTGGACAATTATTTTAATATTGTATCCCTTATTAAACTATGAGTTCCTGGAGAGCAGGGACTATTAAATTAAGGTTTTTTCCCCAGCTCTCAGTTTGTCTGAGGCAATGGCCAATCAATGACACATTAGTTGGTTAGAATTGAGGCAAAAAAAAAATAGTTCAACTTATCATTACAAAAATATCAGTGTAGCAGAGGAAGATTCTCAGAATTTCTGACCAGAACAGAAACCAATTGTTCTTTACACTCATTCTAAACCATAAAACCAATATAATCAATGTCTGCTGTTATATCCTTCCATGAATATTATATGAGGGAGAAATTTCTTGGAGCATAGTTTTTCAAATGATGTTTCATAATATTGAATCAACTCCTTTTTATTATGTATAAGTTCACATATTACAATAAGGATCCCTTTTCCCCCCTTATCTTTTAGTTAACTGTACAATTGCATAGATCTCTGGAATGTAACTTGCCAAAAGTGGCTGTCAATTCTCTTTTAATAATGTCTAAATCAAAAATATCTTTAAAGCATATGTAGATCAGCATTATAAAATTATTGTATAGATGGGAAAGTAGACATGGATGGATAATTCCGTCACTGATGGTATGGTAAATAGTAGTAGTAGTGATAGATATTCTCTGACTCTTTTAAATTGTTGATTTACCTGAAGGAATTCAATGAGGACTCTCTAGTTCTAAGATTCCAAAGTCACAGGACTTTGTATATTTGTGTGTCAGGATAGTGGATTTGGTTTGGGTGAGCAAGAGTTTGAATGGTAATTAGGGTTTTAAGACTATGGTCCACTTTACTTAGGATATGTACCCAAATTGATAGCTCATTATTTGTTTTAAAGCAATATGAAAGCCAAAGATAATTTCATGTAAATTCAAAGCTATTATGCAAGAAATATTCATCCATTATAAAGGTGTAGCTTAGGTAGTATTTACTTTAAGACCATATTAGAAAAGTGAAGCCAGGAAGTATCAATTTTATGTGTGAAATTTTGATTATTAGACATTTCCCTAGTCTCTTTCCCCTTAGTTCTCCCCTCTTAGGGAGAGTTTTGATATTCTAAAGAGAAATTAACATACCAACAGAAAATACAATAACAGTATGGACTGTGTCTTCCTTGATCAAAGTTAATTTAAGTATGTTGTGTGACTCTTTTGAAATATTGTCAATTTTTTATTACAGCTACAACTTTAAATAAATTTAGTTGCTCTGGCTTCCTAAAGAGAGAGTTGCTAAGGAAACCAAAAGCCAACCATATTGCCATCATATTCTATCCCCATGGAGTTCCATTATGGTCTATCAGTCATTTTGAGAGTGATAGATTCTGCAACATACAGAAATGGAAAATGTATCTTTTTTCCCTGTTAGAATATGTTTATGTAATATTTACCCATTGACATTAGAAGATAGCTCAATAAACCTCTACATCAATCATTATCTGCTAAAAATGAAAAAAAGGGAATAACTGACTCATAGAAAAGAATCAAATCTATGAAGATTCTGTTTCTAAGATTTTATTATTATGATAACCAAAATGAAAAATTATAATTTCCCATAAGGATTTCAGTAACCTATTTAGAAATAAGAGAATCACAATATTTTATTTACATTATAAAAAAGCAAATACTTTCCCTACCCCTGTAATAGCCACTGAATATTAAACATTAAAAAATAGGATAGAAGCTTGTCTCAGGAATATTTCTATTTGAGCTCCATCAAAAAGAATAAGAAGAATTAGAATAATAATGACACCAAATCAATGTCCTTTTAATGTACATTTTCAGAACTACAAACTAATATATATATAATAGATTTAGAAATATACTTATAAAAGGCCTTATAATATTAGCAAAATACAGGATTTATAACACTCAGGCATTGCCTCTTTCACTCACAAAATAAAGCAAGAGAAGAAAAGGACTGATTAGACATTTTAGAGAATAACAATAACATAAAAGGAAAAATTCTGTAGAAATGCTTTTAGAAATGAAAAGACAAAAATGATCACCACCAAACCAAAACATGACTCCCTCCTTCTCTAATTTCATCATAAAATAGTAAAAAGTGATACTAAGTATATGTTTATTTGTTGAATATAACCAAAATGGTTTGCCTTCAGATGGAACTTATGAAATAAGTATGATTGAGGAATGGAATAAAAAAGTAGTCTATGAGCAAAAACCAAATAAGCACAGGCATTGATAGATCAACAAAGAAGTACTAAACAGATTGCTGAATCATATGGGTTTGTTTATGGAAATGGAAGTATTCATGGTACCAATTTAGGACCAGTTTATTATCTTCTAGAAATGACGGGGAGGATTATCTTTAGAAAGTAACAATTGTGAAGCATGCTAAATCTACAAAAATTTACAACTTCTAAATAGTTAGCAAGATATGGCAGAGTGAATTGAATTATTCAATTGTTATCATTTGTAAGCCTATAGATAATGAATTTCCATATAAAAGATAAAGAACTTTACAATTTCTTAGAAATTCAGGAAATAAACTCCATTATAAATGAATCATTATCATAGAATTGTTACCCAAGGAGACCTGATCACAATACCAAGGCAAAGATGAGTACTAGTACTTGCATCAGCAGGGAGTCAAGGTCCCTTCCAGTGTAAAGACCAGAACACAGACCAAGGGAGCAGTGGCCACAAGTTTCCTCAAATCACACCATCTTGGAACCTCCAAAAACTTGCAGACCTCAAAATTTGTTCTAAAAACAGTTACATGTAAAAGCCTGAATTTGGGGGACAGATTTCCCCACTGCCTCATGTACAGAGAGACCAAAATTAATATAAAGTTCAAAGACAAGGCAGGAAAAATGAGCAAACAAAAAAAGGAAAGGACTAGAGCAAAGAAAACTGCTAGGGTAGAACAAGGCACAAACTCAGAAGAAGACAAGAATGTAAAAACAACTACAATCAAAATGCTAATTGAATCCAACCTATACTCCATGAATAGAACTCAGCCTTCTAAATGAGTTAGAAACCCAAAAGAGCTTTAACCAAGTGATTATGGTGACAGGGAAGATCAAAACATTATCTCAGAAGAAAAAGACTGTGACAAAATGCCTACCTGTGAAGCCTGAAAGGGGATTATGAATTGGTTATTTGGAAAAGTTCAAAAGGGATTTTAAAAAACAAATAAGAAAGGTAGAAGAAAAACTGGGAAAATAAATGAGTTCTATAAGAGAATTATGAAAAATTGTAAAAAGGAAGAACAAAAAATAACTGAAGAAAACTGTACCTTTAAAAGTAGAATTGGCAAAGGGAAAAGGAGATAAAAAAGTTAACTGAAGAAAATAAATGCATAAACAATAGAATTGGGCAAATAGAAATTAATGACTATAATACATCAAAAATCAAACAAAATCAAAGGACTAGAAAAAAATAGAAGAAAATACAAAGGAAAAATAACTTGTTTTGGGAGAAATAATTTAAGAATAATTTGACTACTAAAACTCCATTATCAAAAAAGAACCTAAACATTATCTTTTAGGAAATTATCAAGGAAACTGCCCTAATACAAAACAAGAGGATAAAATTGTCTTTGTAAGAATCCACCAATCACCTCCTGAAAGAGATCTCAAAAAGCAAATATAAGGAATATTGATGTCAAATTTGAGAATGATCAGTTAAAGGAGGAAATATAGCCAGCAGCCAGAAAGAAAAAATTCAAGTAACAAGGAATCACAGTCACAGGACATAGCAGTTCAAAATTACAGCATTAGAGCACCAGGAATTTGTTATTCAGGAAGGCAAAGGAGCTTGGATTACAACCAAATTTTTTTCATTAGAACTATCTATAATATTTATATTATTATGGTCATTTAATTAATAGTAAATAATACAAATCATTCCTCAACTGAAAAATGGTCAAATAATATGAACAGGCAGTTTACAGATATAGAAATTAGATCTATCCATAGCTATGTGAAAAAATGCTCTGTCAAAAAATGCTCTGTCATTATTATTCAGAAAAATGCAAATTAAAACAACTCTGAGCTACTACTTCATACCTTTAAGATTGACTAATATGACAGATAAGAAAAATAAATGTTGGAGGGGATATGGGAAAATAGGACACTAATGCATTGGAGTTGTAAACTAATGCATATAAAGTTCAAAGACAAGGCAGGAAAAAATGAGCAAACAAAAAAAAGGACTAGAGCATAGAAAACTACTAGGGCACAAACTCAAAATAAGACAAGAATGTGAAAAGAGATACAATCAAAATGCTAATTGAATCCAAGCCAAATTGTAAACTAATCCAGCCATTCTGGATTGCAATTTGGAACTATGCCCAAAGCAATAAAAGTGTGTCTACTCTTTGATTCAGCAATACCACTACCAACTATATTCCAAAGGGATAACAAAAAAGGGGAAAGAAACATCCAAAAGAGTATTCATAGCAACTCTTTTTTGTGTAAATTGAGGATGTGCCCATAAATTGGGGAATGGCTGAACAAATTGTGATATATAAATACAATGAAATATTATTGCTCTATAAGAAATAATGAACAGGCAGATTTCAGAAAAACCTGAAAAGACTTACATGAATGGAATCTGAGTGAAATGAGCAGAACCAGGAGAGCACTGCACATCTTAATAGCAACTTTGTGTGTTCGACAGCTATTTGTTAGTGGAAAATGCCATCTCTACCCAGAGAAAGAACTATACAATCTGAATGCAGATCAAAGCATATTATTTTCATCTGTTTATATTTTTTTGCTTTTACCTTCTTGTTGTTTTTCCCTTTTTTGTTATAATTCTTTTTCAAAGTTTAACTAATATGAAAATATGTATAATGTGATTTTATATATGTTACTGTTATCAGATTACTTGTTATTCTAGGGTGGGAGGAAAAGATGATGCTGAAAATTATCTTTACTTATAATTGGAAAAATAAGAAATAAAGTAATTTATTTTTCAAGATCAACTACCCAGAAAAAAAATTCCTTCCCAAATTATGGTGCTCAGAATGAATATAATAATCTAGATTACTTAGCCAGAAATACTGGGAATGGTTAGACTATATCCTCATTCCAACTTCTCTTAATATAGTCCTAAATCATAAAAAAAAATCCTGAGCCACTGGAATACAAGGATGTAAAAATAAAAAGGTATCAAAAGAACTTTATTTAAACAAAAAAGTACCCTTGCACATGAGAATCAAAATTTAGCAGTTTTTCACTACTTTCCGAAGTCTTAATAGTAAAAGCATTGATATTCTGTCACATTTTAAGAAGAAAAGTTTTAATTTGTTAAATGTATTGTCTACTAAGTGCTATGGAGAGATCCAAGAGAAATAGAGTACAGTTAAAGCATTTGAAAAAGATCTAATCTATTCATTAAAACAGGTAAAACAATTTTAAAACACTTCAAAATACCAAAATGTCAACATGTTGTTACATAAGTATCATTATGCTGCTTTTCAAGTGTTTTTAATATGTGTATCATTCATTATGGATATCACTTTGTGTCTTTTGTAGGAGAGCTACAGAAATATAATGAGTTGGGCTCAGAATTCTATGTGAGGAGATATGGTTGGATCAGATCTAAGAAACTGAACAGCATTCTCAATGATCCCAACATGCTCTCAACTACAAAAGCCAGTTGTCTCATTCTGAGCTACTGTGTTCAAAGAATCCCCATTGTTAGATACAAGGAGCCCATTCATGGTTGTTTTTTCTGCATAGGCTATATTTAAATATGGGCTAACTAGAGAAAATTGGTGATCTCTATCTAGGAATAAGAAGTCATAATTATTCTACAAGGTTCCACTGGATTCAGTACCATTCTGAACTGAAAGAAGTGGTGGTTGATAACAGGGGATTCCCTATGCAGAATGGGGCTCCTGTTAGTACAGGATGCATGTGTTTGCACACACAAAAAGACACAATTTTAAGAAGCTTCCAGAGACATAATTCCAGGGTAAAAATAATGATTTTATTAATAATTGCCAGCATCTTAATAAAAAACCAGTCTTTTGTTTACCTCTCACATCAAAGACAATCATGGTAATAGGCTCAAGGCAAGCCATTCTAACAGGATTGGCTGCCCCACCATTGAATAAGATCTGGATAGATGAGAAGGTTAGCTCAACCTTCAGAGACTGAAGTCTTGAAATGAAGATAAAAGAAAAAGGGGGAAATATGAATGTTTCCAAATAATTGATTATTATTAAGTATTTCTCTCAATACACACACATACACACAAAATGAAGGCAGGGTCAGGTGAAAATAGAAATTTTCATATAAAAGGAACTTGGATGAAACTCAACCTAGTTAAGGGTATATTTAGACCATGTTTTTCCAACACAGGGACAAGTACTAAAACATCTTCTTGATATGCTAAATATTTGCCTACGAAAGGAGCAAAGAACCCTGGATGGACCCACTTCCATAATATCTATTTCTTTCATACCTTTTCATATTTTGCATTGATTATGTCATTTGATCCTTAATAACAGAGATCAGAAGGAAAAAGAGATTCAATAATGTTAAATGTCTCACTCTGGACCACATAAGTGTCTAATCCAGGTCCTCGGGGTTTAATATATTACAATATATTACAAAATGAAAAAGTAACAGTCCAGACTAAAGTATATGTATGTTCCATCTATTTGGAATAAGAAATAGACCTGTTATTTCATTAGCATAAGACACTTTCAAATGGAGAAACTCCTTTTCCTCATCCCAAGTGACTTCTCTGCAGCTAATATGTAATAAGAGTTTTCCAGTGTCTGAAGAAGTTAAAAGATTTGACCAAGTTCACACAGTAATTTATGTGTCAAACTGGGTAGTGGGGAATTGAAGCCAGATCCTCCTGGCTCCAAGATTATCTTTAATTTTTTTAAAATGATATTATATTTTTTCAAATATATGTTATGAAAGTTTTCCAACATTCATCCATAGGCATATGTATATTTTTAAGTTACAAAATTTCCTCCCATCTTCCCTTCTCACCCCCTTCCCCTTAGTGATTGAACAGTCAGGTGAATCTTATACATACACATTTGTGTCAAACATGCTTACACATTAGTTATTTTTGGTATGAGGAATTATGATTAAGGGAAAGAGAAACTTTTTAAATTTTTTAAATTTATATTTAACTTAAAATTTTTTAAAAAGTCAGATTCTGAAGGAGTTTTTTATTTTTTTTTTTTGCTTCCTTTAGATGAGGATAGCATTGTTCATACCTGATCTAATAGATTTGTCCTAGCTTTCTGAACTGCTGAGAGGAGCTACATCTATTAAGGGTGATCAGCTCACAATGTTGTTGTTAATGTGTACAATGTTCTCTTGCTTCTACTCCCTTAACTCAGTTTCAGATCCTGTAATTCATTCCATATTTCTCTAGGGTCCAACCATTTATGGTTTCCTATAGAACCATAGTATTCCATAACATTCACATAGCATAACTTGCTAAACCATTCCCCAATGGATGCGCAATCCCTAAATTTCCAATTCTTTGCCTCTAAAAAAAAGAGCTGCTATGAATATTTTTAGAACATGTGAAACTTTTCCTATTTTTTTGATTCTTTCTGGATATAGGCCTAGTATTGGAATTTTTGGGTCAAAGGGTATGATGAGTTTTATTGTTCTTTGGGCATATTGCTCTCCAGAATGGTTGGATTAGTTCACAATCCTACCAGCAATGCATTCAAATCCCAATCCTCCCACAACCTGTCCAACATTGATCGTTTTCCCTTTTTGTCATCTCAGGTAACCAGATAGATATGAGGTGATACCTCATAGTTGTTTTAATTTGCATTTTTCTAATCAGTAATTTTTGGAGCATTTTTATATGATTATATATAGCTTTAATTTCTTAATCTATTCACATACTTTGGCCATTCATCAATTCAGGAATGATGTGTGACCTTATAAATTTGATGCAATTCTCTATATATTTTAGAAATGAGATCTTTATCAGAACTAGTTGTTAATATTGTTTCCCAGCTTTCTGCTTTCCTTTTAATTCTGACATTGATTTTATTAGTGCAACCCCTTTTTAATATAATATAGTCAAAATCATCCATTTTGCATTTACTCTATTACTTGCTTGATCATAAATGTGTTGCCTTTCCGTAGATCTGACAGGTAGAGAATTTCTCAGTGTATTAATTTATCTATAAAGTGTCACACTTTATGTCTAAATCCTGTACCCATTTTTGTATAGGGTGTGATATGTGGCTCTATGCCTAGAATTTGTTCTACTTGTTTCCAGTTATACCAGCAATTTTTGTCAAATCGTGAGTTCTTATCTCAGAAATTAATGCAAGACCATCTTTCTTTTTACTACAATATATTGCCTCTGTTTTTATTACTCATCCATGGCATAATATTTATTGTCAGGGCAACCTTAAGATTCATGAGTTACTTCTTAGAGTCTTTGAACTAGAAACTAGTATAGTAATACCGGATAAACTTAAAAAAAACTAGAGAAACAAGTTTTCCAGTTGATGTAAAGTTCTATCAAAACTGGGAACTGGGAATTAAAAATTTGAATCATGTATGGAAAATATAACAAATTAAGAGGAAACTTGACTATTTGAGAGGTCTTGTATTACAAATTAAAGTCACCTATAGTTTCAATTGTATTTTAGTTTAACAGGGGTCTGGTCAATAGAATCTTATTCTCTGAGCATATACTTTGTGCTCTGCCCATTGTCAATCCAATGTGGAAGAACCTAGAGATCTTGCTTCTAGAAAGGCATAATAATATGTAATAGAATGATCTTAATTTCTTATCCGGAGCACATGGAGATATTATGACTCTCCACTACTCCTACTATTTGAAGAAGAGAAATCTCTCAATTGACTGCTAAGATATTTTTTAATGTTTGAGTAAGAAGGGAAGGACTTTGGTTAGTTCTAGGTTGCAGAGAAACTTTGAGGCTTTGTCTTCTCATCTGTATCACCATAATCTAACTTGCAAGCTCATAACCCTGCTATACTGTCCCTCTCTATTCTGTCTGTGCTTTCAAAATACAACTAGAAATCTCAGTGGATAGAACACTTACTTGCACTCAAATTTCTGACCTTACTAAATGTGTGACAGAGGGCAAGTCACTTCACCTCTTTTCACCTCAATCACTACAGTTTCCTTGTCAAGAAAACCCCCAGGGTCCATGGAATATGAAGAATTAGACATGACTAACAACAATAATTCTTTCCTACCTTTTATGTGAAAGAGTAATGGTAACTTAATCTTCAAAGGTTTTGCATGGTTGGGGAAGCTAGATGGTACAGTGGATAGAGCACTGACCCTGGAATCAGTAGGACCTGAGTTCAAATCCAAACTCAGAAATTTATTAATTACCTAACTGTGTGAATTTGGGCAAGTTACTTAAATCCATTTCTTTGCAAAAATAAAAAAAAGTTTTGCATAGTAAAGGCCAGAAGTTCAGATACTAGAGTACCTCCATTATGCATCAACATATTTATTTGTTGTTTTTCTTCTATGTGGATTAGAAACATACAGATTCATGCTTTGAGGATGATCAGGGACTGTTATATTTAAATGAATGAAAGCATAACATTACTAGTGACTATTTTGAAGAGTCTATAGTCACTGAAGTGGTGCCCAAAGAATATAAGAGTCAACACATTCCCTATATTTAAAAAAAAATAAAAGATTTGACATAAGAACTTGTAGCTCTGTAAATGTCACTTCTATTTCTAGTGGAGCAAGTTTAGATGCACCTTCTCCAAATATCTCAAAGGATTACATGGACAATTCTTTATTCTTTTTTAAGGAAAGCAAAATATCTGTAAGCATGGGCTGATTTAAAGAAATCCTGTCAAATAAAATTGAATTCTTAAAGGGAAAAAATAATAGAACTGATATATAGAAAGAAGTAGATGCAATCAATTTTCTCTTTTTTTAGGGAAACTGATTCTAGTCAAAGAGAAATAGATGAGAAAATGTGGTAGAGTCTGGCAATGTATTATATTATAGAGTGCCTGAAAAGAGAGACAGCATGACATGATGGAAAGAACAATGAAAGCAGAATTAAGAACTCTGGAATTATATCACAGATCAGGCACTTATTAACTAAAACAGTGGCCAAGACACTTAAATTTCCTGAACCTCTGCTCCTCTCCAAAATGGGGATGTTTATATTTTCACTATTAGTATCACATGATTTTTGTAAGGAAAGTTCTTTCTAAAAATGCCATGTGAAAATGAGTATAAATTATTGTGTTTTAAACTGGAATATAATAAGCAGCAATTTTTAAGGGACAAAGGAAACATATCCTGGATTCAAATTCTGCTTTAGTGATTTGACCATAGGGCAGCTAGGTAGCAAAGTGAATAAAATGTTACACCTATATTCTGGAAGTTCAAATCTGGTCTTAGACACTTACTAAATGTGCAACTCTGGATAAATCACTAGACCTGTTTAACTCAGTTTCTTCATCTGTAAAAAGAGCTAGAAAAAATGGCAAGTCACTCCAGTAATTTTGCCAAGAAAACCCCAAATGAGTTAAAAGATTTGGACATGACTAAAGCCACTGAATATGACCATTAATTTTTCTGAACCTCAGATTGTTCCCTTAGATTTATTTCCAATTTTTAAATTTTCCTCTATGTTAAAAATCACAAATGTTTGACATATTTACTCCCAAAGTGATTAGTTCAAAAGCCAGGAATATTTATATGAGTGGTTCTTAACAATTATGATGTCATGGCTGGCTGATGAAACCTATAGATTCCTTTTTGTAATATTTTTTAAAAAATAAATAATTAAAGAAAATGCAAAATTATAGTTTGGGTTAATAAAAATGGAGATGCAATTCTTTCCCAACCAAATACATATTATGTGAAATCTATCCATAGGTCCCATATTAAGAAATGAAATTTTACTCTCAGCAGTTCAGAGAGCTAGGACAACTATATTAGACTGCCTATGGACAATGTTATCCCCATCCAGAGGAAGAAAAGCAAAACAAAGCAAAATAAACAATCCAACCCTTCAGAATCTGATAAGCACCTTATAAAAATTATTTCTTGTGTATCTGCAAACATGTCTATCAAAAATATGTATGTACAATGCTAACCTGTTTCCTGCTGAGGGGAGGAGGTGGGAAGGGAGGATGGAAGGAAATTTTATAACTTAAAAATATGCATGTTCATATGGATGAAAATAAATAAATAAAAATAAAGCACTAAAAAAACTATTCATCATACCAAAAAAAAATGAAGATTTAGGCAGCTACATGATGCTCTGCATTTTGAGTCAGAAAGATGTGAAATAAAATCCTTAGAAATCTATTACCTGTATGAACTTCAACAAGTCAATTAATCTCTGTTTGCCTCTAGTTGCTTCATCAATAAAATGGGAATAATGATAGTATATGCTCCCAGGATTGTTGTGAGGATAAAATGAGAAAATATTTACAAAATATTTTGCATACCTTAAAGTACTAATATAAATGCTAGTTATTATTATTAATTTCATCTTCTTGGGAGACAGAAGATGGAGGAATATTTTGATACAATGATTCCCATGTACCAATGGTCCTCAGTCTTAGAAAGTCTTTAACACTTGAGGGAAAATGGGCAAAAATAAATATCCTTAAATTAGAAATGATTTAGGTCAGACATAAGAAAGATGACTTATTAATTGTTAACTATTTTAATATAGCCAGTTGCTATAGAAAGTTATAACCTTGCATTGAAGGTTGTTAATAATAAGAATTATTCTTATTAGCATATTACGGTTTAAGTTTACCTTTAGTAGGGGAAGGGAAGAGTAATTTTTCTAAAATTTTCCTCCCATGTTCATAGTTTCAGTATTCTGCAGATAATACACCTCAGGCATCACCCCCCAGGTTGAGTAGGAATTTATGCCAGAGAAGAATAAATGAATGCTAATTTTATTCATTTTCCTACCAGGCAACTTCCAAAAGCATTGAATGGGGTAGGCATATTTTATAAAAAGTATGTAGAATATTATCTTTCTATATGGAGTGACATCTAAATTTCTGAGATAGTATTTGGGGTTTGTATCTGAGTAAAACCATAAATTAGAAGAGAAGGTTAAGTAAGTCCTTTTTATTCTACACACACACACACACACACACACACACACACACACACACACACACAGCACTATCATATACCTGAGGAATAGAGTCTGTTTTGAATTATCAGCTCATATGTGAGCATACAGAACTAATTTCAGTGAATCTGAAATAAGAGAAGTAAACAAATGAAAGAAAGAAAGTTATGTTGGGAAACTTGGAAAGATAACTTTTCATTATTGAATCATTAAGCATAAAAAATTAAAATTATAAGCAAGATTACTTCGGTTTTCTCCCTTGTTTTAAAATTTAGTTGATTATGATGTTGAAAATATTTACATCATTGTCTTGTCTACTTCCCTACAAGTCATCATTTCACTCATCCACTGCCCATCTTCTCAACAGACTGCAAGAGCAGTTTTCAAGAGAAGAAAATAATATAATGCTTTAATGAAAGAAACTATGAAGACAGATTCATAGAACTTGGATAGAATAAAAATATTGTGTATTCCAAAGCTTTGCATATTAAACTCTTTTGTTTAACATCCCAAATAAGTAAAAAAATGCAGTATTATTCAATAAATATCTGTTATTTCTTTGAAACCACAGACACTGTCATTATTATGTGATCTTGCAAAAATATAGACACTATAATGCCTTTTGGAAGAAATAGATTGCATGGAAATACTATAGAGAAAAGATTGAAATATTTAGTATTTGAGCTACAAATTCATTCAGACATGAAGCATTGAAGTAGCAAATATTAATTAGTGAATCAGTGGTCTATTGTAAGCTAAAAGTTTCTAGATATGGAAGAATTCAGAAAATAAGCAGGTGCAGGTTCTGAGTGGGAAGAGGAAGAGGAAGAATGTTTACAACAGAAATGGCCTGTCACAATGAAGGCTAAGACCAGAATACCAGAGGTACATATAGCCACAAACAATATTCCTTTCTCTTCTCCTTTACTTTATCAAAATCTTAGAAAAAAATATTTACTATGAAGAAAGATCTTATTTTACTTCCTCTGCTTCCATATAAGCAATTCATCAAGAAACAGCTTAGAATCCATTTGGTAACCACAACATTATGGTGAAATTATTCGTTTCAAGGTTACTAATGAACTCTCATTACAAAATCTGGTAAGTTTTTTCTCAATCATCATCTTGAAAACCCCAAAGCTTTTGATACCTTCAAAAGCTCCTCTTCCAGGACTCATCCCTTGAGCTTCTGCAGCACATTTCTCTCCTGGTTTTCCACAATTTAATTTCCTCATTTAATTCATTAATGAATGAATGATTCATCATCCATTTCCTATCCTCCTCAAAGTCTCAGGTCTGGGTCATTTTCCCTTAATCTTCTACAATCTTTTTTCTTTACAGATAGTCTACACATTTGATTCTCAAATGGATATATTGAAATCCATTTTCATCTGTCTCCTGAATTCTAATCCTGCATTGCCATCTGCCTTCTGGACATCAATAATTAGAGTCCCCAAAGGAATCTTAAACTCACTATCTCCAGAGTGAAACTGATTAGCTTCCACCCTGTCAAATTTATCCATCTAAACTTCTCTATTTCTGTTGCAAGCACACTAGTCAACCTGATTAATGATCTCAGTCATCATTAACTTTTCCTTTTCCTTCACTTTCTTCACTTTATGCCTGATTAGTTACCAAATCTTACACAATTTAATCCTTGTGACATTTCTCTATTCATACTGTAACCTCCATAGTTCATCTCTTTTCTAACCTATTATGATAGTTTCCTGCTTTTTTCCCCCTGGTTCAAGTTCCTTCTCTCTTCATTTCATCCTTTCATCTAAAATAATCTTTCTGATTCATAGATATAACTATTCCCCTCTATGTTTACACTTAAAATTTTTTGGCTAAAATACATTGCTTCAAGTATAAACTATAAATTCCTTAAGTTGGCATTTAAGATCCTTCAAAATCCATCTTTAATCTACCTCTCCAGACCTATTTCCCATTGCTTGTCTTTGTATATTCTGTGTTCCAACAAATCACCACATGCTACCTGAATTTGAGAGAACTTGTACAGATGATATCTCTTACCTAGAATGGATTCCCTCATTTTCTATGCCTCTCAGAATTTTCAGAAGTTCTGGTCAATTCCTTTCCATTGAAGCCTTCCCTTCTTCTTCCAGTTGTTACTATTCTCTGATGCTTTGAATTAAGTTGGATTTACTTAATTGTGTATATATATGGTATGCCTTCCAGAAGAATGGTAACACCTTCAGAGAAAAAGAACTGTTTTATTTGTGTTCATAGATTCCCAGTTTCTAGGGAAAGTATTGAACATAGTAGGGTTTTATGAAAAATCTGTTGAATTGACTTTTAGATAGCTTACTATCCTTAAAATATCAATGAACCTGAAGATGGAGAAACTGAATCCAAAAAGGGAGCATGACATTTAGTAATAAGAACCTTATCACTTATTTTCTCTAAGATTTAGTTTTTTTGTTTGTGATATGAAGATAATATGTGTACTACCTAACTCATATGGATAGCGTCAGGAAAATATTTAATTTGCTATAAAAATATCCCTTATAGGGGGAGGAGCCAAGATGGCAGCAGGAGAAGAGTCTCTCTTAGCTGGTCTCTCCAAACTATTTCAAAAACCTTAAAATTATGACTCTAACTAAAATTTTTGAACCCACAGAAAGATCCAGTAAGGCAGTTCTCCAACCCAAGATAACCTGGAAAATAGTGGGAAAAACTCTGTTCCACAGGGTTGGAGAGATGGTACCACCCCAGAGAAAAGGAATTTCAGACTCTTGGCAATAGCCCTAGGACACCTGGGAGCAGTGGTTCTGGGCAGTGGCTCCAGACAGCAGAGACTGTTTCCTGACTTGTACCCCAGGGAGCACCAAGCACAACTTAGAAGATCATCAGGGATACCTCCACCAGAGCGAGCACAAAGCCCAGGCCCTCAGCACAGCCTTGGCACTCAGTGCAGCCCAGGCCCTTGGCAAAGCTGCTCCAGCCCCGATACAGAAAATGGAAGCAGGCTGGTGGAGTCACCCAGCAGGAGCCTCCCAACAGCTTCTCCCTGAGTGCTCAGACCACTGAAGGTAAGGGAGTGGAGGGAGACTGCTGAGTTCTGTCCTCTGCCCTAGGACAGGGCTCTGGGGCTTTGACTACATTCAGACCCTGGTCACAGTCTAGGCCATCCATAGAGCAGCCCCCACCCCAGCCCAGTGACAGAGTGGGTGAACTTGTGGTCATTCACAGACCAGGAGAGAGGTCAGAACCTCACACACACTGAGGTCCTTGCTGGGGGATGTCCCAAGAATACTCAAAAGCTCAGGAAGCACCACAAAACCAGGCATAGGCTGGGGAAATGAGTAAACAGAAAAAAAAGGAACCTAACCATAGGCCATTACTTTGGTCTCATGAAGAACGAAAATACTCAATCTGAAGATGATAAAGTCCAAGCTTCTTCTTCTAAAGACTACAAGAAATATAGAAGTTGGGCTCAGTCTATGATAGGGATCAAAAAAGATTTTGAAAATCAATTAAGGGAGGTAGAAGAAAAATTGGGGAAAAAATGAGAGAGATGCAGGAAAAACATGAAAACAAAGTCAGCAGCTTATTCAAAGAGATCCAAAAATTGCTGAAGAAAATAACATGTTGAAAACCAGTTTAGGTCAAATGAATAAAACAGTTCAAAAAGTTATTGAGGAGAATAATGCTTAAACTAAAAGCAGAATTGGCCAGATGGAAAAGGAGATAAGAAAGCTCACTGAGGAAAACAAATCCTTCAGATATAGAATGGAGCTAAAGGAAGCTGATGACTTTGTGAGAAATTAAGACACAATAGTTCAACACCAAAAGAATGAAACATTAGAAGAAAATGTGAAACATCTCCTTAAATAAACAACTGATCTGGACAACAAATCCAGGAAAGATAATTTAAAAGTTGTTGGTATACCTGAAAGTCTTGATCAGGAAAAGAGCCTTGACCTCATTGTTTAAAGAATTCCTACAGGAAAATTGCCCTGATATCCTAGAATCAGAGGATAAAATAGAAATTGAGAGAATACACTGATCTCCCCCCAGAAAGAGATCCAAAAACACAACTCCCAGGAATATTATAGCCAAGTTTCAGAGCTCCCAAGTTGAAGAGAAAATAATTACAAGCAGACAGAAGGACACAATTCAAATATTGTGGAGCTGCAGTCAGGATCACACAGGACTTAGCAGCAACTACATTAAGGGCTCATAGGGCTTAGAATATAATATTCCAGAAGGCAAAAGAACTTGGAATGCAACTGAGAATCAACTACCCAGAAAAACTGAACATCCTATTCCAGGGGAAAAGATGGACTTTCAATGAAACAGGGCAATTTCGAAAGTCCTGTTAAAACTACCAGAACTGAACAGAAAGTTTGACCTTCAAGTACAGGACTCAAGTGAAGCATAGAGAGTGGAGAAGAAGGGTAAATTATGAGGGACTTAATGATGACGAGCTGCATGTATTCCTGCATGGAAAAATGATACTGATAATACTCATATTTATTTATCTATCATTTAATAGAGCAGGTAGAAGGAGCTTTTATAGATGAGGCACAAGAGAGAGCTGAATTTGAAAATATATTATAAAAATGGAGTCAATGACCAAAAGGGAAATGTACTGAGAATAAGAGAGAAGAGAGGTAGAATAGGCTAAGATATTTCATATAAAAAATATTTTATGTAGCTTTTACAATGGTACAGAAGGGGGAAGGTGAGGGCTCAAAGAGGAAACAGCATACATACTCAATAGGGTATAAACATCTAGAGGAAAAAGGAGAGAAGGGGAGGGGGAGGGGAGGGGATGGGATGATAGAGGAGAGGGTAGATCATAGGGGAGAGTAGTCAGATATAACGCATTTTCTTTTTTCTTTTTTTGCAAGGTGGTAGGATTGGGTGGCCATTCTAGGACTATGGGACCAAGTAGTTGTTGGGTCTCTGGGGTGGGATGTGGGCTTGGGGCCCCAGGGCCAGTGCTCTGTCTGCTGCACCACTTGGCTGTCCCAAGGAACATTGTTGAAGAAGGAGAGAGAAAATATAATAGATGATAGTGAGGAGGAATGGACAGAGGGAATTGCAATCAGCAACAGCAACTGTGGAAAAATATGGAAGTAACTTCTGTGATGGATTTATGATAAAGAATGTGATCCACCCAAGACTGAGCTGATGGTAGCAGAATATAGACTGAAACACATTTTTTTTTCTCTTTCTCTTACTTTATTTCTCATGAGGTTTCATATTTCAGTGGGGGGCTATTATGTTTACTCTTAAGAATATTTTAATAATGTGTAAATAAAGGAAAAATGTGCCCCCCACAAAAAAAGAAACCAGGAGGGATGGGAATTCAGGGAAGCCTGGAAGGATTTGCACCAACTGATGCTGAGTGAGATGAGCAGAACTAGAAAAGCAATGTACACCCTAACAGCAACATGGGAGTGATGATCAACCTTAATGGATTTGCTCATACCAACAGGGCAACAATCAGGCACAAATTTGGAATATCTGTGATGGATAATTCCATCTGTATCCTAAGAAAAAATTGTGGAGTTTGCACAAAGAACAAAGACTACACCTTTAATTTTAAAAAAAAAAAATGTTATCTCATTATGTAATTCTGCTATACCTCATACTTTATGGTTCTTCCATAAGGATATAATTTCTCTCTCATTACATTCCACTTAGCTTAATGTATATCATGGAAACAATGTAAAGACCACCAAACTGCCTTCTGTGGGGGTGGGGGGGTGGGGAGAGGGAAGCAAGATGGGGGGAAGTGTAAAATTAAAAATAAGTAAAATCTTTCAAAAAAAGAAAAGAAAAAATAATATCCCTTATATTATTCTGTATGCTAAAGAGATGGGGTGAGTTAGTGAATTAAGAGTTTGGCAATAAAACAATTTTTACCTTTGTGATTCCAGTGCCTCAAGCAATTCGCTAAGCCACTAATTTGCAAAATAATTGCATGGGGAACCTAGGTGGCTTAGTGGATAAAGCACTGGCCCTGGAGTCAGGAGTACCTGGGTTCAAATCAGGTCTCAGACAATAATTACCTAGCTGTGTGGCCTTGGGCAAGCAACTTAACCCTATTTCCCTTGCAAAAAAAATAAAATAAAATAAAAATAATTGCTGTACTACATTGGTGATGGGAATTTCCATGCTGGGAACTCTTCATACAGACATGGTAAACAGTTTTGACAAGTCATCATTATAGAGGAACAAAGATTAAGCCTACTCAAGCCAGACAAGTGTTTAACTTAAAAAAATAGAGAATAAGACCCACATTTTGGGCATGGCTAATGTAAGAATTTGTTTTTCTAGACCATGCATTATTTATTAAAAGAGTTTTTTTTTATTCTTCAGTTATGGAGAGGGAAAGAAGAAAGAGAAAAACAAATGCTGTTTCATTTGAAAAATAATTAGTGTTGACTTAGAAGCTACATTTGGACTTCTGCATGTTTCTAGGTGGCTTTCTGAGCTTTCTAGAAACAACAGTGTCCAGTCCAAGGGAATGGTGGAAAGTATATTAGTCTTGGAATGAGGACTTAGGATCAAATCCTATCTCTGTAATTAAAAGCAGTGTACTCAGGATAAAAGACAACTCTAAAACTTTAAGTTGCAAAGAAGTGGTCAACCTGCTTTAATAGAGGGTCAAATTATTTGTATTTATAAAATCATTGTCCTAGACGATCCTCCCCAAAAAAGAAATAAACTGCATTATGAACATGAGAGGCAACTAAATTGTGTGCCTGTGATTTTATTATATTATCTCAATCCAATTTTCATCATCCTAGTCAGAGGAAATGATAAGCTAGGAGCAATGAACTGAGTCTCCCCTAAGGCATGGGAAAGCTGCAAGTCATGTCTTTTATTGCCCCAGAGATAGATAAATTTGGTATGTGGGAGGGAGGATTTGGTAATCAATAGGATAGAGGAGGTTTGAGTGACCAATAGGACAGAGTCTATCATCAGGGCTTATGTGACACTGGATGGCAGATTTGTATGCTTGTGCAGAATTTTCCATGTTCCACTCACAAAACACACCACAGCACATCATATACCCACCTCACTTACACATGTGACTAAACTCCATATATGTAAAATATCTAAGTTCTGAAGGTTTCTGTGTATGTAACTCACCCAATCTGAGTTTCTTATCCTTTAGGACATCTGTAGTCTGTGACATTTGACCATTGATTGGATCAGTATATTATTACCAAAAAAGTCCTTCAGAAAGAGATAAAAAAGAGAAATCTGTTTAAAATAACTGTAAACAATATAGATTAAAGAAATGGTAAAAATTGTTTTCACATATATTTGGAGAGCCAAGATGGTGGCATGAGGACAGGTATCCCCAAAATCTCCAAAAGTCATGAAATTATGACTCTAACCATATTTTAGAGAGGAAGGACCCACAGAAAGACTGAATGCAGCACTTTCCCTGTCCAAGACAGCTTAGTAGACCCTTATGAAAAGTCTGATCTACCAGGACCAGAGATTGGGAAAAAACCCCAGCACAGCCAGACTGTAGCTGTACCAGTCTGTGCAGGAATAAACAAATTCCAAGCCTCTAGGAACAGTCCACAGGGTGCCTGGGTCCCTGTGCGCATCTAGGTCTGTGACAGTGGGAGTGGGAGCAGTATCTGGGAATATTTTCCCAGAGAGCACTGGAAACAAATTGAGCTTTGGCCAAAGAACTCTGCCACACCAGAGTGAGTACGGAGTCAAGTCCAGCACCGACCTCTGGGCACCCCTGCCTTAGAAACCTGCAGAGCCATCCAGCAACTGCTTCCAGAGCCCTCAGCCCATAGATGGTAAGGAGGTGACAGCAAAGATCTCTCTTCTTTCCCTGGGGTAAGATTGCTGCTTTGCACACACTCAGATCCAGGGCCCAGTCTGATCCCCATACTACCATAGGGGAACAGAGACCCTCCTCATAGCTCCAGGGTAGAGAGGGATGCTTAGGGTTATCCACAGACCAGAACACAGGTCAGGGAGAAATCAGAGCCTCTCATAAGACATGAAGGAATTGGGGTCCCTGGAGGTGTCCCAAACTCCCCCCCCCAAAAAAAAAGCTTTGGAAGTGCAATAAATCAGTCAAAGGCTGAGAAAATGAGTAAGCAACAGGAAAAAGAAGACTCTGACCATAGAAAATTATTTTAATCTCATGGAGGATTAAAATATATGCTCAAAGTTTCTGTATCCAAAGCCTCCAAGAGAAATAGGCTATGAAAGAGCTCAGAAAAGACTTTGAAAAGCAAGTAAGGAAAGTAGAGGAAAAATTGGAAAGAGAAATAAGAGTGATATAGGTAAATCATGGAAATCAAATCAGCAGTTTGGTCAAGGAGGTACAAAAAAAAAATACCAAAGAAAATAACATGTTAAAATTCAGTGTAGGTGAAATAGAAAAAGCAGTCCAAAAGACAAATGAGGAGAATAACTTAAAAAGCAGAATGGGCCAGTTGGAAAAGGAGTTTTAAAAGCTCTCTCTAGAAAACAACTCCTTCAAATGTAAAATGGAGATAAAGAAAGCTGATGACTCTGCAAGAAATCAAAAAAACAATAAAACGACACCAAAAGAATGAAAAATTAGAAGAGAATGTGTAATAACTCATTGGGAAAACAACCAACTTGGAAAACAGATTCAGGATAGATAATTTAAAAAAAAAATTATTGGGGCACCTGAAAGTCATGATCTGGAAAAGAGCCTAGACTTCTTTTTTTTTTTTCCTAGACTTCATTTCAAAGAAATAATCCAGAAAAATTGTCCTGAGATCCTAGAAGCAGAGGATAAAATAGAAATTGATGGAATCCACTGATCACTTCCTGAAAGAGATCCCACCCCATAAAAAAGTTCCCAGGAATATTATAAATAAGTTCAAATATTCCCAAGTCAAAGAAAAAATACTTCAAGCAGACAGAAAGAAACAATTCAACTACCGTGAAGTCAGGATTACATAAGATTTAACAGCATCTATATTAAGAGCTCATGGGGCTTGGAATATGATATTATGAAAGGCAAAAGAGCTTGGGTTGCAACTGAGAATCCTCTTTTGGGGAAAATGAAAACATTCAATGAAACAAGGGACTTTCAAACTTTCTTGCTGAAATGACCAGATTTGAACAGAAAGTCTAATCTCCAAGTACAAGACTAAGAGAGAGTGGGCAGTAAGAACTAATCATGGGAAGAAGATAATGATAACAGGAGGGAGTTGAATATAATGGTCTAATATAATATAAAGATGGAAAGTGCTGGGGAAAAGGAAAAGGAAAGGTAGAATGGGCTAAGATATTTCACATAAGAGTCAAGAAAATGCTTTTGCAATGGAGTGGAAGGGAGGAAGGTGAGGGGGAATGAGGGAGCCTTCATTCTCATTATAAATGACTCAGGAAATAACATTTACATTCAATAGGGTATAGAAATCTATGTAACCCTAGAGGAAAAATGAAAGGAAAGGTATGGGATATGGGGGACAGGAAAGGGAGCAGGGATATAGGTGATGGAACAAAGGGAAGTCTGTGGGAGAAGGTAAGTCAGACACAACATATTTCTGAGGAGGGACAGGGTGAAAGAAGAGAAATAATAGAATAAATGGGAGTGAGGTGGAATAGAATGTATGGTAATACAGTAAACAATGGCAACTGTGGGAAAAGATATTGAAGCAACCTCTCTGATGGACTTAGGATAAAGAATGTAACCCATCCAGGAGAAAGAGCCAATGATATATGAATACAGACTGAAGTATACTGTTTTCCTCACTTCATTTCTCTTGAGGTTTCTATACATTTCTGGGGATGGGAGGGTTATATTTACTTTCATAATAAGAATACTGTGATAATGCAGAAAGAAAGAAAGAATTGACTGAGAGTGATTGGGCAGAGTGTTATTCAGTTTCTCAATTAGAAAAAAAATCATAGGATGACTATATTTTGGCCTTTTTGTTAATAATAATTTCATTCCCCTCTCCAAATAAGATATATGGAAAATTTCAAGGAACTTATTTTAGTCCCTATATTAGATACTTTGGAAACAGTCAGTACTAACAAGTAATTATTTTCAGGGACCAAAGGTGAAATCCACTATCCATTTTATGCCCAGAGAAATGATGGAGTTAATACACAGAATGAATTTTTGGACATGGTCAATGTGAGAATTTGTTTTGCTGATTGTTGGGCATTTGTTAATAAATCATTTTTTTCTCTTTTTTTTCTTTTTCATTGTGAGGAGGGAATAAAGAAAGAAAATAAATGCTTGCTAATAAGAAAAAACTTTAAAAAATATTTCTTTTGAAAAACAATCAGTATTGTCTTAGGAGTTGTAATTTGGGTTGCTAAATGCTTCCAGGTGGTCCTCCAAGCTTCCAGAAAACCAGAATGTCCACAGCTGCCTTTGGGGTACAATTAAGTACTGGGATAGGTCTAGACAATTTGTCCAAAAGATACTACTTACTACAAAAGGTGGTTGTTAAATTTTGAAGGACTTTAAAGACACTTTGGGAGCTTTTGACAAAAGATAAAGGTCCTTATGAACCCATTGTATTTAACTTCTCACATTGCCTACAAATATAGTTAAGCACTCTGGAATGAGTAGTTGCTTTTTTGTTTTTACATACCTCATCCAGATGTTAAAACATGTTATTTTTAATAGTAAATTTGAAGACAGCTAGGCTTTGAAGTATATAGTGTTGAAACTGAAATTTCAAAGATGTGAATTCAAATCTTTCCTCAGGTAAGTCACTTAAACCCTCTCTAAGCCTCAGTTTTCTCATCTGTAAAATAGCAATAAGAATGACATTATAACAACAGTGCCTATAATAAGAGCCTCATAGATTTAGTGCGAAGATTCAGTAAAATCAAATAACACCAAAGTTGTAATGCAGTCAAAAAACCTTAAATTTCCAATAAGACTTTTTAGAATACTCTGTATAAAATAGAATATATGACAGCAAAGTTCTGTGGTTTGCTTCTGTGGTTGTTTTGCTGTATGGCTAAAATAAATGGATCTTAAACATATACACTTAACAATAGAATTGGTGATAATGTTTGTCCTTAATTATCAAAGAAGATCAGATGACCATAAAATCAGGGAGGTGATGCCATGACAAGCACATGAATTGGATTCTATCCTACTCCCAATATTAGACTAGATTTTGTTTTGTTGTGTTGTGTTTTTACCATCCCAGTGCCATTTGCCCTTTACTTCTCAGCCATTTTCAATATCTCAGCACCTAGGTAGTACAATGAATAGAGTTCATTAGTAGAAGTTTGGTTTCAGACACTTTCTAGCTATGTGAACCATGGTAAGTTAATTCACCCTGTCATTTATTAACCGTAAAATAAACTGAAGAAGGAAGTGGCAAACAACTCCAGCATCTTTGCCAATAAAACCCTAAATGGGTTCACAAAGAATTGGGCATCCCTGAAACAACTGAACTTAATATTAGGGTGCTGCTTAACGGCAGCAACTAATCTATGCTTTCTCTGTTCCATACCACAGGAAGCAAATTACATTATTACTAAGGCAATTACACTGTTTTATTTTCAAACCAATGGGATAATAAAGTTGGTAGATGCCCATGTACCATATTTCAGGGTATCATAAAAGTTTGAGTTGGAAAAAATTTTCAAAAAGAGCTGGGAAGAAGATGTGGGGGGGGCAGATCCAAGATGACAGCAAGAGAGGATCCTCTCCTAGGTGCTCTCTCATAAAACTTCTAAACTAAGGACTCTAAATTTTCAAGAGACAGAACCCACAGAGGGACCCAGTGAGGCAGTTCTCCTACTCAAGGTAACCTGGAAAAGAGCAGAAAGGCTTTGTTCTGTGGGGTTGGAGTGGCAGCCCACCAGAGGGGTGGCCCACCAGAGCGAAAGAACTTCAGCCTCCTGGAGGCAGCCCCAGGGTTCTGGGAGCTATGGCTCACAGCAGCAGGGGAGTCTCCTGAGCTGCACCCCAGGGAGAACCGGGTACAAAGTGGGGGAACAGCTGGGACCTCTGCCAGAGTGAGCCCATGAAGCCCAGCCCCCAGGGTACACAGAGAACAGAGTGGCCCAGGCAGTCCAGATCCAGGAAACAGAAGCAGGCAGAGCAGGTAAGCAGGAGCCCCCAGGGCATGAGCCCATTTAACCTAGGGAGGGGATTGAAGAGAGAAAGACTACTGAGCTCTGCCACTGGAACAGGACTCTGGGGTTCTGACCACATTCAGATCCTGATTGCAGTCTAGGCCCCCCCATAGAACAGCAGGGCCCCCCCACCCCCACCTCAGCCCTGTGGAAGAGGGGGATGCATATGGTCATTCACAGACCAGGAGGGAGGATAGAGACTCACACACTGAGATCCTTGTGGGAGTGTCCCAAAAGCTCAGGGAGCACCCCCAAAACAGGCTAAGGCTGGGAAAATGAGCAAGCAGAGAAACAAGAGGAATACCATTGAGAAATATTTAGCCTGTGAGCCCAGGAAAGATCAAAACACTTAGTCTGAGGATAAGGAAGCACAAGCTCCTGCACCTAAAGACTCCAAGAAAAAACAGAAATTGGGCTCAGGCTATGACAGAGCTCAAAAAAGACTTTGAAAATCAAATGAAGGCGTTAGAGGGGAAAATTGGGAAAAGAAATGAGAGAGATGCAGGAAAAACATGAAAATGAAGTCAGCAGCTTAGTCAAGGAAATCCAAAAAAATGCTGAAGAAATTAGCATGCTAAAATCCAGCTTAGGTCAAATGGATAAAACAGTTCAAAAAGTTCTTGAGGAGAAGAATGCTTTAAAAAGCAAAATTGGCCAGATGGAAACAGAGATAAGAAAGCTCTCTGAGGAGAACAAATCCTTCAAAGAACATAACCCAGGGAGGTTGCTGAATTTACCAGAAATCAGGACTCAAAACTTCAAAACCAAAAGAATGAAAAATTAGAAGAAAATGTGAAACATCTCATTGAAAAACCAACTGATATGGAAAACAGATTTAGGAAAGATAATTTAAAAATTATTGGGATACCTGAAAGTCATGATCAGGAAAAGTGCCTTGACATCATTTTCAAAGAATTACTACAGGAAAATTGCCATTATATCCTAGAAGTAGAGGGCAAAATAGAAATGGAGAGAATGAACCAATCTCCCCGAGAAAGAGATCCAAAAAAAAACAACCCCCGGGAATATTATAGCCAAGTTCCAGAACTCCTAAGTCAAAAAGAAAATATTATAAGCAGCCAGAAGGACACAACTCAAATATCTTGGAACTGCAGTCAGGATCACACAGGACTTAGCAGCAACTACATTAAAAGCTCATAGAGCTTGGAATATAATATTCTGGAAGACAAAAGAGCTTAGAATGCAACTGAGAATCAACTACCCAGGAAGGCTGAATGTCCTCTTCCAGGGAAAAAGATGGACTTTCAATGAACCTGGGGCATTTCAAATGTTCATGTTGGAATGGCAAGAGCTGAACAGAAGGTTTGATCTTCAGATACAGGACTCAGGTGAAGCATAGAAAGTGGAGGAGAAGAGGAAAATATGAGGGATTTAATGATGATGAACTACATGTCCTCCTGTATCGAAAAAAATGACACTGAAAATATATGAAACTTCTCAATTAACAGAGCAGGTAGAAGGAGATTTTATAGATGAAGCACAGGAGAAAGCTGAATTTGAAGATAAAATATGATGTAAAACCGGAGTCAATAGAAAAAAGGGAAGTGTAATGGGAGAAAGAAAAAGGAGAGGGGGAATAGGCCAAAATATTTCATGTAATAAGATTTTTATTTATTACAATGAGCTATTGCAATGATATGGAAGTGGGGAGGCAAGGGGGAATGAGGGAATCTTCTCTCTCATCAGAGGTGGCTAGGAGTGGAAACAGCATATATACTCAATGGGGATAGACATCTGGAGTAAGAAGGAGAGAGAGGGGGACAGGGGAAGAGATGGGGATGTGAATGAAGGAGGAGAGGATGGACCATGGGGAGAGAGTGGTCAGATACAGCACATTTTCTTTTTTACTTCTTGCAAAGGGCTGGGATTGGATGGCCTGTCCAGGACCATAGGGCCAGGTGGATGCTGGGCCTAAGGGGTGGTATTGGGGCTTGGGACCTCTTGGCCCCAGGGCCAGAGATTTGTCTGCTGTGCCACTCAGCTACCATACGGCAGAGACAGAGTGAAAGGAGAGAGAAAATATAGTACATGGTAGTGGAGAAATACGAAAGGAGGGAGTTGCAATCAGCAATGATGAAGGTGGAAAAATATGGAAGTAACTTTTGTGATGGACTTATCATAAAAAATGTGATCCACCCGTGACAGAATTGGTTGTGTTGGAACACAAACTGATGCATATTTTTTATTATTATTATTTGGCAGGGGTGCAGAGCAAATTGGCCTGGGTGGCCTGCCTGGGGCTGCATAGCAGGGTGAGCGTTGGGTGTCTGAGGCCAGATTTGGACCTGGTTGCTCCTGGCTCAGGGGCCAGGGCTCTGCCTGCCACCCAGCCACCCCTACTATTATTACTATTTTATTTTATTTTAGGCCTTTTTTTTCTTTTTTTGGTTTTTGCAGGTCAGTGGGGTTGGGGTGGCTTGCATGTCACATGGCTGGGTGATTGTTGGGTGTACGGGGCCAGATGTGGGCTCCGGTGCTCCTGGCTCCAGGTCTGCTGCTCTGTCCACTGTGCCACCTGGCCATACCTACAATTATTACTATTATTTTTTAATTTTAATTTTAATTTTTTTCTCTCCCCTTTACTTTATCACACAAGCAAGTCTGTATTTTTTTGGGGGAGGGGCTATTTTGTTTATTCTTAAACAAGAATATTTTATTAATGTATAAAAAACATTATTTGTACAAAATGAGAATGAATAAATATTAAATAAAAAAATGAAAAGAAGAAAAAAAAAGAAACTGCAGGGGCAGCTAGGTGGTGCAGTGGATGGAGTGCCTGTCCTGGAGTCAGGAGTACCTGAGTTCAGGTCGGGCCTCATACATTTACTAATTACCTAGCTGTGTGGCCTTGGGCAGGTCACTTAACCCCATTCCCTTGCAAGGGCTTTAAAAAAAAAAGAAACTGCAGTCAATGAGTACAGCAATCTACTATTTGACAAACCCAAAGACATCAGCCAGCTGCTGGGATAAGAACTCTCTGACAAAAATTGTTGGGAGGGATGGCTGCATTACACAGTGGATAGAACACCAGCCCTGGAGTCAGGAGTACTTGAGTTCAAATCCAGCCTAGCTGTGTGGCCTTGGGCAGGCCACTTAAACCCATTTGCCTTGCAAAAAAAAAAAAAAAAAAAAAACAACCTAAAAATATTTGTTGGGAAAACTGGAAAATAGTATGGTAAAAACTAAGCATAGATCCACATCTCACACCCTATAACTTACTGTTGTTAGTCTAAGTCCTGGCTTAGAGGTGAGGCAACTTGGTTTGGTAGAAAGAAAACTAGATCTTGACGGCAAAAATGAGGCTCCTGGTACATCACTGAAGGGAGAAGCCATGTGGCCCATCAGTCTGAGGATTGCCACAAGTGGCTGTCTATTCCTGGGAATGTGGAGAGAACAACCTTGCCAAGGTGAATGTAGATTCTCTTGACCCATCCCCATCCTGATAACTAAAACCTGGCAAATTATGGGGCTGGCATCATCCTGTTATACAATTGACTGCCTATGATTTGTACCCAAAATCATTAGTTCTTTCTCTTCATATAGTAATTTCAATGGATAAGGGCAAATGTTAAAGAACATGAACCTTTTTGATGATTTTTTAAAAAAAGTTATACATTCTGCTATAGTGAGACATCATCTGAATCACAAATAATAGAAACCATGAAGCATAGCAGGTGGGTTATTTAGTTTAGAAGAGACCACCCTATAACATTATTTCATTATGTTAATATGATTCATGGGAGATATCACTTAGTGAAAAATGTGACACAGTTTTCAAAATTGGATTAAGAATTTTATGTATAATTTTTTTTTTGAAATAGCTATCTCATAATATTAAGAGAAATAGACTCGTTTTCCAATTCAGGCCCTTATGATGCAATAATTGAAATTCTTTGAAGTTTCAGGTGAAAAAAAGAGCTGGGAATAACCAAAGATGATAATCAAAAGTTAACTTTCCTTCTACTCCTTCAGATAGCAGAAGGAATTTTATTCAGAAGCAAATGATTGTCTTTTAGTGTTTAAAACCACAGGGAGAGAGTAGCTAGGTATTGATAGAAGGAAACTTCCTCGCCCTAAGCAAAAGGCACAGAAGCTTCTAGGTATGGTAAGACTCCAATGAAGGGGGATATTGCCATTGTCTCCTACAAACTACTATTTTATTAGTTCCTTTGGGAAAAGATTTGGCAATGACAATGAGCTTGGAAACAAGATAATGAACAATCTGTGGATGTACACTCAATTCCAGCTTAGCAACGTATGAGTGACCAGTTCTTCTGACTTCAGAGATTAATAGGAAAAATTTTGTCATCTCATACTACTAACTTTATTATCCTGGCAAATTCCATGTCGGATTGGAGCCAGACAACAAATTTCTGTGCATATTCCAATGTCTGAGTCCTCATTAAACAGTCCATCCATTATATTTAAAAAAGGGAGGGAGACAAGTTATCCTCAAGAGAAGTTAGATCACCAAAAGAGAGGCCTTTTGGAATACCAGACAGTTCTCAAGATGGGCAATAACAAATTTAGAAATTTTCAAACGAACTGAAAACCTGAAAAGGTTGTCAAACCTGATATGAGGACAGTACAAGTTTCTGGGAGAAGCAAACTATTAAATATATAAAATAAAATGTTCAGCTGATTTCTTGATAAGGCTACACTCCATAAGACTGATGAACCCAATAGGGTTTTTATTTTATTTTATTTTTACTGCTTGCAAACCAAATTGCTATTATGCTATGTTCTATTTTAATGTTTTAATTGAGTACTTGTTTACTGAGATTATTATACACAGGACTCAATTTGAAGAAATGATGTTATAAACATTGAATAGTAGGTGTTTTCTACCCACCTCATTCTTCCTATAAGTAAATGGCAATAGTCACTGTAAGATTGGATTGATCTTGTTTCCAAGGCAATGGGCTAATAAAATTGGTAGAGGCTAAACATTCCTTTTGCATAAAGAACTTACTTTTTAGTATTTTAGAAAAATGTCACATTTCAGGGAAATGTACAGGTAAATGAATTTCCCAACTCATAAGAAGGACTTCTAATTCAATGGACCTTTACAGATTATTAGTTGAAAACACAATGAAATACAAGCATAATTTTAAAATCCAAAGAAAATAACACTATTCTCCAGAAAATAGAATATTTAATTACATTGTTCAGCTACAGAGCCAGTAACTATTTTTTTATTTGATGGACACACACACACACACACACAGAGACATTTACATATATATATATATATATATATCTCCAAATATTCTTTGTTTGGTTTGTTTTTTGTAAGATAATGGGGTAAAATGACTTGCCCAAAGTCACACAGCTAGTCAGTATCAATTGTCTGAGAGTGATTTGAACTCAGATTCTCTTAACTCTAGAACTAAGGCTTTAAACTCTGCACCACCTAGCTGCCCAAGTCTTAATGTTCTTACAACAGTTCCTATCAGAGACTTCCCTCATTTCAACTACTTTAAACTGGAGTTTAGAAAAATAATCCATAATTGTATGTATATCATGAGTTTTGTACATCAAAAGGTCAACAATTATCTTTGGTGATTTTACTACTTCCAGACAAATTGGAAAAAAGAAATAAATGCACAGAAATCAAGCCCTACAAGGTAACTGTGAATGGCAGTCAAGGAGTTGATAGTTGAAAAAGAGAGAGGAAAAATAATGCAGATTGATTGCTTTGTATTCTAGTGGAATGAAAGAGAATCACAAAAGTCTAGAAGGGAAAGAAATCAGGAAAGAAAGAATTTAACCAAACCCACTGACATTAGGTAGTTCCATACTTAGCATCCCATCCCCACCCCAGAGGTAAAAATCTATTTTAATTGCAGAGATTTTCAGAAGAGTGTCTTTGAAGTTCCTCAATCCCTTCCAGCTATTAATAACCTTCATTGATGTGAATTTCTTCCTATGCCAAACTTAAAACCTTTATAAGGCAGCTAAAACTCTTTTTCTCTAATTCGTGTCATCAGTATAATTATTACCCTGAGGGGGGAAAAGATAAGTTAGTCATGTGGCAAGATTGGCAGGAGGATAGCCCAAGTACTCATGTCAGGAGAAAAAGAGGTGGGCACCACATATTGGATAACTCTCTTGTTGAGAAAACTGTGGTTAATAGAACATGTGGCTTGCCCAGGGTCATATTTCTAGTAAGTGAGCTAAGATCTGAATCACATTTTCTTGACTCCCAAGACCAGCACATCTTCCACTATTCCACCCCTCTGCCTCAATTATAAAGGCTATTATATTGTTTGCTAGCATTTCATAGCTGTCAGGTTTATTTTATTTTTCTTTCCAATTTCAATTCTAGAAAGATAAAAAAAAAACTGATTTCAATCCCATATATAGTTTTACAAAATCCACATGAGGAAAGAATGTAGTAATGCTATTAATATGCAGGTCAACCACATAAACAAGGTGACTTATTGCTTCTTAAATAAACTGTATTCTATAGTCCCAGCAATGAAGAACACATAGAACACATAGAAGATGCTTAATAATTCTAACTGACTGATATTTTTAGCCAACTGAATTAGACATGAGGATCACTAAAACTGAGGATCTTGTGAACGATATATTGATTTAGAAAACACAATATTATCTTTGTTTTATTACATTTCTATTTAATTTTTAAAATATTTTCAATTATAAAACTCCCCCCCCCAATTTATCTACCTTTCCTTTGTTGTTGTTGTTTTTTAAATTAATTCTATTCAATTAGCAAGTATTTACCTTCTTCCTCACATTTCCCCCTTGGGGAAAAGTAACAAAATCACTGAAACAAATGTGCAATTAAGCAAAACAAATTCCTATATTGTCCATGTCCAACAAAAACATAACACTTTGCAAATCTAGCCTATCATCTCCCCATCAGAAAATGAGCAACATTTGAAAGCATTGGTCTTCTGGTAACATGGCTGATCATTATATTGAAAAAGAGTTCTTAATGATTGCAGAGAAATTTCTACCTGTACCGTCTAATTATATGAGATAAATTATTCCCTCTCCCATTTTCTTCTTTCCCTTCATCTTTTAAAATCATCAAAACATCATATAAATCACTACAATGTCTTCCATTTTATTTGCCTTTGACAACTGCTGATATTATGATGATCAGAGGATATTAGAATCATTCTCCTCTCCCCATTAGTATGCAAACACTTCATCCTTAGTCTCTTCTGAGTGTTGTTTTTATACTTTTATATTTGTGTTTCCTTATTTGAATTTATTTAAAACTTTCTACTGAGCTTGAACTTTTTTTTAATGAGGAATGCGTGTAAGTCCTTTATTTCAATGAGGACTTATGTTTAGTGATAGCTACTAAATATTGTGGCATGAACATAAGTAAACAGTATTATTTTTAAAATCAGATGTCTGAATATGAGATTTATGAGAGTTTCATTTTGGAATTTCTTTCAGCAGGTAATTGATAGATTCTTTTCATCTTCACCTTGCCCCCTAATTCTGAGATAACTGGGTTGTTTTATTTCCTGATTTTTAGAAATAGAACCCCAATACACACTCTGATATAGAAAGATAGATAATCTTTATGATTCTTTTTAATTTATTTTTCAAACTATTTGCAAAGATAGTTTTTAACATTCATTTTTATAAGATTTTTAGTTCCACATTTTTCTTTTCCCCCTTCTCCCCTCCCCTTGACAGCAATTAATCTGTCATACATGTATAACTATGTTGAACACATGTCCATATTAGTGAGGTTGTGAGAAAAGAATCAGAACAAAAAACGAAAAACTAAGAGGAAAAAACAAACAATTTTAAAAATTGAAAATAGTATTAGAAAATAGAAAACTGTTTTCCAGTTTTCCCAGCAATTTTGTCAAATAATGAATTCTTATCCCAGAACTATTGCTTCTTTTGTAATTAATCTATTCCACTGAACTACTACTCTATTTCTTAGTCAGTACCAAGCAGGTTTGATGATTGCCACTTTATAATATAATTTTAGATCTGGTATGGCTAGTCCCCCTTCATCCATATTTTTTTCATTTATTCCCTTCATATTCTTGACTTTTTTGTTTCTCTATATTAATTTAGTACTATTTTTTTCTAGCTATATAAAATCTTTTTAGTAATCTGGTATGGCACTGAATAAGCAATTTAATTTAAATAGAATTTTCATTCTTATTATATTACCTTGGCCTACCCATGAACAACTGCCACTTTCCAAATTAGTTAGATCTGGCTTTATATGTGTGAAATGTTATTTATTTGGCAATTATTTTTGTATAGTTTCTAGGTTTGTCTTATTAGGTAAACATGTTGTCTATAGTTATTTTTAAATAAAATTTCTCTTTCTATCTCTTACTGCCATACTTTGTTGATAATATATAGAAATGTCAATGATATTTGTGGCTTTATTTGATATTGTGCAACTTTGCCAAAGATGCTAATTGCTTCAAGTAGTTTTTAGTTGATTTTCTAGAATTCTCTATTACCATCATATCAGCTGCAAAGAGTAAGAAATTTTGTAAACTCATTACCTATTCTAATAGCTTCAATTTATTTTTCTTATTGATAAAAATAATATTTTAGATACAAGATTGAATAATAGTAGTGATAATAAGTATCTTTGGTTCAGCTATGATCTTACTGGGAATGCTTCTAGCTTATCTCCATTATCTATAATGCTTGATGATGGTATTGACTAGATACCACTTATCATTTTAAGGAAAATTCCATTTATTCCTTTGCTCTCTAGAGTGTTTTTTAATAGAATTGATACCGTATTTTATCAAAAGCTTTTTCAGCATCTATTGAGATAATCATATGATTGTTATTGTTATGATCAATTATATCAATTGTTTTCCTAATATTGAACCAACCCTGCATTCTTGGTTATAAATATCATTATTTATACTGCATAATCCCATTAATAATTTCTGAAATCTCTTTGCTAATATTTTATTGAAAATTTTTGCATCAATATTTATTTGGGAAATTGGTCTATAATTTTCTTTCTCTGTTTTGGTTTTTTCCTAGTTTAGATATCAGCACCATATTGGTGTCATAAAAAGAAATTTACCAGAATTCCTTCTTTGTCTATTTTTTCAAGTAGTTTCTATAGAATTAAAATTATTCTTATTTAAATGTTTGGTAGAATTCATGTATAAATCCATCTGACTGGAGAATTTTTAAAGGGATTTCATTGAAAACTTGTTCAATTTCTTTTTCTGAAATGTGGTTATTTAAGTATTTTTATTTCTTCTTCAGTTTTGATTTTATATTTTTGCAATTTTTAATTTTACAAATATTCATCCATTTCCCTTAGATTGAGAAATTTCTTGGTATTCTGTTGGGAAAAATAACTCCTAATTATTACTTTAATTTTCTCCCCATTGTCATGAATTCACCTTTTCATTTTTGATACTGGTAATTTTGTTTTCTTCCTTCTTTTAAATTGAGTTAACCAAATTTTTATCTATTTTATTGTTTTATTTATGAAACCAACTCAGTTCTATTTTCTAAGTAAATAGTTTTGTTACTTTCGATTTTATTGATCTTCCCTTAAATTTTCAGAATTTCTATTTTGTTATTAAATTGGATATTTTTAATTTATTCTTTTTTCAAGCTTTTTTTTAAATTGCATGCTCAATTCATTGATCTCCTCTTTCTCTATGTTTTCATGTAAATATTTAGAGATACAAAATTTCTCTTAATAATTACTTTGATTCTATCCCACAAGTTTTAGTATGTAGTCTCATTATTGTCATCATCTTGGGTTAAATTGTTGATTATTTCTTTGATTTGTTGTTTAATATATTCACTTTTTTAAATTAGGTTATTTAGTTTTCAATTAATTTTTAGACTCTCATGTGTTCTGTTACATATAATATAATCTGTTACATATAATGATCTGAAAATGATGCATTTAATATTTATGTATTTCTGCATTTAATAGTTTAATGCCCTATTACATTGTCAGTTTTTTGGTAGGTGCCATGAATTACTGAGACAAAAGGTATATTCCTTTCTATCCCCATACTCCAGAGGTCTTTCTAATGTCTCTAAAATTCCATTGACCTCCTTCATTTCCTACTTGTTTATTATGTGGCTAGATTTCTAATTCTAAGAAAGGTAAATTTAGGTCCCCTACTATTATAGTATTGCTGTCTTTGCCTTCCTGTATGTAGCTCATTTAACTTCAACTATAAGAATTTGTATGCTATACCATCTGGTGTATATATGTTTAGTATTGATATTACTTCATTGACTATGGGGACCTTTCAAGAAGAGGTGGTTTCCTTCCTTCATTCTTTTTAATGAGATCTATGTTTGCTTTTCCTTTGTTTGAGATAAGGATTGCTACCCCTACTTATTTTTTTTTTATTTCAGCTGAATGCTATATATTCTGCCCCAGTTTTTTTAACTTACTCTGTATGCCTTTCTGCTTCAAATGTATTTCTTGTAAACAACTTATTATAGGATTCTGATTTTTAATGCTCTCTGTTATCCACTTCTGTTTTTTGGAAGAGTTCAGGTCATTCACATTTACAATTAAAATGACTAACTCTTGTACTACTCTCTATCCTATCTTCCCTTCATTATATTTTTCTCTCTTCTTTAATCTATCCTTCCTCACCAGTGTTTTGTTTCTGACCTCCACCTCAATCTGCCCTCCCTTTTATCAGTTCCATATCTTTTTTTCTTTCCTGTTCCCCCTTTTGTTTTTATGCTCTCTTCTGCCCTCCTTTCTATCAATTCCCTCATTTTCTCCACTCCCTCCTAGTTCCCTGAAGGGTAAGATAAATTTCTAAACCAAAATGAGTGAATGTCATTCCCTCTCTGAGTCAAATTGGATGAAAGTATTCCCAAATTCCCTCTATAGCAATAGTTCATTTGTGCCCTTCATATGATTTAATTTACCTCATTCAGTTCCCTCCTTCCTCCCTTCCCAGTACAACCATTTTTTCAATGTTTTTTTTATCATCCCATCAAAATCATCTTATGCCCATAATTTATATCTAAGTATATTCCCTCGAGTACAGATAAATTTATAAGTATTATCCTCCCATGTAGGGGGGAAAACAGTTTAATCTTATTGAATAACATTCTTTTTCTTTTTCCCAATTTACCTTTTTATGTATCTCTTGAGTCTCATATTTGAAGATCGAATTTTCTGTTCAGCTTTGGTCTTTTCATCAGGAAAATTTGAACCCCCCCCCCCCATTTTGTTGAATATCCTTCTTTTCCCCTGAATGTGCTCAAATTTTCTAGGGTAGTTGATTCTTGGTTGTAATCCAAGCTCTTTTACCCTTCAAAATATCATATCCCAGACCCTTCAATCCTTTCCTGCCAAGGCCTACATAATCTTTACTGTGGTTTCTTGGTATTTGAACAGTTTCTTTCTGGTTTACTGTAGTATTTTCTACTTGACCTGATAATTCTGGTATTTGCCTACAATATTTCTTGATGTTTTCATTTGGGGATACCTTTCAGGAGCTGATATGTAGATTCTTTCTTTCTTTTTTTGAAATATTTTATTTATTTTGTTTTACAATTTCCCCCCATTCTTGCTTCCCTCCCCCCCACCCCCACAGAAGCATTCTGTTAGTCTTTACATTGGTTCCATGTTAAATACTGATCTCAGTTGAATGTGATGACAGAGAAATCATATCCTTAAGGAAGAAAAATAAAGTATGTGATAGTAAAAATTACATAATAAGATAGCCTTCTTTTTTCCAATTTGAAGGTAACAGTCTTTGGACTTTGTTCAAAGTCCATAATTCTTTCTCTGGATACAGATGGAATTGATATGCAGATTCTTTCAATGATGATTCTATCCTTTGATCCTAGGATATCAGAGCAGCTTTCCTTGATGATTTCTTGAAAGATGTTGCTCTGGCACTTTTTTTATTCATGGCTTTCAGGTAGTCCAATAATTCTTAAATTACATTTTTAGATCTATGTTTTCTACTCAGCTGTTTTACCAATGATGTATTTTACATTTTCTTCTATTTTTAGATTTTTAAATTTTGCATGAATGATTATTGATATCTCATGGAATCATTTTCACTTGCCCAATTTTAATTTTCAAGTAATTATTTTCTTCAGTTAACTTTTCTATCACCTTTTCCATTTAGTCAATTCTATTTTTAGAGGGAGTATTTTCTTTTTTTCCATTTGCCCAATTGTATTTTTGAAGAGCTGCTTTCTTTTTCAGCATAATATGTAAGTCATGTCATCATATATATGACAACTTAGTCCTCTTCAAATATAAAGAACAACTGCAATTACTACTATTACTATTACTATCACTACTACAATTACTATTACTATTACTACTATTACTACAACTGCTACTACTACTGCTACTACTACTTCTGCCCAATTGTATTTTTGTAGATGTTTTCTTTTTTCCATTTACAATTTTATTTTGAAAGAGTTGTTTTCTTTGTCTATTTGATTAACTGTATTTTTAAAGGAGTTTTTTCTTCAATTTTTGTACTTCCTTGTACAAGATATTGAATTTATCTTTTATTTCTCTCCCCAATATTCCTGTTTGACTTTTAAAATCTTATTTTGGGATTCTTGCTTTGTGATTGGAGAATAATACATATTTCTTCTGGAACTTCACATGTAACACTTTTTCTGTAATTCTTTTCTGAGATAGTATTGTGCTGTTCCTTATCACAATGATAGCTTTCTTTTTTTAAAAAAAATATTTTATTTGTTTATTTTTTCCACTGAATGCAAAGATAGTTTTCAGCAATAATTTTTGTAAGGTATTAAGTTTCCCATTTTCTCCCTCCCTCCCTCCCTTACCTTCCCCTCCACATGACAGACAACAATCTAATATAGGTTATACATGTATAACTGTGTGAAATATATATCCATATAACTCATATTGTGAAAGAAGAATCAAATCAGAAAAGGAAAAATCCACGATAGGGAAAAACATAATACATAAATTTTAAAAATTGAAAATATTAAGATTTGGTCCATATTCAGACTCGATAGTTCATTCTCTGGATGTGGATGGTATTTTCCATTACAAGTCCTTTGAACTTGTCTAGAGGGCACAATAGATAGAAAAGCAGTGCTGAAGTCAGTAGGATCTGAGTTCAATTGTGACCTCAGATACTTCTTAGCTATGTGCTCACATCCAGGACTATCTCCAGTTGTCCTGATCCGTATTTGGCCAATGGACCCAGATGGTTCTGGAGGAGAAAGTGAGGCTAATAACTTAGCATAACATCCCCTCACTCAAATGAAATTCATGTGTATATCATGGTCTCATCTCCCTCATGGCATGTTATTCTTTGGGATATCATCATCATTCATCATCATCATCATCATCATCATCATCATCATCATCATCATTATTATTATTATTATTATTATCATTATTATTATTGTACAGCTGACAGCAAGTTCATCTTCAGGCATTGTTGCTGCTACTATGTACAATGTTCTGGTTCTGCTCAATTCACTCTGCATCAGTTCATGCAAGTCTTTCCAGGCTTTTCTGAAATCTTGTCATGATGTCTCTGAATGGAGATGCTTTACGTTTTAAAAAATCATGACAAGTTTACGAGTTCCACATTTTTATAACATTTTCCTTTCTCTTCCTCCTCTCCATGGTGGCAAGCAATCAGGAAAATGTTGTACATGTACCATATATCTAACAGTTTTTCATATTAATGTTGTGAAAGACAAAGTAAGCCAAGTAAGAAAGAACCATGAGAATGAAAGAAAAAAATCCCATTCACATTTATTATTTATGATTATTAACTATATTTCTCTCAATACTGTCTTCCCCCATTTATACTTTTCTCTTTCATTTCTGCCCATTCTTCTTCAGCAATGTTTCTTTCCTTCTCCCTTTCCCCTTTTACTTTTCTTTTTAATTCTTACTTTAACTTTAAGTATGCCTTTATTTCTACTTTCATCTCCCTTTTATCAGTCCTTTCTTCCTCTTCTTTCACTTTCTCCCTTCTTTTTCCCTATAGGGTGGGATACATTTTTAAACCCAAATGGAAATGAATATTTTTACTCTCTTTTGGACCAAATCCACTGAATAAGATGTGCTTAGTGCTCACAGCCTTTAGGTCTTTGTGCCTCTTTATGTGTTGTCATTTAACCTCTAATGCCTCACTTTCTCCTAGTAAAATCCTTTTGTTTCATATCTTGATTGTTCTTAGCCTGTCTTATACCCACAATCTCTATCAAGATCTAATCATTTTATCTATCCTGCCAGAAGTATAATTCTCAAGAGCTAATTGATTGATTTAGAAGCAACATCACCTTATAGTTACTTCATATCCACAGCTTCTAAGAACCTCCAATCAAATGTCCCAATAGAAAAACAATTTTCAAGAGCCACAAGCATTACCAAATTATAATCAATTTATGCAATGCCCCCTTTCCAAATACAATCTATAGAAATATAATCCTCTTGAGCTAAAATATCATGCAAAGAAAAATCAGTCAAGAGCTTAAAAGTTTGATCACATCACAGTTCATTCATACACACCCTTTGTCTAAATATATTCCTTTCAAATTTTCCAAGAGAAATACAGTTTTCAAGAGTAACTAACATTCCCATTCCCTATATTTACCTTTTTATGTATCTCTTGAGTCTTGTCTGTGAAGATCAAATTTTCTATTCAGCTCTTATTTTTCAGTCATCTTTCCCCCTGAAAGAATATACTGAATTTTGCAGGGTACTTGATTATTGGTTGTAATCCAAGTTCCTTTGTCCTCCAGAATATCATATTCCAGTTCCTTGGATCTTTTAATGTTGAAGCTAAAAAATAAGTAATTCTAACTGTGGATGTCAGGTGTCTGAATTGCTTCTTTTTGACTGCTAACAGTATTTTCTGCTTTAGTTCAGAATTCCGAAATTTGGCTAAAATATACCTTGGAAAATCTCTTTCTAGGGATGATAGATGTACTCTTTCAAGGACTATTTTATCTCCTTTTTCTAGGAATATAGGATACTTTTCCACAATAATTGTCCATAATCTTATTCTGATCATGGTTTTCAGGTATACCAATCATTCATAAATTTCCTCTCCTGTCTCTATTTTTCAAGTTGATCCTTTTTCCTAAGAAATATTTTACATTTTCTTCTATTTTTTTTCAGCTTTTTGGTGTTGTTCGATGGAATCTTGGTGTCTTTTAGAGTCATTTGTTTCCATTTGTCCAATTCTAATTTTTAAGGTTTTCTTTTCTTCAGTTAGTGTATTTCTTTCATTTTCCAATTTGATAATTTTATTTTCTAGTTCGTCAATTTAACTTTTAAAATTAGTTTTCTTCAATTAACTTTCCTAATTCTCCTACATGACTCATTTCTTTTCTCCATTTTTTTCTTCTTCTCTTATTTGGATTTTGGAATCCTTTTGAAAGTCTTCCAAAAAAGTCTTTTTGGAATTGAAACCAGTTCATCTACCCCTTAGAGGCTTCACATACAGGCATTTTGTCACTTCTTTTCTCTTGTGATATGACATTTTTATCAACCCATCAAAATAGTAGCTGTCAATGTTTAGCACTTTTATAAAATTTTTCTGATCATTTTGTCAGGTGAACTCTTTTCCTGTGGTATAGGGTGTATAATACCTGAGTTTTTTTAATTATTATTTTTGCTTGGTGTCTATGTTCTGATCACTGGTTTTCCACTCAGGTATTTCTATTGTTTCTAGTTTTCTCCCTATGCTAAAGTAGCCCAACAACTCTCCAGCTTCTGCAGGCTTGAAATCTTTTCTTCTAAGCTGGAGTTGGGATCTTCACTGATGAGAGAGCTACCCCAGGACATTAACTGCACTATGGTTAAAAACATCTCACTGGCTCCCCAGCTTTTCTGTCTTTACTAAGCTATACTCCCCTTTTATACTCACAACAAGCTTTTGCCTGAAATTCCTCCAAGGTATCTCACTGAAAAGTTGCTTCACTGTATTTTAGGTAAGTTCTATCACTTTAGGATCTATTAAGAGGTTTCATTCAAAGTTTCTTCAGGATACAATGGCAGTTGTCTATTTTCACTACTTTTCTTAGACATTTGTAATTCATTTTGAGTTCCTGGGCCACATGAGTACTGTCCCAAGCTTCTTGTGTTGGAGGAGGGGCCTGCTCATGACTTCCTATTTTGGGGAACAGTAGAGGCTTGCTCACTGAATTGGATTTGTTCAACTTTATCACACAAGTTGTGGAGTGGATCTGAAGCTCACAATTTGCCATATTCACCTGGAGCCCTCCCAGCTGTTCTGCTATGCTATTGACTTATAGAACTGGAACCCAGGGGACTTTGTTCCTGGTCTCTGCTGTGCTGGCTTTCTCTGCACTCCTGCCTGCAATGGCCTCTGTTCCCATTACTGTCTCTGATCCCAGCCTTGGGATACACTCCCCCTCCACTTGAGCTTGACTAATGTTTCCTATAGTCCTTCCCAGATACCTTAAGCTGGAAAATCTTCATTCTCTTCCTTTGTGGATTCTGTAATTGCAGAATCTATTTGGAAGCTTGATTAATATTATTTCTGAAGGAAGCCTGGGAGAGCTTAGGGAAATTCCTGGCATCTCTTAGCTATCTTGGCTCTGCTTCCTCTCTCTCAGTGATTCTTAAATTATGCTCTTTGATCTGTTTTCCAGGACTATTTTTATATATTTTATATTTTCCTCTATTTTAACAATCTTCTCACTTTGTTTTGATACTTTTTTTTATCAAATCAATAACTTCCAACTGGTTCATTCTAATTTTCAGAGAGAGTATTATTTTAGAAAGATTTAGTAACTCTTATGCCAAGTTATTAATTCTCTTTCCAAGTTTCTCCTTCCTCAATTTTTCATATTCTTTCCTCTAATTTTCTTGTTATGTAAAATAACATTCGAAATTCTTGCATCATTTCTCCTAAGAATTCTAATTGATCTTGTGATAAGTTGTGTTTTGATTTGAGGCTTCTTATTTTGGTATTTTGGCATGATTTTCCTCTTTTGAGTTTATGTCTTGAGTATTCCTGATCTTATAATAAATAATATTTTCTTGGTTGCTTCTTGTCATAGACTCAGACTAAGTCTGAAATTCAGACCTCCGGCAAATGATGGGCTATGAGTGTTGAGTCTTTAAATTTAGTTCATCCCAAATTTAGAGTTCTTGCCTTGGTCACCAGGTAAAATTGTTGATCTTGGACTTAAAGGATGAACTACTTTGGTTTCTCTTTCATTTTCCTTATCACTCTTCAATGCAGTGTATTTCTTAGATAATTTTTGAAGAAGCTTGTAAAGGGAGCTGAATTCTCTTTATTTCTTCTTCAGTATAGAAAACAAATAATAAAAATCCACCTAGGAACATCTAATTTTAAATGCAGCATCAGAATGGATGAAAGTTACAGGATATTTTTGTACTGGTGAAAAAAAAACAGTAACAGCAATGGTTGTAAATGATGTCCACATGTGCATCCAGAGTTTCAATCCAATCTTTGGTGGTTACATAGCTTAATGCAGAGCTGTCCAACATTACTTTTAAAAGTTCTTATTGAAAGAGTAGACAATTTTTTTGTAATTTTAGTGAGAGCTCTGTGGTAGTTCAGATTTGTTTACTAAATCTTTTAGTAAACCCAAAGCAGGTAACATAAAATCTCACTATGGGCCACATGAGATCAGTGGGCCACATTTCAGACAGTCCTGGCTTAATAGAAACAGTTTGACTCTGAAAGTCAGGGAATCTCCATTGAAATCTGTGCTTTGCAATGTATCCTGAATCAAAAGATACATTGGGGATAGATCATGTCTTGAATGACAGCCAAAAGTAAATTGGATTATTTCCTAGAGTAGTGATACTACCAAAGATTTCTGCATGGGCTATATTTCAAAAAATAAGTTGTTCTGACAATGATGAAGATGAAAAGCAGAAGGGTAGACCAGATGAAGAAGAATAGTCTAGGTAGTAAGGGTTTGACTGTATTGTTGTTGTTTGTCCATCATTCTCAAAGAAGTCCATGACAGCAGGGAGGTGATTCCATGACATGCACATGAATTGGATTTGAGTGAGGGAGTGTGAAAAATTGCCAGTCTCACTTTCTACTCCTGAGTGGGTCCAGTGGCCAGATATGAATCAGGATGACTGGAAATAACTCTGGATTCATGGCAATCAGGATTAAGTGAATTGTCCAAGAATACATGACTAATCAGTATCAAATGACTGAGATCAGATATGAAGTTAAATCTTTCTGACTTCAGAGCTGGTGCTCTATCTGCTACAACACCTAGCTACCCACTAAGCTGTATTAAATATTCATTGAATGAATGAACTAAGTTAATTTGTGACTTTGAAGAAATACATAGATGTAAAATAAGACTTTATTAGAGAATATTATATCATGGATAGTATAAGTGGATTATAGGAACCACACTTCTAAATAAGTATTTAAAAATATTTTTATTATTTGAAAAGTTCATTCTACTGAGCATAAAGAAGCAAAGTCTTTCTTTTATGAAAAGACCTTTTAATATTTTGGGATTCAATTTTCATAAAAGGAAGACTTTTCTCCTTTCCTTAAGGCTTCATACCCATAAGCTTCCTCCCCTTTCTGCTTCTAGAAATAAAAGGGCTCCTTTGAGGACTTTTTTAAAAACAAAAAGAAAAACCCCAAATATAGTGTTGGCAGCATCCATTTTTGGTTCTATTAAATAACAATTTATAGAACTTTGAAGTTTACAAAGGATTTCACATAAAGTACTTTGTCTCATTTGAGCTGGTAATTTACCTTATCTGACACAGAAGAGAGAGAGAGAGAGAGAGAGAGAGAGAGAGAACCATACTAGACATGCTAGACATGCTTCTATTCAGCAGTCCATTCATTCTCTGGAATGTTACTATTTGTAACTGATATGAAGGTTTATAAAACCTACAGTAATTTAGTGGGTCATTGTTACTTTTCAAACAATATTGCTGTTATTGTATACAATGTTCTTTTGATTCTGCTCATTTTACTCTTCATAATTTCATGCAAGTTTTTCCACATTTTTTCTAAAAATCAGTTTATTACAAGCATATACCACAGCTTGTTTAGCCATCCTCCCCAAATTGAGGGACATACCTTCAATTTCCACTTCTTTTCCATCACAAAAAAGAGATGGTACAAATATTTTAGAACATATAAACTCTTTTCCTTTTCCCCTGATCATCTTGGGACATTTGACGTTTAAAACAGTCTTTTGAGGTAGGCAGTAAAAGTATTATTTAATTCTTATAGATGAAACTCAGAGAAGTTCATTTAGTTATCCAAGGTAATTAGGATAGTAAGTTGAAAAGTCAGAGAAATTTTTTTGAGAGTTGTTATGGTCAGAGTTTTGAAAACAATTTTTGCCCCCTCATCCTCAGACATTGTCAATTATTCATAAAAATGACAGTATTGCTTTGGATTTTCAGTATTCCAGCTCAAAGACCATTCTTCATTATGTTCTGAGCAGAACCAAGAGCATTGTTTAGATTCACTATGGCTTAGACAATGGAATTACTTTGAAATTTTATTATTTCTGTGGATAGAAAAGCTACAGTTTCATTGCAAGAAACCTATTGTTGCAACCTGACCAATTCTGCTTTTTGATTAAAGATGAGCCAGAGGATTGCTTAATTTAATGGCTTGTTTAGTCAACATGTTCCTTAGTTAATAAAGGAGAAATCCAGGCATCAGTATGGCATATCAGTTTTCATCACTCTCCAAACAAAATAATATATTTACAGCCCAGAACTGTTCAGATTCATCTACTCTTTTAAATGCATTTACTTTGGAAATTGAACATTTCATTAGAAATAGACTATAGGACAGAGTGGTTTCAATTACAATAAAATGTGCTAAAGTAAATGCATTGATAATAGCAACTGATGTGCTAGATAGCAAAGACACCTGGATGGCAAGCAGTGCTGAAATGGAAAATAAGATGATCAAAGAATAGAGCTTAAATGGATCATAGAAATCATCTAGTCCCTCCTTTTACAAATGAGGAATTAAAAATGCCATGCATGATGAGGGGGGTGCATGTAGTCCAAAACAATTCTGGGTATGTCCTAAACCAGATTAAACTGTAGTTCCTATCTAATTTTAATGTGTTCATATATTAATGTGTGGTTTTCCAAGTCAATATGTGAATCATACAGATCCTTATGTCTGATTTGATGGCCCTCATTTCTACTTGAATTGGACACCATTGGCTAAATGACTTGGCTAAGATCGCAGAGTTAATAAGTATCAGAATTGGAATTTGAACCTAGAACTTCTGATTCAAATCCAGTATTCCTCCTGTTTCACAATGTCCTTTTGCTTTCTGCTGTGGTTATTGAGGGAAAGGGGAGGAATGCTTAATTTAATATTATAGTTGCTCTAAATAAAGTCTCTGCTGCTTCCTGGAGATTGGAAAAATTATCACAGTACTGGACAAGAGCAAATGTCTTGATTTCAAAACGAGAAATATAATAGAAAGGGATTAAACAAAAGACAATGAGCTTGATTTTGATTACTGACAAAATTCACAGAATAAATTGCAAAAGAAATGGTCAGTGAATGGCTGGAAAAGGAAAGAGTCAGATCATTAAGAATAGATCATGCCAATGTAAACAAGGCTTTGCACATGCCCACCTTTCCTCAGATAGAAACCACCATGTAGGAGCCTGTAGGGATCTGCTTATAGAAGACCTCTTGCCTCCCCCCTTACATATTGGTGGGAATATCCTCTTTCCATTGATTGACACAGTAGAACAGGCTTCCTTTTTAAAACTACCAAGCTGGAACAGCCTCAGTCTCTTTCTGGCTGTGTTCAGGGAGTGAAACTCTGTTCACTCAAAGATTAAACATACGAGTGCCATGTGATGAGGAGATCTACCTTCCTTTTCCCCAAAAATCAGGTTAGGGATTTTGGTCTGTTCTTTTTCATTTGTAGGCAGAGACAAAGGAATTCCCAAACTCAAGACTTTTAGCTATGGTGACCTTGGAGTCAGAAGTCTAGGCCAGACATTGTTATGAGCCCAGAAGGAAAGCCCTAAGAAGCCAAGGGGCTGGGACATCAGCCCAGGAGGACTTTAGACTCAGAACTTGTTGGATTAATTCCAAAAGGGAACTAAATTAATCTGTACATCTAATTCTTGAGCCCTTCCCAGAGACTGAGAAGTAGGAAAGAATAATCACTCCCCAGTTGGGAAGAAAAGGTTTGGTATATTTATTTTTACTATGGCTTGTAGTAAATTTTTCTTTGTGAACAATAATCTATTATGTGGGTAAGTGGAATTGGGGTAAAGGAGACTTCCAAAATTAAGGAAATTCAATTAGTTCTTGAGGCAATGGCAAAGACTACAAGTGCCCAACTCCTTAAGTGTATCCCAGAACCCAGGAAAAGGTTTGAAATATATCTTACCTGGCCTTCAAGTAGTGGGACTCAGAGAATAACTGTTAAGCTAGAATAATGCATTTCCTTTAATTGTCAGAAATACTAAAGTGGTAGATTTAATCTTTTGTCAAAAATACTTAACCTATATTTTAGCAAAGTCTTTAATCATCCTTTTTCTCTGAAAAGTACAGAGACATATGGGTTAGATCATAATACAGTTACATGGATTTAGTACTATTTGAATGGCTGATGACATTACTAGCAATTTCAGATATCAGGAACTCTCAAATGGAATACCCCAGGGATTTATGCTTGTTCCTTTCATATTTAAATTATCCATGAATGATTTGGATATCGATGATGTGCTCATTAAGCGTGCATATGACACAAAGTGGAGAAGGGACAGCTGAGTCATTCAATGACTATCAGGACACAAAAAGTTTTTGACAGGTTAGATAGTGGACTGCATAAGATAAAGCTTAATAACAATAAATAGAAAGTCTTTCTCCAGCTCCAGAAAATCAACTTCACAGATAAAAGATGGGGAAAGTATGAGCTGGCATTTTTATTAGATGAAAAACAATGTAATTCATCAACATAATGCGAAAGCCCAACCCCCCTTCCCCAAAAAAAGTTCATTTATTTTTGTTTTGCAGTAATGATCATAGCTTCCAAGAATAAGGATGTGATAGCTCAACCATACTCTGCCTCATTTAGGTCACATCTGAATTATTTTTTTCAGGTCTGGGTGCCACAGAAGGAAATTGATAATCTGACAAGTACAGAAGGGAATGAAACCAAAATGTTAGATTTTGACTCTACAAGTCACATAATATCAATTGAAGGAACAAGGGAACTTTAGCTAACCCTGAGAAGAAAAGACCAAGGATTTGATAATATAGGAACAGATGATGCTTTTCTTCAAGTACTGAAAGGTTGTCATGTAAAAAAAAAAAAAAGATTAGATTATTCCAGGGGGGTGATCTTGGATTTAAGGTAGTACAGAGATCAATTTAGACTTAATATCAGGTGCTTTCCTGATTAGTGCTAATTGAAAGAAGAATGGGCTACCATGGAAAGTGGTGGGGTATCCACTACTCTTTGAAATTCTTCAAACACAGACTAGATAATCACTTATTTGGACAAATTATAGGAATTCATTGGGGACTACTGGTATTATTGATAGCTGTTGAAGTCCCCAAATCCTTCCCATAAAAACTGACATCCACTCATCCACTCCTGTATAAGTAACAGCCAGATACAATATGTAAAGTTATTTCATTCAAAATATATCAATCCTCAAATATGTAAAAGAATCTTATTTGGAATTTGAAACAGAAAAAATCAATGTGTAATTTGGAAAATAAAGAGGGAGTAGAACAAGGTGAATTTCTAAGATTCATTCCAATTCTATGAAATTAAATGCTTTTTCTCAAGAAGTCCTAGGAAGATTTCACCTAAGAAACACAAGATCTCTTTAAAATGGAAAAACTCCAGTATAGAAATAACTTTGGCACAGGATGTTACCCATTATGCTGATTTATTTCTTCTGTTTGGACATGTACTATCATTTCTCTTAATTATTCCTGACAATTAAAAGGACCTAGAATTGAATAGGAGGAAGGGAGTAAGCTGAAAATCATTTGGGAACCAGAATAGTGCTTTTAAGTGCACAGTCTGTTCTCTATTCTAGGAATCCTGACCCCCTTACTGCTTACTCACCTCTGCATCTTTAGAGAATCGAATGTCATCCAAGTTTCAGCTCTTGGGCTCCCTCTTGCAGGAAATCTTTCATGATCACTTTGCTACTAGTTGTTAGTATGTTTTTCTGACTTAAATTATTAATTATGGACCTCTATTATTTTAGTATAATTCAAATTCCTTAAAGGGAGGGACTATTTTTGTTTTTGCTTTATCTTTGAATCCCCAGCACTGCGAATAGTTAATAGTGTGACCCTGGAGGTTGTCAGAACCCAAGGTCACAAGGATTTCGAGGATTTTCATAGAGTGAAAGAAAATTCTGGAGCTAGACCCAGGTAGCTGAACAAGGCTACCTGGAGAGTGAGAGGAGAGAAGAGAGTATGATACTTATAAACCAGAACTGTGAACAGGTATTCTGGCAGTGGATAATTAATGATGTTTCTAGGACTTATTTTGAGGGTCTTTTTTATTAAACAAATTTTCAACCAATACTTTTTTTCTCTTCCTCTCCTTGCAAAATGAGAAATAAAACAAAACCCTCTTATCAAATATGCATAGTCAAGGAAAACAATTGCTCACACTAGCCATGAACAAGAATACATCTCATTCTGCACCTTTGATCTACAATTTCAGTCAAGAGCTAGGTAAAATATTTTATCTTTGGTGTTCTCAAATAGTACTTGGCCTTTGCACTGATCAGCATTTTAAGACTTTGAAAGTTGTTTGTCTTTATAACGAGCTCATTATATTAAGTGTTCCTGTGGCTCTGCTTACCTCATTCTATATCTATTTAAGTCTTTCCTTCCATCCTTTCTTATAGGATATTAATGCTTTGTTATGTCCATATAATTTTCTAATTCATAGGCAACTACCCCCCTTAGATTACGATTCTTTGTCACTACTAAACAGAGATGCTTAAAACATTTTTGAACATGTGGGTATTTTTATTCCTTCTTTGATCTCTTTAGATCTGTCTGCTAGAGGTACTACTAAATCAAAGAGTATATACTTGGTTTAGTTACACTTTGAACATAATTCCAAATTGCTTTCCAAAGAGACTGAAATGACCCACAACACCACTGATAGTATATTGTTATATATTTTTTCACAGTCCCTTCAATATTTGCCATTTTCCTCTTTCATAAACTTTATCAATCTGATGGATATGAAGTAGAATCTCAGAATTACTTTAAAGTATATATCTCTAATTATTAGGAATTTATATTATTAACTTGGAATTATTTTCTTTTGAAACTTTTTTTCAGTTTTCAAAAAAAGGAAACAAAACTATCAACAATCTAATGAAAAAAATCTAATAAAAAGGGAAATGCAAAACTTATAAATTCAATGCTATAAAAATGCTAAATAAATAGTTTAAGCAACAGGGCATACATATATTTAATATTAAAATATATTTTGAAAGATAGAAATAAAAAGCAAAACTCTCTTATATATCACTTAGCAATTTATTAGTAACTTTCTTTAGTTTCTTGCAAGGCATTGGGGTTAAGTGGCTTGCCCAAGGCCAAACAACTAGGTAATTATTAAGTGTCTGAGGTCATATTTGAACTCAGGTAGTCCTGACTCCAGGGTCAGTGCTCTATCCACTGTGCCACCTAGCTGCCCCTTAGTCACCTAGCCCCTAGCAATTTATTAATTGGCAAAGTTCTTAGGGTTAAAACTCCTTTCCTTTCCTTTTTTATGAAACCCACAGAAACTTGACTAGGAAGTTTTTTTAATTGTAGCCTACATTTTAATAAGCATATTAATAAGTTATGTGATTATTAGCAGAAATTTTGCTTGCCTATAGGTACACTTTGCTGGAAGCTAGTTAATGGGAGAAAAATTTACATATGTTTAAACTGTGGTAGAAATGGTTTGAGTAGAAAGTTTTTTTTCGATTTTTGGTAATTTCAGAGACTATGCCAGAACTCTTCCATTAGATTCCATTAAGACTCAGTCTAGCAGTTCATATAAGAAATGAACAAATTCTCAGCCTACTAGCATTTTTGACTGCAAGAGAGAGGGGTGCCTGGTAATAAATTCAACAAGTGTAGATCAGGCTAGCAGTGTTTACACCTCTCCCTGGATCAGATCACCAAAGAAACAGGAAAAGTTGCAGGCACCCAAAACAAGCTCTGAAAACAGCAGCACTAAAAACATTCTGAAACTTGTGACAATGCTTCTCCATACCCAGAGACAGAGACCAACATTAACATGAAATTTAAGCCAAACGACAGAGTGGGAAAAAAATGAGTAAACAACAAAAAAAAAGTGACCAAAAAAACTATTAGGATGGCAGGGAAGCTGAAGCCAAAAATTAAGAACTCAACAATGAGAAATCAGCTACAACTAAAGACTTAAAGACAAATACTAATTGCTAGGCACAATGAGAATAATAATAAAAGGCTGGAGTAGAATGTGTTATACATCAACTGAAGTGGAAAAACAGGGATAGTAATCCTTATCTCAGTTAAAGCAGTTGCAAAAATTGAACTCATTACAAGAGATAAGGTAAGAAGCTATATCCTCCTAAGAGGTACCATAGAAAATGAAGTATTTTTAATAGTAAATATGTATGCACCAAACAGTATAGCATTCAGATTCTTAGAGAAGAAACTGAAAGAGTTACCAGAAGACAAAGACAGCAAAACTCTACTGGTGGTGGACCTCAACCTCCCTCTCTCAGAATTAGATAAATCCAATCCTAAAATAAACAGGAAGGAAGTTAAAAAGGTGAATAGATTCTTAGAAAACTTAGATATGATAGACCTCTGGAGAAGACTGATAGGAAGGAATATACCTTTTTTTGGTAGCACCTACACAAAAATTGACCATGTTTTAAGGTATAAAAATCTCTTAATCAAAAACAGAAAGGCGGAAATGTTGAATGCATCCTTTTCAGATCATGATGCAATAAAAATCACATGCAATAAATAGTCATGTAAAGATAGACCTAAAGCTAATTGGAAACTAAATAATCTAATTTTGAAGAATGAGTGGATCAAACAACAAATCATAGAAAGAATTAATGATTTCATCCAAGACAATGACAATGATGAGACAATATAGCAAAACTTATGGGATACCAAAACTGCTGTTAGGGGAAATATAATATTGCTAAATGATTACATGAATGAAATAGAAAAAGAGGAGAGAAATGAATTTACAATGCAACTAAATAAGAGAAAGAAAAAAATTTAAAAGCCTCAATTAAATATCAAATTAGAAATTCTGAAATTAAAGGTGAAATTAATTAAATCAAAAGCAAGAATATTGTTGAGCTAATAAATGAAATCAAGTGTTGGTTTTATAAAAAAAAAGAAATAATTTTTGGATAATTTTATTTAAAAAGAAAGAATAAAACCAAATTACTAGAATCAAAAGTGAAAAAGGTAAATTTACCACCAATGTGGAGGAAATTAAAGTAATAATTTGAACCTGTATGCCAAACAAATTGATAATCTAAGTCAAATGTATAAAGATTTACAAAAATATGAATTGCCTAGATTAAAAAAGAAGAAATTAAATGTTTAAATAAGCTTTTTTCAGAAAAAAGAAATCCAACAAACCATCAGTGAACTCCCTAAAAATATCTCCAGGGCCTTATGGATTCACAAATGAATTCTATCAAACATTCAAGGAAAAATTGGTTCCGATTCTACATAAACTGATTGAAAAAAAATAGGTGAAGACAGAATTCTGTCTTATTTCTTCTATGACACCAATATAGTCTCAAAGTAAAATACAAAGAAAATTATAATAAGTAAAACAGAAGAGCAAAACAGAAAGAAAATTGTAGACCAATTTCCCCAGTGAATATGGATGCCAAAATTTTAAATAAAATATTAGCAAAATGATTCCAGCAAGTTGTCACTAGGATGATCAAGTAGAATTTTTACCAGGAACCAGGGTTTGTTCAATATTAGGAAAACCTTCATCATAATTGACTATATCAATAAGAAACCTAACAAAAAATTATATGATTATTTCAATAGATGCTGAAAAAGCCTTTGACAAAATATAGCACCCATTCCACTAAAAAAGAAAAGAGAGTGTAGGCATAAATGGACTGTTCCTTAAAATGTTAAGCAGTATCCATCTGAAACAATCAACAAGCATTATATGCAATGAGAATAAGCTAGAAACATTCCCAATAAGATCAGGGGTGAAACAAGGATGCCCGTTATCACCACTATTATTCAGTATTATATTAGAAATATTAGCTTTAGCAATAAGAGAAGAAAAAGAAATTGAAGGAATTAGAATGGGTACTGAAGAAACAAAACTCTCACTCTTTGCAAATGATATAATGGTATACCTAGAGAGTCCAAGAAAATCATCTAAAAAACTACTGCAAGCATTTAGCAACTTTAGCAAAGTTGCAGGACATAAAATAAACCCACAAAAAACCTCAGCATTTCTATAGAGTACTATAAAGATACAGCAGCAAAAGAAAGAGAAATCCTATTTAAAATAACTTCAGACAGCATAAAATACCTGGGAATCTACCTGCCAAGGCAGACTCAGAAAATTTGTGAAAATAACTATAAAACACTTTTCTCATAAATAAAATAGATCTACATAACTGTGCAAATAGCAATTACTGATGGATAGTCTAAGCCAATATAAGAAAAATTACAATTATACCTAAATTAAATTGCTTAATTAATGCTAAACCAATCAAACTTCCATAAAAGTACTTTAATGTACTAGAAAAAATAACAACTAAATTCATATGGAGGAACAAAAGGTCAAGAATTTCAAGATCTACAATTATATTATAAATTGTCAAATAACAAAGCTTTCTGTTACTGGCTAACGAATAGAGTGGTGGATCAGTGGAATAGATTAGGTGCAAAAGAGACAGCATGAAATGATTATAGTAATCTACTGTTTTGATAAACCAAAAGAGTTCAGCTTCTGGGATAAGAACTCAGTCTTCAATAAAAACTGCTGGGAAAACTAGAAGATAATATGGCAGAAATTAGGATTAGACCAACATCTCATACCCTATTCCAAGATAAGGTCAAAATGGATGCAGGATTTAGACATATAAGACAATATTATAAGCAAATTAGGAGAAAAAAGAATAATTTATCTGTCAGATCTATGGTAAGGGGAACAGTTTACTACCAAAGAACAGATAGAGAATATTATAAAAAACAAACTGGATAATTTGGATTATATCAAATTAAAAAGGTTTTGTGCAAACAAAACTTTTGAAACCAAGATCCAAAGTAATGCAGTAAATTGGGAAACAATTTTTACAACTAGTGTTTTTTGACAATGTACTCATTTTAAAAAAATACATAGAGAACTAAGTCAAATAAAAAAAAAAAACACAAGTCATTCCCAAATTGACAAATGGTCAAAGAATATGCAAAGGCAATTCTCAGATGAAGAAATCAAAGCTATCTATAGTCATATGAAAAATGCTCTATATCATTAATTATTAGAGAAATGCAAATTAAGGCATCTCTGAGGTACCACCTCACACCTTTCAAATTGGCCAATAGGACCAGAAAGGATAATGATCAATATTGCAGAAGATGTAGGAAATTGGGGACATTAATGCATTGTTGGTGAAGTTCAGCTTTCTGAAGATGAATTTGGAATTGTATTGAAGGGGCAATAAAAATGTGCATAGACTTTGATCCAGCAATACCACTACCAGAACTGTATCCTGAAAAGATTATGAGAAAGGGTAAAAATCCCACATGTACAAAAATATTCATAGCAGCTCTTTTTAAAATGGCAAAGAATTAGAAGTTGAATGGATGCCAATCAGTTGGGGAAATGGATGAACAAATTGTAGTATATGTATGTGATGGAACACTATTGTTCTATAAGAAATCATGAGGACAAGATTTCAGAAAAACCTGGAAAGACTTACATGAATTGACATTGAGTGAAATGAGCAGAACCAGAAGAACAGTATACATACCAACCACAACATGGGGTGTTAATAAACCCTGATGGACTTGTTCATTCCATCAGTGCAATAATTGGGGAACATTTTAGGGGATCTGTGATGGAGAATACCTTCTGTATCCAGAGAAGGAACTATGGAGTTTGAACGAATACCAAAGCTTATTATCTTCAATCTTTAAAAGTTGTCTTATGTATCATGTCATTTTGTTATCTCTGATATTTTCTTTCTTCCTTTTGGGTCTGATTCTTCTCTCGCAACGTGTTCAATTTTGATCTATCATGGATGCAAATGTAAAGCCTATATCAGATTTCCTTCTATTGGGGGGGGGGGGAGTGGAGAGGGAAAGGAGGGAGGGAGGAAAAAATCACAAAACTCAAAACCTTGCAAAAATGATTAGTAAAAGCTACCATTACATATAATTGGAAACAAAATTTTATATAATTTAAAAAAGAAATTAGAACAGGCAAAGTAGAAATTAATAAATTAAATTAAAAAAATTGAGAAACAATAAAACAAAGTCAATGAAATAATTATCCAATCAATGAAATGAACATAAAACAATAAACAAGAAAAAACTACAAAAGAAGAGATCAAAATTTCCCAATAAATTATGAAATTGGAAATCCATAAAATCAAAGGAGATATTAATGGAATTGAAAGTAAAAAATGGGACTAACAAATAAAAGTAGGTGTTTATTTTATTAATAATAAAATAAATACATTTATTAATTTGTATAATTAATTTTTATCCTTATAGTAGTAATTTATGATTTTAAAAGACAGAAAACAAAATTACCAATATGAAAAATGAAAAGGATGATTTCAGCATCAAATGAAGATGAAATAAAAACAGTTATCTGAAGAATTTTGCCCAATTAAATACCAAAGTATCTGATAATATAAATAAAATGGATGAGCATTTACAAAAATGCAAATTGCCAAGATTAGCAGAAGAGAAAAGAAAATACTTAAAATAACACCATTTCAGAAAAAAAGAAATTGAACAAAACATCAAAGAATTCCCCAAGGAAAGATTTCCAAGGCTGGAGATTCACTAGTGAATTTTATCTAACATTTTAATTCAAAAGATCCAAAGATTTAAAATATTTGGAAAAATAGGCAGTGAAGTCCTACATTCCTTTTATAATATAAAAATGTTATTGATAGCTAAAACAGTGGAAGCAAAGACAGGTAAAGAAACTTATAGACCAATTACCTAGCTGTATGGCCTTGGGCAAGCCACTTAACCCCATTGCCTTGCAAAAACTTTGAAAAAAAAGAAAGAAAATTATAGACCAATTACTATAATGAATATTGATGCAAAAATTTTAAGCAAAATTCTGCTAAGATCACAGCAGCATATCAGAGACCTACACTCTGATAAGGTGGGAGTTAAAGGAAAAAAATGCAGGGACTTTAGCATTTATTTCTATGATTGATAATATTTTAATATTAGGAAAATTGCCATCTTAATTGATATAAGTAATAAAAATCAGTAAAATTATAGTAATATCTCAATATACACAGAAAATTTTTTTTGAAAAAATACAAGCATTTTCTTCAATGAAGATAAGCTAACTGCTTTCCCAATAAGATCAAAAGTAAAGCAAAGATGTCTATTATTACCACTAGAATTCAATATTGTACTAGACATTCCAACAATAGAAATAAAAGAAGAAAAAAATTGTAGGAAATTAAAGAGGTCATAAGAAAAGAGAACTATCACTCTTTGCAGATGATATGATACCAAAATTCCTAAAAATCCTAGATAATTACCCAAAATGCAAGTTGAAACAACAACTTCAGTAAAGTTGTAGGCTGTAAAATAAACCCACATAAATCATCAATACTTCTATATGTGACCAACAGAGCAAGAAAGAAGAGCAAAAAAGAGAAATTCCATTTAAAATAATTGAAGGCAAAATAAAATTCTTAGGAAACTATAATCAAGAAAAATTTAGTAATTATATGAACACAATTAGAAAATACTTTTCATACAAAGTCACATCTAAACAATTGTAGATATACTCATTTTCATGGGCAGGTCAAGCTAATATAAAAAATGGAAATTCTATCTAAATGTGTTTACATATAACAAAATTCATCTGGATGAACAAAAGGTCAAGAATATCAAACAAATCAATGAAAAGAAATATGAAGGAAGATGATCTTAATGGCACCAACTTCAAGTTATATTACAAAAGAGTAATCATCAAATTAAACTGATTAAAGAAAAGAGTGGTGGGAAATTAAACTTCTAGAGGACTTCCAAGAGCCAAGATTGTGAAGTAAATAGCGAGTTACTGTAGCTCTCCCCTCTTTACCCTGAATAACTATGAAATTATGCCTCAAAACAAATTCTGGAACACCAGAGCCACCAAAAGCAAGGGGTGCAATCTATTTATCCAGGAAACTTGGAAGATGGGCAAGAGAGAGACCCTTCTCACTCAGGTAAAGGGGATGCACATTGAGGATGAGAAGTGTCTCAGCATGTCAGTGGCAAACACCTCTTCAGCAAATCATTGGGAGGTCCTGAGCCTCACTGTAGTGAAGCAGAAAAATGCCAACACCACCAGGATCCCCTATGGGGGGGGGATAGACAAAGGACCAAACAGACTACAACTCTGAGAACCACCACATGCTTCACTGTAGTCCTTGGCAGGAAGGCATCCTATAGTGGTGAGATCTCCACAAGCTTCGGTGTAGCCTGGGGCAAAAAGGCATCTTCCAATTGCCAGACTTTCAATTGCTTCAATGGCTCTGGGTAGTCAGGCAGCTTTCAAATGTATCAGTATAACCCCAGGTAAATCCAGAAATACCCCCACCAGCTTTAGAACATGCTAGACACCACCACTAGGACCTCAGCTCAACAGCAGATAAGCTGCAAGATGGCTAAGGTCTCTGACAATGCCAGTCACTCACACCTCACCCTTCAGTATAGCACCAGATACCTATGTACCCCAGGGTAGCATCAAGGCAACACCAGGTAAACAACATGCCACTGGCATAAGAAGCCTTCCACCCAGAGAGCGGAGTTAAAATTTAAAAGAAAGGAAAAAGGTAGAAAAAAAGATGAGCAAAAAAACAAACAAAAGAATCTGACTATAGAAAGCTATTATAGTGACTGTGTACAATAAGAAATTTGCAATAAGAAATGACAAACAGGCAGACTTTAGAAAAACCAAAAAGACTTGTGCAAACTAATGCAAAAGTAAAATGTGCAGATCCAGGAAAACATTATACACAAAACCAGCAACATTGTGTTATGATCAACAATGAATGATTCATCTCTTAGTAATACAATGATTCAATATAAATATCAAGGCAAATACTATCCACATCAGATAAAGAACTGATGAACTTTGAATGCAGGTTGAAAAGTAATTTTTTCATTTTATTATTTGTCATTTTTTTCTTCTGACCTTTCTCTTCTTCTACAACTAACATAAAAGTATGTCTTACATGATAGCACTTTTAAAAACTATATCAAACTGCATACCAATGTCAGAAGTGGAGATTATGAATTCAGATTGAAAAATAATTTTTTAGCATTCTTTTTTTGCTTCGTTTGCAACATGACTAATATGGAAATCTGTTTTGCATGATTTCATATGTGTAATTGATATCACATTTCTTGCCTTCACAATGGGTGGGGTGGGATTGGGAGGGAGAGAAGTAAAAAAAAAATTTTAAATGAATGTTGAAAATAAATAAATAATGCTGTAAATCATCATAAAAATAAATGAACCATATCTCCCAGAAGAAAAGGGGTGAGGCTGAATTAAACCTGGGAAATTTTGTTGTAGTTTTAATGATTCCTACCTGCTTCCTGACACAGAAATCCTTGTTTGTTTTCTATTCATATTCTTCCATGGATATTATTTGGCTGTGAATCTTGGAACAACATTGTCTTCAGAGTAACAAAATATCAGTTGATTCCAAAAAATGGTGAAGAAACATCTGCTGGTCATAAGTAAACTACAGCATACCTCTAGTGGTAGGTTGTTCACCAATTACTGCTGGAAAAAAATGAGAGATTTTAAAAAAGAAGAGTCTCGGTTATAAAATAATAGAGAACAATGGCAGATTGTCAACCCTTTGTTTCATTTGTGTTCATTGGAGACTTTAAAGATGAACACTGACAAGATTTTCATGGGATGATTGATCTTTTTTAGATGAGTTTTGATTCATTCTAATTCAGAAATGTTCCTGTGGCAGCTATTTAGCATACTGGATAAAGTGCTAAGCCTGGAGTCAGAATAGTCTTGAGTTCAAATCCATCCTCAGATACTCAGCTAGCTGTGTGCACAAGGGCAAGTCACTTGACCCTGTTTGTCTCAATTTTTTTATAAGTAAAATGAACTGGAGAAGGAAGTGAAAACCATTCTAGTATCTTTGCCAAGAAAACCCCAAATAGAGTCACAAAGAGTTGGACAAGATTGAAATAATAGTACAACAACTGAAATGCTTTTGAAAAACTGCCAATGCTTTAGAATCTCAACCTCCAGAAATGGGTCACTTTTAAGGACAAGCTTAGAAAGGATTATGGATTTCCTTAGGCCAAAATCTAAAAGTAAGAGAACCAGACATTACAAGACACCATGATTCCAAATAGAGAATGACAAATGAAAGAAATATATCTCTCCAAAACACTGTCATTTCCAAGTAGTCCAGAAACCAATGAAGAACTAGAGAGAAATCACTTCAGGTTCATTGTCAAAATGTAGATATTAGGATGTATGGAGAGGGCATGAAAGGACCATAGAATTTAGAATAGAGGGAACTTTAGAGATTATCATTAGAGATTTCAGGTTTTATTAACATTGTTATTATTGTGACATTCATCAATAGGGACCCCACACACTACATTATTAGAACTTTATAAGACATGTAGTCTGAATAATGTTATCCCCATTAAAAAACTGAGACTTTATGTTACTAGCCCGTGCAAGATCAAGACTCATGATTCAATTCCAAGTCCAATACTCTATCCACTTTATAACACTGAAAAGAAATGTGATCAACAGCCAATTAGCAATTTTTAAGCAACTACTATGTGTAAAGCACTATGCTTAGCACTGGTGCTATAATAGACTAGTGAATAGATAAATAATTTTTACAATTTCATTTTTATTAGTGTTTTGATTTTAATATGACAAATATTTTCAAATTATTCTCCATTTGAGAGAACTGTCTTGTAACGAAGTAGATCAGTTAAATAAAACTAATAATACAGTACTTTTATTTGAAGGTTCATGCAATATTTCATGTCTATAGTACCTCCAGAATTCTATTTTTAATGAATAGAAATGGATTTTATCTCTACTCATTCAACTGAAAAAGTAAATTTCTTATAACAAAAATACATAATTAAACAAAACAAATCACCCAATAGCTTTGTACATACACACACATTTGTGTGTATAAAATTGAATGTTTAGATGCATATGTGTATAGATAGATAGACAGATAATTTTGCATCCTAAATCTATCACATCTCTGTAATAGATGGAATTTTTCATCATTATTCCTTTCAGTTCAGGAATGATTATTATATTAATCACAGTTTTCATAGCTTTCAAAGTTATTTTAAAAGGATTGTTGTTGAATGTACATGTACAACTTTTACCAGATAATTCACTGCTATGGTGGGGGAGGGAAGGGAGGGTGGTAGAAAAATGTTGTGGTGGTAGGAAAATTTGTGAATTGTAGAATTCACAAATTTGCAAATGGATGTATATTGAAAAAAATTAATTTATAAATATTAAAAAATAGAGGATTGGTGTCATATAAATTGTTCTCCTTATGATAATTTCCTTCTCTATTAGTTTGTCCAAAAACTGTTATTATAATATAGATAGCATAATATATTTTTTTTTGTTTACTTTACTTTGTATTCATTCATATGTCTTTCACAAATCATCTTTCCTCATTTTTTTACAACACAATAGTATTCCATCACACTCATTTAGCAGAACATATTTGACCATTCCTCAAATGGTAGATTTTTGCCTTAGTTTTAAGGGGTTTTTGTTACCCCAAAAAGATCTGCTCTGAAAATTTTTGTGCATAAAGAATATTCCCAACTTTCTTGAAGAAGTTTTGAGTAACAGCATAGCCATTGTATAGCTGGGTCAAAATGTTAAATTTACTGTTCAGAAAATTTTCTAGGAAATCTTTTGGAATGAGATCATTGATATACTGAAGAGTCTAAAACAAACCACAATCCACCTGTGACCTGATTTTATTATGTGGAATATCAAGATGATAATCAACCATATAGGATCATGCTATATGGAATGCCAAGAAAATTCATTTTCAGTATTTTTGCAATTTTCGAGGATAATTTTTGCTATTTGGAATGTAAAAACTAATAGTAGCTCCCAAACCAGTTCTCCATTCACTACTTCATGCTATGCTGACATAAAAGTATACGTATTTATGTATTTACATGTACATGAAAGTTACACCAAGATACAATTATTTAGAAAAAATAATAATCCTTTGAATCTACCTAGTAAGTTAACAACTAAGTTTCTAAAATAGTTTTCTCAATGAATATAATGTAAAACGTTTGAGACCTAGAGTTCAAGGATTAGAATTTGAATTTGTCTTTAACACTTAATAAACCTGTGATAGGAGCAGATATGTAGTGCAATGGCTAGTGTACAGGGCCTAATTTCAAATTTGGCCTCAGACAAATATTTATGTTTTATGACTCTAAGCAAGTCAACCCCTGTTTGCCTCAGTCTTCTCATCTATAAAATTAGCTAGACAAAGAAATGGCAAAACTTCAATATCTCTGCCAATAAAACACCCAAATTGAGTCACAAAGAGTCAGACATGACTAAAATAACTGAACATCAAAGAACAAAAAACTGTGATAAGGGGCAAGTTTCTTACCATAGTTGAAACTCTCTTTCCTCAATTTCAAATAGTAATAATTATCTACTTACAGAGTTGTTGTGATTCTCAAGTTTCACTGAGGCTGTATTCTAAAAACAATAATAGAAAAGGTGTTTCTAGTTTCTAAGCATGAAATCTTTTTTAAAAATTTTCTTTTGTCGTTTTTTCTCAATTACATGTAAAAAATGTTTGACTATCATTATTTTAAATTTTGAGATTAAATTTTCTCCCTCTCTTCCTTTCTTCCTTCCTTGAAAAGGCAAGCAATTTGATATATATATATATATATATATATATATATATATATAGCATATGCAGTCATGTAAAACAGATTTCCCTATTAGTCATTGCAAAACACCAACAAAAATAAAAGTTAAAACATTTTTCAATTTTTATTCATATTCTATCAGTTTTTTTCCTCTGGAACTGGATAGATAATATTTTTCATTACAAATCTTCAGAATTGTCTTAGATCATTGTACTGTTGACAAAAGCTAAATCATTCACAGTTGATCTTCATACAATATCTTTGTTACTATATACAATGTTCTCTCACTTCTGCTCACTTTAATTTGTATCAGTTCATATCAATCTTCACAGGTTTTTCTGAATCCATCCTACTTGTTATTTTTTATGGCATAATAGTCTCCCAACACAATTATAAATCACAATTCAGCTATTCCCTATTAGGTGCAAATGCCCACAAGAGCTACTCTGAATATCTTTATACATACATATATATATATATATATATATATATATATATGTATATATATACATATATATATATATGCATGTCTTTTCTCCCTTTAAAAAATCTTTTTTGGGATATTAATCTAGTGTTGGTATTGCTGGGTCAGAGTATGTACAGGGGTTTTTTTTTGTTATTGTTGTTCCTGTTTTGGGTTTTTTGTTTTGTTTTGTTTTTGCATGGTAGTGTGGTTAAGTGACTTGCCCAAGGTCACACAACTAGGCAATTATTGAATATCTGGGTTCAGATTTGAAGTGAGGTCCTCCTGGCTCCATGGCCCACACTTTATCACTGAACAGCCTAGCTGCCTCGGGTATGTACAGTTTTAAAGCCCTTTGGGCATAGTTCAAAAATGTCTTCCAGAATGCTTTGATCAATTTACAACATACCAACAGTGCTTTAGCATCCCAGTTTTCTCATATCCCCTCCAACATTTGTTGTTTCCCTTTTTTCTGTCATATTGACCCATTTGATAGGTATGAGGTTGTACCTCAGAGTTGTTTTAAGTTGCATTTCTCTGATCAATAGTCCTTTGCAATATTTCCTTTTCTTGCTTTCTTCTTCTGAAAATTTCCTTTGACCATTTATCAATTTGAAAATTACTTCTTTTTCTTGTAAATGTGACTTTAAATTTTTTCATTGTCTTGCTTTACTTCTAATTTTTTCTATATAATTTTGTTTGTACAAAAACTTTTAATTTAATATAATGAAAATTATTCATTTTATAACCTGTAACAACCTCTCTCTCTCCCTTGCTTGGTCATTTACTATTCCTTTACATAACTTCAAATCTGTTTATAATGTTTTCCTTTGCATCTAAATTATATACCTATTTTGACTTTATCTTGGTCTATGGTGTAAGATTTTGGTCCTTCCTAGTTCTTGCCATATTATCTTCTAATTTTCACAGCAAATTTTGTCAAACAATGAGTTCTTGTCCCCCAAAGTTTGAATCTTTGAGTTTATTAAACACTAGATTACAAGATCATTTATTTCTATGTATTACATGCTGGCAACTAAATGGTAAAGTGAATAGACCATTCCCAGACTCAGGAAGATGTGAATTCAAATCTGGACCAGGGCAAGTCATTTAATCCTGTTTGTCTCAGTTTACTTATCCATAAAATGAGCTGGAGGAAGGAAATGCAAGCCACCCAAGTATGTTTGTCAAGAAAACTTCAAATGGGGTCACAAAAACTACAACTGAAGCAGCATATGAACAACATTGACAATATAGCATGCCTAATCTATTCAATTGATCAACCTCACTATTTCTTAACCAGTATCAAATTGTTTTGGTGATTACCCCCTTTGTAATATAGTTTAAGATCTGTTATTGTACCTTTCTTCAAATTTTTTCATTGACTACCTTGACATTCTTGACCTTTTGTACTTCCAGATAATTTTTTATTATTTTTCTAGATCTATAAAATAATGTTGGGTAGTTTGACCACATGGCACTGAATAAGTAAATTCATTTAAGTGGAATTATCATTTTAGAGTTTACTTTATTTGTGTAAAGTGTTTTGTAAATCTGTTCATATAATTCCTAGGTTTGTCTTGGCTGGTAGGCTCCCAGGTATTTTATATTGTCTGCAGTTATTTGAAATGGAATTTTTCTTTCATGCTCGTGCAGTTAGATTTTGTTGGTCATACATAGAAATACTGATGATTTATTTGTGTAATTAATCTCCTTCCCAATGTTTTATTTAAAATGTTTTCACTGTTATTCCTTAAAGAAATTGGTCTGTTGTATTCTTTCTTTGTTTTTACTTTTCATGGTTTAAGTACCAAAACTAAATGTGTCATAAAAGGAATTCAGTAGTAACCTTCTTTGCCCAAATTTCCAAAGAATTTCTACAGTTCTGGAATCAATTGTCCTTTAAACATTTAGTAGAATTAAATTCTAAATCCATTTGTTTCTGGGGATTTTTCTTAGGGAGCTCATTGATGTTTTAAAAAGAGTGTTATTTAAGTATTCTATTTCTACTTGTGCTCAGCTGAGAAATTTATATTTTTGTAAATACTCATCTCTTTCACTTAAGTTTTTAGATTTTGAGGTATAAGCATGGAATCTTAATGCTCTACTATTTAAATTTCATTATGGAATCATTTTCAAGAGAAAACTTCTGGCCATTAATAAAATTGTAAAAAGTTGGCTAAAATATATCCAGTGTATTTTAGCAAAATTAAAAAAAATAAGAGCTAGAATCTTCTATGTCCCAAAAATTACTTTTCCAGATAATTAAAAAAGATTCTCATGGGGTCCCTTCACCTTAAGTTGCTTAGAAGTGAAATGGGTATCTGCTAGGCAAAGAAGTATCAAACTTTAAACTAGTTGAATGTTAAATGTACTTGAAAGACCAAAGAAATGAAATCACTGGTTCAACCTTGGAATCTTAGATAAAAGGATGAATATCTACTATCTTAAGGAAAAATTCTTAAATCCCAAATATAATCTAAAGGAAAAAGCCATTAAAGAAATTCTGAAAATAAGATAATGTTGCCTGCCTGTGTGCATGCACACACACACACACACACACACACACACACACACACACACACACACACAAAGACAAATATTCATATACAAACACACAACCAGTTACTATGGTCTGCCGCTCCATCAGCAAAAGTTATGAATCTTGCTCTTAGATAGAAGAGAATGGACATAGGAGGAAATTACTAAAAAATGAAATCTGATAGAAATTAAAGGTTTTGAGGGGAGAATTTATTGCATGCTATCAGCAGGGAATTGTGAGAAGATGAAAAGCAACTGGAATTTTTGGCCTCCCTTTTTCCTCTGTTAAGGGCTATGAAGTGGCTTTCTATGAGTGACTTAGCTCCTAAGCATTAGGGAAATATAGGCTAGTAGTGATCTTTATTGCTGTTATCCATGTTTTTCTACCACAGGAGTGTAGTATAAAATGTTATTTTAAAAAATACATTTTGAGCTGGCAGACTTTCTATAGAGAAGATGAATATTCTGAATGCCATAGAAAGGTCTGAGAGAGCATGTTTGTGAATAGTCTACATACAGAAAGCAGTTATAGTCTTCTCCCTTTGACATCAGCATTAAATTTTTCCTCATTAAATTATATTTTATGGGGACAAAAGGCAGTAAGAGAAACTTTACACAAAATTAGGTGGCATTTCTGGATTTAATCCATTTTTAGAGACCATTGCTGTGAATGCTTTTTGACTATTCATTCTTTTGATATCTTAGGGGGAAAGACATTATATCTAAATACTGTGAAATGAAAAAAAAAAAGTTCCCACTATGTAATCTGAATTTATTCTGCTAACAGTCATAATTGCTATAATCCATTTTATTTCATCTCACTCAAGATGGAGCTCCATTAACATGTCCACTCAAACTTTCCCCTACTCTTTGTCAGTAGCTATCCCTTTAAAAACTGAAGCTACCAGGAAATGAGGCCTGCTGATTTCAAGGATTGTTGATTATTATACTCTCCTGCCTGATTTGACAGAGCTCAGTTATCATCCCTCTGGTCCAAGGCTCAAACTCCATTTTTCACTTAAGCTTACATTAATAGACATGAAATAACTTGACTTCTCATTCTGCTATCCTTCTTTCCTAAAGGAAGTTTATATTTAACCATATAGTTGTTGTAAATTGGGGGAAATTAAATAGTACCTTGTCGGGCACTTTTAGCTTTTAGGAGGAAAATAGATCTTTAAGTTAAAAACCATTATTATTCATTATTCAGTCATCAAACTCTGCATGCAAATTGCAGGATGTCAGAGATCAGGGGAAAAATCATCAATTTTGGTGAGGCTTTAGGTAAGACTGTGAACTTCTGTGAGAATATCATTTTCTAGATTTGTGTAATGATGGAGGTTGCCTGATAATTGTCAATGTTGAAATTATATAAGCAATTAATCAGAACAGGGGATTCAATAGGATGATTAGTTAACCTTGATTCTATACTGTATGTTTGCTTTAGAATCATCTTCTTTTCCCCCTTCTATATCTCTGAGGCTGAGGCAAAATCATTTTATAAATGAGGACTCAGAGAAATTATTAGAATTGCTAACTTGTCCAGTTTCACACATCAAATTCAGGGATGAGAATGATACTAAAATTTTCCTAACCTATGAAACTAGAGATAGACCCTGGTATTTGACAATAGTTTTTGCCCGACCTCTAAAGCAAGAGGAAATCAGTTTGGTTTTCTTTGATTGAGGATTTTTGTAGATGGTCTTGAATTCTAGTAAAATTTGATTCAGAGTTACAGATCTTGGTAAATGGATTAAGACACTAAATATTCCCTTTTTCCTCCTTATCTATTCTATTCTTTCTATGGAACACTTATCCTCCATCCCAGGATCCTCTTCCTAAGTCCTACCTTGGTTAGATTGAATTGAATTTAACTAAAACATTTATCCTACCATATTTAAGAAAGGAAGGATCCCAGAAATTTATGGGTCAGAAATTTCAGTGACTATTTTTTAAAGGTCATTTTTATTTTGATTATTCATTCATTTATTTGTTTGTACATTATTAAAATAATCTTGTTGGCAAAAGTAAACATAATCCTGGCTTCCTCCCAAAGGTAGGGGAACCCCCAAAAAATAAAGTGAGAGAAAAAGAAAAAAATGTGCTTCAGTCTGTGTTTGGATATCATTGGTTCTTTCTTTGGATTGGATCACACATTTTATCATAAGTCCATCAAAGAAGCTACTTCAATATTAATTTTCCCGCTGTTGCTATTGCTAAACTTATTTCCCTCCTTCTATTCCTCCTCACTCCCACTTATTCCATTCTCTCTCTCTCTCTCTCTCTCTCTCTCTCTCTCTCTCTCTCTCTCTCTCTCTCTCTCTCTCCTTTCACGTTGTCCCTCCCCCCCTAAAGTGCTTTGTGAGGCAGCCAAGTGGTACAGCAGACAGGACACTGGCCCTTCAGCCAGAAGGACCCAAGCCCAAATCTGGCCTCAGAAACCCAACAATCACCCAATCCCATGATCCTGCAAAAGAAAAAAATGTACTGTATCTGACTACCCTCTCCCACAATCTTCCCTCACATCTGTCACCTACAATTACCCTACCCTCTGCCTATCTCCCATCCCTTCCTCTCCTTTTTCCTCTAGGGAAAGATAGATTTCTATGCTCTATTCATTGTCAATGTTGTTTCCTCTCTGAGCTATTTCCTATTTTTTAAATTTATTTTCATCCATATGCACATGGATATTTTTAAGTTACCAAATTTCCTTCCACCCACTCCCCTCCCCTCAGCAGTAAGCAGTCAGAATAGCATTGTACATACATATTTTGATAAACATGTTTACAGATTAGTTATTTTCTGTCTGAGGAATTAGGATTAAGGGAAAGAGATACATAAGAGAGAATTTTGATAAAGTGTTCATCAGATACTGAAGGGTTGTTTGTGTGTGTATCTGTGTGTGTGTTTTGTTTTGTTTTGTTTTGTTTTTCTTCCTCTGGTTGGGGATAACATATTTCCATAACTGGTCTAATAAAGTTTTCCTAGTTCTCTGAAATGCTGAGAGGAGCTGTTTCCATCAAGGTTGTTCATTTTACAATGTTGTGGCTGATTTATATGTTGTTCTCTTAGTTTCTAGGTCCTTCAATCAGAATCATATCCTGTAAGTCACTCTATGCTTTACTAGAGTCCAATCATTTATGCTTTCTTATAGGTTAATAATATTTCATAGTATTCGTGTACAACAACTTGTTTAGCCATTCCCCAATTGATGGGTATCCCCTCAATTTCCAATTCTTTGCCACTACAAAAAGGGCTGCTATGAATATTTTGGAACATATAGGACTTTTCCCTTTTTAAATAATTTCTTCTGTATATAGATCTAGAATTGGAATTTCTGGGTCAAAGGGTATGAACAGCTTTATTGTTCTTTGGACATACTTCCATATCTGTTCACAACTCCACGAGCTCCATCAATGTCCCAATTCTCCCATAACCTCTCCAACTTGAATCATTTTTCCTTTTTCTCATTTTGACCAATATTATAGGTGTGAGGAAATGATACCTCATTGTTGTTTTAATTTGCATTTCTCTAATGAAGAATGATTTGGAGCATTTTTTTCACATGATTACATATAGTTTTAATTTCTTCATTTGAAAACCATCTATTCATATCCTTAGACCATTTATCAATTAGGTAAAGACTTGTGACCTTAAACATTTTATGCAATTCTCTATATAGTTTAGAAATGAGACCTTTATCAGAACGTCTGGTTGTGAAGATTGTTTCCTTCTAATTTTGGCAGCACTGATTTTATTAGTGCAAAATCTTTTTTAATTTAATGTAGTCAAAATCATTCATTTTGCAGTTTATAATATGCTCTAATTTTTGTTTAGTCATACATTTATCCCCTTTCCATAGATCTGCTAGAGTACTTTTTTGTCTACTGATTTATCTATGGTGTCGCTCTTTATGTTTAAATGCTGTGCCGATTTTGATGTCTTTTTGGTATAAGGTTTGAGATGCAGATCTGTGTCTAGTTTTTGCCAGGCTAGTTTCCAGTTTTCCCAAAATTTTTTGTCAAATAGTGAGTTCTGATCCCAGAAGTTGATGTCTTTGGGTTTGTCAAATAGTAGATTGCTGCAGTCATTTATTGCAACTTCTTTTGAACCTATCCTAATCCACTGATCCATTACTCTATTTCTTTTTTTTTAGTTTGTTTTTTTTTTTTTGCAAGGCAATGGGATTAAGTGACTTGCCAAAGGTCACACAGCTAGGTAATTATTAAGTGTCTGTCTGAGGCAGGATTTGAATTCAGTTCCTCCCGACTCCAGGGCTGGTGATCTATCCACTGCAACACCTAAGTGCCCTCATTACTCTATTTCTTAACTGTTACCAGATAGCTTTGATGACTGCACCTTTATAGAGTAGTTTTAGATCTGTTACAGCTACTCACCTTTCTTTACCTTTTTTTCATCAGTTCCCTTGCTATTCTTGCCCTTTTGTTGCTCCAGATGAATTTTGTTACTATTTTTTCTAACTTGGCAGAGTAGTTCATTGGTAGTTTGATTGGTATGACACTGAATAAGTCATTTTATTTGGGTAGAATTGTCATTTTGATTATATTAGTTTGACCTAACCATGAGCATCTGACATTTTTTCCAATTATTTAGGTGTGACTTTATTTGGGTGAGAAGTGCTATATAATTGTGTTCATATAGTTTCTGGGTTTCTCTTGGAAGACAGATCCCAAAATATTTAATGTTGGCTGTACTTATTTAGATGGAATTTCTCTATCTCTTGTTATTGATCTGTGTTATTCATATATATAGAAATGTTGATGATTTATGTATGTTTATTTTATATCTTGATACTTTGCTGAATTTCTTAATTGTTGCAAGGAGGTTTTTAGATGACTTTTGGAGTTCTCTAAGTATACCAACATATCTGCAAAGAGTGAAAGTTTGGGGAGAAATGCCACTGGCGGCAGTCTGGGGCCTGTCCAGGAGGCCATGGGTGGTGCCATTATTGCAGCTTGCCCAGGGGAGAGGAGGGGTGAGGTGGCCAAGGCAGAAAGGCTAGAGGACCTGAACCTTCCCAATGCTGTCATAACCAGGATCATCAAGGAGGCGCTGGGCCCGGAGTGCCATCTCGTGCTGTATGCCACCTCCTGTTCAAACAACTTTACAATAAAGGAAAATGGAATACCCTAAAAGCTGGTGATATACTAACATCAATGGAAAAGATGGAATTTCAGCGATTCATTTCCCCTTTGAAAAAAAGCACTAGATGCATGTAGGTGTGAACAGAAAGGTAAAAAGGAAGCTTCTGAGCAAAAGAAGAAGGATAAAGACAAAAGAACAGATTCTGAAGAGCAAGACAAAGGCAGGGAAGATGATAATGATGAGTATGATGAAAGAATGGAAGAGGAGGAGCAGAATGATGAAAAAGAGGTTGACAATTGAACTGTACAAGTCAGATGAGAAGAAACTTGGGATTTGACACTATTGCCTCTAATGTATCATTTGATAGAGAATTCTGTGACCTTTTCCTCAACTAAGAATGCTCATATATGTGGACCTAAGAACTTATTGAATAATCCCCAAACCAGATCTCTAAAGAGATCTTTCCAATTTTGTTTTGCATAATCCATAAATTGTGATCTTTTGACAAGGTAGGTAATGAATCACCGTTCAGTCAGATTCTTAATGGGGAAATATGTACAAGCTTCCTATATTTCACTTGCTGTTTTGTGACCCAAATTTCATCCTATCTATTATTTAGTGACTGTAGAGGCAGCTAAAAATTGGAGATTTGAACTCTGAGCCTGAGTAGCCTGTGATAGATTGATTATATCACATTGAAATAGTAATCAGTGTAAAGAATGAAATTCTTTTCCCTTTGAAAGTAATTTTCATCAAAGTTCTGCTTTGTAATTGATAACAGATTATTTTCTCTTGCTGAACTTGGAGTTTGCCATACTCTACTTATTACTTTTTATATACTTTGAGGTTTGTACTTCACTATATTAGTGGAATATTGATTGGGTCTAATGTAAAGTTGGCGTTTCACCTCAAAATTCTCTTCTTCTTCCCATACCTACTGAGCAAAAGTTTGAAAACAGACTTTCTACACAGTCCCTTTACTTTGGGTTTTATAGTGAACCTCACAAATGTCTCATCTTGTTAGTCTTTGGCTTTTTTATTTAACAAATGTCAAGCTCCAAAAATCATTTCCTCTAGGTATTAGGGTCATTCTATCCAGACTGTTCTTTACTTCCCTAACTTATGAACTTCAGTTCAGCTTAATTTAAAAAATGTAAGGTTTTTCTTTCAATCCCAGAGTTCTGACTCTCGTCTTTTAAAGACAGCTTAATAGAATAGCTGTTAATGAAATCTAATAATGTTTAGGATTATAATTCTAGTAATTCACCCTTCTGGTTTTGAATAGGACCTGCATCTTTTTATTAGGTTCCCCTTACATTTGCTTCCAAGTACTTTGTGTTCAAGTTAAGTGAATATTTCTGAAAGTTGGAAGCTCCCAGAAGAACTTTGTCCCCTTGGCAAAAAAAAAAAAATCTTGTTTACACCTAGAGGAGGCCTCTCACACTGACCACATTCAAACCCACTGTTAAGAACTACCTTGAGAATTGAGAGTAAAAACTCTTGCCAACTTCCCCCCTAGTCTTAATTTTTTTGGTGTATAAAATACTAATAGTGGCCCCAGTCCAACCAGATTATGACAGGTTAACTAATCTAGTCCATTACCATTTATTCATTAATGGATTATAGGAACAAGTTTGTTGACAAATGAGGTAAGAATCTCATTTTACTTTATATTTGGGGGAGGAATGTAATGATTTGTAATAACTAAAAAAGTGTTACTAAAAAAAGAGTGAAATTTTTGCTTCTTCATTGCCATTTCTGATTCCTTATGTTTCTTTTTCTTCTTGCTATAGCTAGCATTTCTAATACAATTTTGAATAGTAATAGTTATAATGGGCATCTTTGTTTCACCCCTGGTTTTATTGGGAATGCCCTGATTTTATTCTCACTACATATAGGAATGGATGTTGTATTTTATCAAAGGCTTTTTTTCAGCATCTATTGAGATAATCATATGATTTCTGTTGGTTTTCCTATTGATTTGTTTAATTATTTTGAGTGTTTTCCTAATATTGAATCATTCCTGTATAGATGGTATAAATCCTACTTGATCATGGTGTATTATCCTAGTAAAAATTTGCTGTAGTTTTATTGCTAAAATTTTATTTAATATTTTAGCATCAATATTTATTAGGGAGATTGGTCTATAATTTTCTTTGTCTGTTTTGGTTCTTCCTAGTTTCTGAGCCATTTATGGTGAGAATGAAGATTCATTCATTTCCCCCTCACCTTCTCCTCTTTGACTGCATAGCAAAATAATTTTTCTTGCCTATTTTATGTAAAATATCTTAACCCATTTCACCTCTCCTATAGTATACCTTCATATTCAGCTCTCCCCTGTGCCATATCTTTATATGCTTCTTCTGATTGCTCTTATAAATATAAGAATTTTCATAAGAATTAATAGTGTCATCTTCCCATGTAGGATTACAAACAATTCAACATCATTAAATTCTTCATAATTTGTCCTTCTAGTCTATTCTCTCTCTGCTTACCTGAGACTCACCTGTACTTGGAGATCAAACTTTCTGTTCACCTCTGGTCATTTCAACAGGAAAGTCTGAAATTCCCCTGCATTCATCTTTTGCCCTGAAAGATGACATTTAGTTTTGCTGGGCAGTTGACTCTTGGTTGTAAATCCAAGCTTTTTTTCTTTTGTAATATCATATTCCAAGCCCTAGGAGCCTTCATGTAGATGGTGCTAAATCCTGAGTATAGCACCATGATATTCGAATTGTTTCTTTCTGGCTGCTTGTAATTATTTTCTCATCGATATGGGAGTTCTGGAATTTGGCTATAATATTCCTGGGAAGTTTTTTTTGTGGGGGGGGAATCTCTTTCAGGAAGTTATGAATGGATTTCATCACTTTCTATTTACCCTATGCTTCCAGGATATCAGGACAATTTTCCTGGAGAAATACTTTTAAAATGAAGTCAAGGCTCTTTTTTTCTGGTCATGACTTCCAGGTATCCCGATTATTTTTTAAATTATCTCTTCAGGATCTGTTTTCCAGGTTAGTTATTTTTCCAATGAGATATTTCACATTTTCTTCTAGCTTTTCATTCTTTTATTTCTTCATTTCTCACAAAGTCATCAACTTCCCTTAGCTCCATTCTACATTTGATGGAGTTGTTTTCTTCAGATAGTTTTCTAATCTCCTTTTCCAACTGGCTAATCCTGCTTTTTAAGGCATTCTTCTCATTAATCTTTTGGACTGCTTTTTTCCAATTTGATCTTAACTGTTTTTAATATAGTGTTTTCTTTGGCATTTTTTGGTATCTCCTTCACCAAGCTATTGACTTGATTTTCATTATTTTCCTGCATTGCTCTCATTCCTGTTCCCAATTTTTTCTCTACCTCCCTTACTTGATTTCCATAGCTTTTTTGAACTACTCCATGGCCTGAGACCAGTTCCTATTTTTCTTAGTGACTTTGGATACAGAAGTTTAACTTTGTCATCTTCTGATTGTGTATAAAATTACATGGGATCAAAGTATTTTTCTATGGTCAAATTCATTTTTTTCTGGTCACTGATTTCCCTAGGCTATGACTTTGTTTTGATGTGCTTCCCAAACCTTTGAATGTTTTTGGGACATCCCCCTCTCCCCTGCAAGAACTCAGTTCCTTCAATGTCTAATGAGAGGCTCTAACTCTTATGCTAGCTTGTGCTCTGGTCTGTAGATGACCACAAGAACCTCCTTCTGCTCTGGAGCAGTGAGGAGGGTCCCTGTTCCACTATGGCAATAGGGGGGCCCTAGATTGCATCCAGGATTGGAATATAAACAAAGCATCGGGTCCTTTCCCAAGAATAATGGACAGACCTCAACAGTGTCCCATCACCCCTTTCCCATGGATCTATCAAGTTGTTTTGGGTTGGAAAATTGTTTCATTCAGTCTTTCTGTGGGTTCTACCACTCTAGAATGATTTTAGGGAAGATCTTCTGGGAATTTTCTGGGGAAGTTTTTCTGGGAATTCCTACTTTCAGCCACCATCTTGGCTCCTATAAACCCCATTGGTTATTCTAATAAACCACACTTCAATTGACAGACTGTATAGAATAATAGACTATTAGGAATTTCTTCATTGTCTAATTTATATTCCAACTGTATTTGTGGTTTGCAGACATGATTTAACTCTTTCAAACTGGAATTCTGATCCAGAGATCCAAACAGTTATCAAACCATGGAAGGAACTCTGAGTTGCTTTTGAGTACTAATGATGATTTGTGTGGATCTATTCACATTCCCTCATGTGAGTTTATTGGTTACAATTAAAATTAGTTTAACTTATAGGATAGGTACTCTCTATGCATGGGGAAGAAAATAAATGCAATGAAGGCAAGCTTCAAAAATTTAAATTGGAAGGGTCTTATTTTACAAATGAAGAAACTGTGGCACAGAAATATTTAAATCATTCACCTAATATCACAATGATAAGAAATGGTAACAGAAAGTTTTTCAAACTGTGCCCCCTGACTCTAAATCTAATATATCTTTCCATTATACTGTTCCTGACAATAATAGGAATATTAGCTGATACATATATTGTGTGTGGGTTTGTACATATAAATGTATCATTTTAAGATACATAAAGCACTTTATAGATTTATCTGATTTTATCCATAGCCTTGACCTCATTAACACTGTGCTCTATCACACTAACCAAGCAAACTAAACACAGTTAGGCATTGCAAACATAAAAAATAGCAAGACATTATATTATGCTCTGAATTATTTTTATAAATAACTGATTTCATCAAATTTCTCCTTTATGTCTAAAAAAAGAGAGAACTAAACCTCCTCTTTTAAAAAAATCTGTAGATGTTATTTTCAACTTACTAACCTTTTTTCTTCAAGCAATCTGATTTTCATATATTACTCTGACTCTAGTCTGCTTGGCTTCGGTTATGACTTAATGTATTTTGAGATGAACATAATAGTGAAATAGATAAAGTATTTTTATTATGGGAGTGAGACATTAATCTTATTGTGTACCTGGTAGAAAGAAATTTAGCTGAATCCCTCAAATACTAAATTGTGTAATAATGATTTTATCCTGGGTATATAAAATTTTATGATTAAGATAATATCCAGATAAAATTTTTTGTGAAAAATCTATGCAGTTTTTGTATAAACAAAAGCATAAAAACAAGTTTATCAATTCCCTTTCAAGGTCCTAACAAGATGTGAGATGTTTTCCTTTATATAATTTTCCCTGAATACAATGACTATACTATCTAAATTAATTTACAGATTCAATGATTTGCCAATCACACCAATATTAGTTCAATAAAATAAGTGAAAAAGCTTTCTAAAACAATATTATAGCAATGTATAGTCATAGTGAACCAGATTGGAATGAGTCCAGGACATCTTACAATAAGGATGACAATTTAGGGAGAGGTAGTATTACTGGCACTGAAGTTTGTGATACTTGAAAAGGAAGGAGATAAACATTTACATAATGTCTACTCTGTCTAACAAAATGCTAAGATCTCATTTGAGAGTCACAATGACCTGACAAGGTCGATGATATCATTATCCTTATTTTATAATTGAGGAAACTGAGGCAGATAGAGATTAAGTGACATATCTACAGTCATTCAGCTACTAAATGTCTGAGGTCAAATGGAAACAGGTTGTCTAGAGGACTCCAGGCTCAGCCTTCTATCTACTGCACTACCAACTGTAATGACTGAGATTTCAGCGCCACCCCTTCACAAGGGCAGAATGGGATCTAACAAATTCATTGAGAACATCAAAGTGAATACTGTCTTTAATGTTTCAGGACTTTTCCATATGCCTCTACAGTAGGTCATTTTGATGAAGGTCTGTTCTTATGATGCAGGACTACAGATGTGAAAGGCAGGAAATTGAACTAAATCTCTTCTGACCCCATGATTTTGATTGTTTGATTATCCTAATTGAAAGCCTAAGGTTATACAAATAATAAGCACTGTGAAAACTTGTTGAACAGTTGGTAATTTTTTTATATTTCTTTGTTCAATTTAATTCAACAAATGCTTATGAAATATCCTGTATTTGATATTACTGTGCTAATGCTAAGGATTCAGACTAAATATGATGAAACAATAAGAGTAATAATAACTAGAATTAATATAGCACTTTAAGACTTGCAAATCACTTTAAAAATATTATTCCATTTTATCCTCTAACAACGTTGGATTGTTCAGGCATTCTCAGTCATGTCTGACTCTTTTTAACCCCATTTAGGGTTTTCTTGGCTCAACTATTAAAGTGGTTTGCCATTTCCTTCCCTAGCTTATTTTATACAAGAGGCAAACAGTATTAAATGTCATGGCCAGGATCACATAGCTAGAAAGTTTCTGAGATTGATTTTGAACTCAGAAAGAGAAGTCTTCTAGATACCAGGTTCAGGGTTCTATTCATTGTGCCACAAATCTGCCCCTACTATCCTAGGGGAAAAAAATGTTATCAGGAGGAAACTGACACAAAAAAGGTTAAATAAATAACTTGCCAGAGTCATAGAGTTTATCAATGTCTGAAACTATATTTGAAATTCCTTCTCTTAGAATTACAATTTGATGGAAGGACAAATACATGATCAACACGTAATAAAAAATTCTAAATGAGATAAGAACAAAAGAGAGATCTGAAGTGTTAAGAGAAATTTAAAGAGGTCACATTCATCTGAGGGGTTTCAAGGAAGGCTTCCTAACTGAGTTTGCAGCTGAGTTGAACTTTGACAGCAGGAAAAAACTTTTACATAAATGGAAGTTATACTTGAACAATTATTGAAATCTATTCCAGGCATAGCTAATTAGAAACTTGAAGAGGTTAAAGATGAGAGTAAAAGAATAAGGATCTAAGAGTAGTATAGTTTACTCAGAAAGTAAATAATTTTTAAATCTATAGAATTATATTAAACTGGGCAGGAATATTAGAGATGATTAGTGCCTTCAATGGTACTTCAATGATTCATGATGTCTTCAATAAGAAGCAAATACAATCAGGTGTGAGAAAATCTAGGATTGTTATGATAGTGTACTAGGAAGATTATTCAGCCAGCAATGTAGAAGATTACTCAGAGAAGAAATATGCTAGAGTCAGGAAAATGAGTTGGAGGTTTTTAAAAATAGCCCAGGAGAAAAGAAATAGTCTTGAAAAACAAAGATTCACATAGAGTTAAAATAAGGGACTGGAATAAATGTATTTTGCTTCAACAGAACTCAAAAAAACAATTTCAGAGAGGGAAAAAAGAGAGAAGCAGGAAAATTGCATTATTCTTTTTGTTTTTTAGAAAGATTTTATTTATTTATTTATTTACAATTTTCCCCTCATCTTCTTCCCTCCCCCCACCCCCCACAGAAGGCACTCTGTTAGTCTTTACATTGTTTCCATGGTATACACAGATCTAAGTGGGATGTGGTGGGAGAGAAATCATACCCTTAAGGAAGAAAAATAAAGTATAGGAGATACTAAAATTACATAATAACATAATGTGTTTTTTTTTAATTAAAGGTAATAGTCTTTGGTCTTTGTTCAAACTCCACAATTCTTTCTCTGGATACAGATGGTATTCTCCATCACAGATACC